>NW_027150993.1:0-333103 GCF_018691715.1 Phytophthora cinnamomi
TACGGGGTCATGGATAGGGCAGAATTCAATAAAAGCACAACATATCATGGCTTGCCGTCTCGAACGGTCGCGCCCCTGTCCCAGCCTGATTTGTACCCAGAAAGGCCTTCCAAGTTTCAAGTATACTCCGACCAAGATGTTAACGACCGACCAAGACGACCGACCATGATATGTTGTGCACTGACCAGATTCCTGCCCTATCCATGACCTGCTCGACATGCGACGTGATTACGCCACGCCCCGACTATAGTGAAACCAAGATAAAGAGCTGATTCAGAGAGAACAGTGGATACAGAAGCCTAAGAAAAGATAAGAGAGTTCAATTTGCCAAGAAGGGCGCAAGTGCTTCCCCGTCCCCAGGGACGAGGTGTGCTGTCAAGTAAGCGAGAGGAACAAGCCTCGACCGGAGGGATTAACCCTGCCGGCGGCCCTAAGCTACAAGACCTGCGTTTGGACGCGTCGTGACCGCGAATACCGCCGTGGAACTCTCCCAAAGGCTAAGACCAAGTTAGGCGGTGATCGGGCGACGCGCGCTCCGAGGTGACCTGTCCTATTTCATATACCAGTTGTTGGTCCTTCGTTCGGAGGTCCCATTTCATATTAACTGCGTTTCTAGGAGGTTGTGTGTAGTCACCCCTAGATCCGATTGATTGACTACTGTGTGATAGGATTGTATATTGTCTGACCGGAGGTTGTTCTCCTTTTTTGGAGTTGAACATTTGGAAAGTCTTCCGCCTGGAGCTAATTATCTCCTTGCGGAGCTGGTGCGCGTGAGTGAAGGGTGCTTTCGGACTCGACCGGTGGTCCGGAAGAAACTCCAGTAGACCGGTGTACGGGCCCCCGCCTCTGGGCCCCAAAGAATAAGTAGCGGCTGTATATTTGTATATTTGCATATTAACTCTCTGATTTTGAAGGTTTGGCTGGAAGGATCTGCTTGTGATCTCAACCCCAGTCGTGGAGACCCCGTTTGTTTGAAGTAACGTGCGCTCTACACCCAAGACCTTATCATTGTGAAGACAACTCATCAGGTGAAGTTCGTTCTATCGAAGATAAACGACATACAGGGATTCACAAGGTCACACGCCACCTCCGTTGGGAAACCTAGTGCTGCTATCGGAGTCTGACCCATTGGGAAAATCCGTAAGGAGGAGTAATTCTCCGGACGGGCGGCCCCGTGGCATCGTGCTATACACCTGGCGGCAAAGGCGCTCACCCGCCTCGCCACAGCAGGCTAAACTGCATGTGAACGTGCCGAGGCCGCAACCGCGCCCGGTAGCGAGGACGGAGGTCCGGAACCAATGGACCTCTCGAACAACCGCTGGTTACCAGCAGCAGGGAGGCAACGTGCGATGCTTCCGTTGCGGAAGGATCGATCACTTTGCACGGGAGTGCACAGCCCCATGCCCCTGGAGGTGGCCGTCGTGGCGATGCTAGGCATCGCCGCGGACCAACAAAACGCTAACATCCAGTAGGCGCGGGCGCCCTACTGGTAATGCAGTCGCGCGTGCCGACATCGGGCACGCGACACTGAGGACTGCAGCCCCAGTGAGACCAGCTCACTGTGAAGAAACAAGATGACAGGCCGAACCTAGTCATCTTGAAGGTTTACTCGAAGAGAGCGAGTGACTCTCTTCGAGCTTTGTAGATTCAGGCGCGTCGAACTTGTCTTTCGACTACGAAGCCTGTCGAGACTTGACTACGAGGAAGTAAATGTACCTCGAAGTCTTCTGGAGGTACGACTGGCAACAGGTGCCATGGTAGTCCGAGAAGCGCGTCGTGAACGTGCGCTTCTCGTACAAACAACGAGTTTTTGTCGAACACTTTATCGTCCTGGACCTGGACGATAAGTTCGACGTAGTAATGGGCATGCCGTGGCTTGCACGGCATGATCCGGTGATAGACTGGAAGAAGCGCACGCTCGTGCGCTTCGGACGCGACAGCGGAACAGAGAGCGATGGCCCTGTTACCGCAGCGCACGCACCAGCAGGTGCGCGCGGCTCACCAGTCGAGACAGCGCTTAATGCTGCTGTCCGGAGTGCCCAAGAAGTGCGCGAGGGCGCATTGAGACCAACGTTGGCAATGTTGCCGACGTCAGAAGAAAAGATGTACTGGTTCCGGGAACCAATACCCACGTTCTTCGTGCAGGGACAGTCCCTGACCCGAAGAGGTCAGGTCGACAACGACGTCAGCTCCGGGAGCCGACGCACCCTCGGTCATGAGGGGCTCCGCCAATGAATGGCGTCGAGGTGGCGAAGTCAACTCCAGGAGTTGACGGCAAAAAGTGCGGATGGTTGCAAACGTACCGCACTGACGCAATTTATGCTGTCGTGCAGCCGGGCTGCACGAAGCGCCATGCGATCAAGCCGGGCTTGATACCGCGCGCCCGCGGACAGGGTCCGCCGGCGAACAACTGTCCACGGCCGGGCCTGGACCAGAAGAACAACTGTGCGGAGCCCGGCTCCGCACAACAAGAAGACGGCGCATGCAGAGAACGTGCGCAAGTCTCGGTCCGGGACCGAGACGCAATAAGAACAGTCAGCTCGGCAGACTGAGGTGGTGACGCCGGACGTCGAGACGCTAAGCGTCTTGACGCGCACCGATACTGGATTCCAGTATCGTGAAATGGAACTCGCTAATCCTCCGACGACGGCGTCGAGTTGACTTCGCTTCCAGTCATGAGCTGGAAGCTTCACGCGCGACTTGCACGATGGACGCATCGAGCCGGTCTGCGTTCTTCGAACAGCGAAAGAACGGAGAGCGAGAGCGAACAGCTGAAGCAGCTCTTCAGGAAGTACCACTGAGAGTGAAGACACTCAGTGCGAAGACGAAGCGAGAGCGCTTCGAGGAATAAGGTTGGGACTCGCTGAAGTCGAGTCCCTATTACAATTGTTGAGGGAGTACAAAGACGTACCCGGAAGACACTTCGCGGATTCCGCAGGATAAGGGCATTCAGCACGAGATTGATCTCGTGCCGGGCACGAAGTACTGTGTCACGCGGCAGTGGCCACTGCCGCGAGAGCAAGTGAAAGCGATCGACGACTTCTTTGAAAGTCGTCGTAAAGCAGGACAAGTGCGGGAATCAAAGTCCCCGCACAGTGCCCGACGTTCTGTGTCAAGCAGAGGGATGGCGCATCGTCCATGCCTACAACAAGCTGAACGATGCGACGGTACCGGCGCAGACGCCGATACCGCGAAAAGATGTTATCATCGATTCGATGGCCGGAGCACCGTTTACAGTGCTCTCGACTTGCGAGATGGATTTTATCAAATCCTAATGCGTGAGAGCGATATCCCTCACGGCAGTGAGCACGCCAAGCGGTATGCTCTGGGAATGGCTAGTAATGCCAGGGGCTTAAGAACGCCCCTGCGACCTTTCAACAGGTGCGTGACGCATTGTTGCGCTCGGTGCGCGATTTCGCACCGAGCTACTTCGATGATGTATTCATCCACAGCCGAGCTGTGGACGGGAAGACCGACATAGAGATGCACGGGTGCATCTCCGGAAGCTACTTGAGCTGATGCGAAAGCATTAGCTCTACACGAACCTGAAGAAGTGTATCTTCGGGCGAGCGAGATACCCGTCCTCGGGTGAAGAATGGTGTTCGCCCTGACTCAGAAAAGGTCAGAGTGGTTAACGAATGGCCAACGCCTGGTGTCAAGGAACTGAGGCAGTTCCTGTTTTGGCCACGTACTTGTGCAGTACGTGGAGGATTACGCGGGCAAGATCCGCCTGCTGTCACAACTTCTTAAGAAAGAAGCTGTGTGGAATTGACAACCGATTGCCAAAGGCAGATTCGATGCAGTCAAGCGGGGCTTGACTGAGGCGCCGATCTTGGCAGTGGCTGACCAAGATCGCCCATTTCACGTAGTGTGTGACGCATCCGATTTCGCGATCGGATGCGCGTTGATGCAGCACGATCACGAGGGCCGTGATCGTGTCGTCTACTACCAATCGCGTCAGCTGAAGCCAGCTGAGCGCAACTACCGGTGCATGACAAGGAACTCCTTGCCATGAAGTACGCACTGGCAAAGTTCCGAGTGTATTTGCTTGGAAGTAGACCATTTGTGGTCTACACCGACCATGCATCACTGCGCACCGCAGTGAAGTCGCCACATATCACAAAGAATGGCGAGATGGCTCTCATTCTTTGCGGAGTATAACTTCCGGTCGAATAACCCGGAAGATTGGTATTGGCCGACGCGTTATCACGTCGGCCGGACTATGCAGAAGCTGTTGACGTCAATGCCATTGACGCCATGCGATCGAGCAAACCCACATCATCTCTGTTGGATGATGTGAAGGCCGCGTACGCGCACGACGCGGACGCGAAGCTCTTGCTGGCCTATGGCACAGCACCTTCTGACAAGTCCCGTCAGAAGCTGCCCAAGTACCTTCGAGCGCGTGCACACCGCTTTCGTGTGCACGACGGACTACTGCTTTACAATAAGTCGACGACAACGCGGATCGCGTTGTCGTGCCAAATGACCATGACCTGCGACTCAGGATCATGTACGAGTATCATGATGCCCCGACTGCGGGACATCTCGGACGTGAGAAGACTTACGTCCTTCACGCGCGACTCTACCGGGCAACCACCAGTATAGTGGGTGCGCAAGTACGTCCGTGCTTGCGAGGTATGTCAACGCGTAAAGCCTGCGCGAATTCGCGCAGGCTCCACTGTAATCACTACCGACTCCGTCGGAGTGTTGGAAGTCCATGTCTTTGACTTCATCTTTGGTCTTCCCGGATAGCGGAGGAAACACCGGTGTTGTGGTCTTGTAGACCGTCAGCAAGATGGTACATCTTGCTGCGGTGCCAGCAGAGGTGACCGCGAAGCAGACGGCCCGTCTGCTCGTCGACATGGTGTTCAAACACCATACGTCCGACATCGTGTCGGACAGAGACCCGCGCTTCACAGCGCATCGTGGCAAGAAGTGTTTACACTTCTTGGGAGCCAGTTTCCATGTCGACTGCGGATCATCCGCAGACGGACGTCAAACCGAGCGCGTGAATCGCGTGCTCGTCGATATGTTGAAGAGCTACGCTCACTCGTTCCAATACTGGAGCGAGTGCTTATCGATGGCAGAGTTTGCCATCAATGACTCAGTGCATGCCTCGACCGGGCATACACCGTTCTACGTGAATGCCATGCGGCATCCACGTCTACCGAGTTTACTCGAGTGATGGCTCCCACATTAAGTGGGAAGGATCTACGACTGCAATACAGCAGCCGCAGAAAACCGCTGACACTTGCACAGTGTCAGCTGCAACAATGGATAAACGACATGAGCCTGCGCAGGGCGCAGACTCCCCCAACAAGGCATCAACCACGGGTCTGCGCAGGGCGCAGACAACGCAAAGAACCACGCAGAGGCAGGGCCTCTAGCGGAGAGCGAGCTGAATGACTTCAGCTCGGATGCAATCAACTTCATCACCAAAAGACAAGCCGTAATTCGGTTTGTCCAAGACAATGGCAGCCTCTGTTGATCAACAGAAGCTGAACGCAGACAATGCGGGCAGAGGCAACACAAATGAATTTAAAGTTGGTTCATTAGTTTTTGTTAGCCACCAAACCGCCTAGACATGCAGTTTCGATTTCGAGCAAGCAAGCTTGCTCCGCGCTCGGGCCGTTCACTGTGTGGCATGGCACGGCACGCATACACGCTAGACATACCGTCTAGCATGCGCCTCCATCCGACTTTTACGTCGGACGGCTGAAGCCATACCTGCAGCACGAGCCATCTAGCTCGGCTGACCCGAAGCCTCGGCAGGAGCCGAGGCAGAAGCGGAGGACTTGGCCTCGGCGACGAGCAGCCTCCTCCAGCGCGCGGACGCGCTGGAGCAACCCCTTCATCTGGGTCCCCAGCTCGACCTGGATATTCGAGGCGGTCTGCGAGATCGCCGCGACTTGGGCCTTCTGGTTCGCCAGCTCCTGTTTCAGGGCGGCGAACTCAGCGCCTCAGTAGACGCTCCACGACGGTCACCCGGTCGT
The DNA here is from genome assembly GCF_018691715.1 of Phytophthora cinnamomi. Classification (NCBI taxonomy): domain Eukaryota; phylum Oomycota; class Peronosporomycetes; order Peronosporales; family Peronosporaceae; genus Phytophthora; species Phytophthora cinnamomi. The sequence goes on from NW_027150993.1 coordinate 5,994, forward strand.
GGAGAGGCGCATACTGATCAGCCTGGGGCTGATCATATCGGGCGTGTTCCCACCCCGCCACCGCCGATCCGTGACGCCCGCGGCTCAACCCGCTGGATTGTTGAGCGGATTGTTGCCCATAGTATCCCGAAAACGAACCCTCAAGGGGCTCGTTTTCGTATTCGTTGGAGAGGATTTCCTCCCCATCGAGATATATGCGGAACGTCTTGCTGGAGGACGTTCCGGAAATGGTGAGGGCGTACGAAGAGCAGTACGCGCTGGCGCAGCGGAAGTAACACGAGCGCTGCGATCATCGCTAGCGTCCGAACCCTCACGTGCTAAGAACTTAGCACGGAGCTCTTGAGACTCTCGGGCACACGGAACGACGTGTACCCGTTCAGGTCGCGGTCGCTCAAGCGGACCGCGCCTGGAAAGCACTTCGTGCACTGAAAGCCCTCGGGCACAGCACACGGCACATTTGCCTCCTCAGCAGCAACATGAAGTTGCTCCAGCTTTCCACGCTTCGAGTACGTCTCGAAGCGATCACGCGCTTGCTTAATCCGATCACGGTAAGCACTCGGCCTCTTGTTGAAGTTCTCAACAAAGGCGTTCCAGCTTTGACAAAGTGCCTGCCATTCGGGCACTTTGCTGCGAGAAGAGGTCTTCTTGCTTTGAAACCATCGGAGCTCATGAAAGAGTCTGATGTAATAATCGCGCCTTTGATGCGTTTCCGCATCAAAGTGCAGCTCGGCAGCCACAGCGTCATCTTTGATGGCGCTGCATACGTACAACGGCGCCTCATTCGGAGGTACCGAGTTCCCAAACCGGTCCGCGATCTCGGACGCGGATGGCATCCATGGATCGCGCTGCAGGCGCAGCGCAGAGAGCCTTGAGCTTTGACATCACGCGCTGCAGCAGCAGCGCGCGGAGTACTGAGAGCCCCAGCGGAAGCGAGTGGGTATCGTCTCAGTACGCGAACGCTTCGAACTCGAAGCGTCCGATTCGTCCCCTTCACGCGGACGAACGATCTTGGAGTGAGGGTCGAGCGATTCGCTCGACACTGAGTCTCTTACGCTTGAGGGCGAGTCCTCCTCGCCCTCCATGTCTTCATCGTCGTCGTCGAAGTCGACGACGTCGCCATACTTCGCCTTCTGACGCTCGAAGTAGTCGTCGATGGAGAGATGACTCCCCACCGACTTCGAGGTCTTTTTCTGTGGCGCGCTCATCATTGAATGAGCGCGGTTTTTCTCCAAACGCGGAGAATTGACGAATGGTCAATTCCAAAGATTGACGTGCGGGGACCCCGCGCGTCTAACCTTATGGGGATGGTGTAACGGTTACACGTACAAGTGGCCAAGCCACTTGTGAATTTAACAGATAGGTTATCTGTTAAACGTTTTGGATACTTCTTCACATTGGTGTAAGACACACCGATGGATACATTGAAGTGGACCACCACAGTGAGTGGTCCACACCTACCCAAAGATCCTATTGGTAGAAAGCAGCATCTTTCTACCAATCAGAGTCATGCATATTAGCGGGGCTCTGACAGCCAGCCGCTGCCAACCCTTTCATAGATGATAAACAGTTTTTAGCAGATTTTAGAGGAAGATCAATTTACAAACAATACAGTTCTCATTTTACCTTAAACTACCTACTTGGAGTCTTGTCTAAGTTAACTTATATTTGTGTATTCAAATATAATTAACCTAAGTAATTACTAAGTACTTACGCTTCCTCGTACACGTTGCGCAACGTGTAAGCTAAAGTAGTGAGTCAAGTTAGATCCACTGCAGAAAGCGCCGAAGAGTCGTGAGTTACAACTGGCGGTCCAAAAACGGACGCGTTTATACTTGATTTTGTATTGATCGATAGGAAACTTAAGAGAAGACAAGATAAGCGTTCGGGCAACAATAACAGAATAGCTTTTCCTCCCAACCACGCAAGGGCGACACCGGTGCCTGCAGTGAACGACCTGCAGCTCAAGGTAAAACCTGGTAGGTAGGATTATGACCGTCGGTGGGCACATCTACTAGTGTAGCGTGTGTTCATTTGGCAGGGCCAAGAGTTAGTGGTCGGTATTGGTAGCGACGAGTCGTCGCCAGGACTGGAGGAGCGAGAGCGCACTCCATTTATTTCTTCCCGCCGGAGTATAGCTCCGGCACCTCGTATCACGCCGTAAAAGGCCGGGACCCTTCCTGAGGGCCTGCGAGGTATATTTTGTGTGTGAGCGTGCTAGCCTTTGCTCGTGGCTAGTGACGCTGAGTCTTCCGTCGGTCGACTAGCGGAAGCTCGGTACAGAGGAAACACCAACCCGGTGCAGGGGAAAGTTCCTGGGCCTTCAGGTTCAACCCTACAAGCCCATTGAGTCTTCGGTGACTTGGTGGGTGTTGTTGGTGGGGAAAAGTGCCTTATAAAAAATTAGCGCGTGTTCCACACGACAAACTGGTGCCGCGACCAGGGATTAAAGTGTGACCTTCTGTGTTCGTGCTACTGCAGGTCGATCGACTTTACGAGCAACCAAGAAGAAGAAGAACAAGAACAGAAAACCCGCCGGAGTATAGCTCCGGCACCCTCGTATCACGCCGTAAAGGCCGGGACCCTTCCTTCTGAGGGCCTGCGAGGTATATTTTGTGTGTGAGAGCGTGCTAGCCTTTGCTCGTGGCTAGTGACGCTGAGTCTTCCGTCGGTCGACTAGCGGAAGCTCGGTACACAGGGGAAACTTCAACCCGGTGCAAGGGAAAGTTCCTGAGCCTTCAGGTTCTAACCCTAACAAGTCCATTGAGTCTTCGGTGACTTGGTGGGTGTTGTTGGTGGGGAAAGTGTGCCATATATAATTTAGCGCGTGTTCTTACACGACAAACTGGTGCCGCGACCAGGGATTGGTGTGACCTTCTGTGTTTCGTGCTACTGCAGGTCGATCGACTTTACGAGCAACCAAGAAGAAGAAGAACAAGAACAAGAAAAAAGAAGAAAAAAGACGAAGAAAGAAGAAAATGGCGAAAGGATCACGTTCAGCGGTACCAGCAACCCCAATGAAGACTGGCGGAACGCGTGGCGACGACTCGACTGCGGCCCTGATCACGCCGCACCTCGACCCGATTGCTGAGCGGACCGTCAGCTTCGACGACTCGATGACTGGATCCGACGCCAAGGACGAAGAAATGGATGAAGACTACGACGATTACCTGGAGGAGAACGCGCCTGCGCCAGTGGTGGTGACACCCGAGACTCCGGAAGATGCAGTGCTGTCTGCGGGACGCAGTGCGGGCACGCGTTCGTTGTCGCGAAACCTCGCGGTTGAGCTGGACGATGACACGCGCTCCGTGACGCGCAACCTCGCGGACGAACTGGATGATGTGGATGGCCCAGGTCCAGCGTATGACGACTTGGAAGACTTTGAAGACGCCGCCGACGACTCGAGGTCACCAGTCCTGACGACTCAAGTGACCGAGCAAACCTCCGGTAACCGGCCGCCACTCAACGGTGACACGCCGGCGACCAACAAGGTTCTCGGTCGCGCCTATGAAGAAATGAAGAAGAGTGACTGGGGCGAGCTATTCGAGCCAACGATGACTCGCCAAGCGGTTTGGGCCGATTTGTGTCACGAGTTGGCTCGCCCGAAGCGGGCGCGGAACTCTGGAAATGGAAGAAGCGACTCCGGATAGCCTTTGGCGTGAACTCGTTCACTCTGGACGACTCGCGGAAGACTCGTGCGACTCGCGAAGTGGTCAACCCGGCTAGCGTACCGCTGCTGACGACTCCGAAGAGAGTAGCCCGCGAAAATCCCAGCCGAAAACCCGTTGGAGGAGTGTTTAGCGCGTCGGGGGAGCGATCCCCCTACTTTCAAGACTCCCACATGGTGACTCCACCACCTACAGGCAACTCAGACCGCGCTGGACGCACCACCGATGACTCAAAATCGGCCAGGGGCACGAAAAGCAGCTCAGGACGGAGCAGGATCCGCCGCAGCGGGCCCACCGACGACTCGTCGGATGAAGAAGCGGACTTTACCGGCGATGGAGGAGCGCAGATTGGCGAGTACCTGCGCCAAATCCGTGAGGTGACCGAATCCGAGTTGCTTTGACTTCGACGATCGAGATGGCAACGCATCGCCCACTGGGGCAGATCGAGGCTTTCTCGGGCCCCAGGAACAAGAGCGAGAACTCGATGCAATGGCTTCGCGCCTTTGTCTACGAGATGAAAGGGACGCGAGCATCACCCATTGAGTGGTGCATGCCTTTCGAGCTGAGTCTTCGGGACGGCGCTCTTCATTGGTATCGACGGCTACCCAAGAAACCAAGCGAACTTGGAGTCTCCTGAGCGAGGCCTTCATCATGTACTACTGTTCCCAGTTCAGCCAGTCAGCGGAGACTCGCTACTACTCTGCCAAGCGTGAAGACAAGGAACATGTCTGCGACTTTTAAACCGGCTCAATGGCTATGCCAGGAACGCCGGAATCCGGTTCGAAAGCAGTGGCCGCAAAGCACGCGAGCATGCCAAGAGGTTCCTCGAGACTTGCGGCGACCGAGGACTCGAACGGCGCCTGTGCCACCTGCGCATCTCAGACATACATGAGTTGGAAGAGATGATCCAAGAGATACTGAAGATTGACGAGCGCAGTTCGTCCCGCGAGTCGTCGCTGCCTCACTCTCGAGCTCGGGATGTCTCCCGACGACGTGATGACAGACGTCGCGATGACTCGCGCCGCCACGAGCGCTCGGAAGACGCTCGCCGACGTGATGACCGCCGCCGCGACGACTCGCGGGATGCTTACAACCGTCGCGACCGACGCGAACGAGATTACGAGCGTCGTCGCGACGACTCACGCAATATGCCTTGCGTGAGCCTGGCTGAAGCATCTGTCGCCGACATCGTCGCCGAACTTCATGGACGGGACACGCGGGACGCTCGGAGCGATCTGCAGCACCCGCGCCACAGATATGATGGCGACAGCAACAGCGAAGATGGAAGTGAGCACGGCAGCGACGACTCACAACGTTGCAGCGAAGACTGGGGTGATAGCTATTCGTCAGACGGAAGCGACCACTACCTTGCGGCAGCCAATGACAACGAACGACGAGTCGCCGCCGAAGGCACGTACGCCCGGTCCGCCAACCGACAACCCTGGGGTGACTCAGCGGGGCGCAGCCAAGGCCGGGACAATCGGCTCCAGAGCCGTGGCTACCGCGACGGGAAATCTCGCCGGTACGGGCCGTGCGCGGCCTGCGGGGGTCTCTATCACTCGGCGCACTACTGCCGACGTCGGTGCAAGCTGTGCAAACAAGTGCACGACTCCGGAAAATGTGAAGTGTTCCAAGAAATCACCAAGATCATCAAGTCCAAGGTGGACAAGAAAGACCTCACACCCGAGCTCCAAGAACTCCTGTTTTTGGACCATTTAAACTAGGCAGCCTGCCAACTACGACTGGGTTGGTCCCAATCGGGCTGCCACAGTTAGCCGAGCCCGCAATTGAAGCCGAGTACATCTTTGCATTTGTGGGCGAGTGCGAATGGACGAAGACTGAACAAGACAACGACATGAAAACGACGGAATTGGAAAAGGAGAGAGGCGATTGCCTCGGTGGAGGTGTATGGTGTGAAGAAGACGATAACGAAGAGGTGGGAGATACCGCCGAAGACTGGCTTACAAGCGCAATACAAGAAGACTCGCGCCGACGACTCGTTCCAGAAGTGCGACTCTTAGCTGGAGAACGGATGGGATGGTGGTCGGCGCAGAAATTTGACAAGCGCGTAAGGATGCGGACACTCGTGAACGGAGCCGTGAACGACTCGCGCACGAGGGTATTGCTGGACACTGGGGCAAACGTCAGTGTCATCTCGGAGAAAATTGCCAAGGGACTGAAACTCCGCGAAGTAGTGGGGCATGGACGTTGCATGGATGTACAAGGAATCACCAAGGGCAAGATGATGATGACTCGCCGAGCGAAGGTGAAAGTCACCCTTGGGTGGGAGCGCGTTTATGGTTTTGAAGTCTGGATAATGGATCACTGCGCTGGGGTAAAAGTGGTGCTTGGCACCGACTTTATGATCCCGGCCGGTATCCGACTGGACCTCCTAAACGCGACGGCCAAGCTTCCCGACGAAGTAATGATCCCGCTGATCAAGACACAAAACATGATGGACGAGGCCGAAGGAAGCCACGTCACGTACGGTCCGACGGAACCAATGCAAATACCAGGCCACGAATGGGACGAGTTCAAACTACAACGGCGACAACCCGAGCCGACGACTCACGTGCCGTGGATTCGCCGAACTGAGTCGTTCATCCCGACTGTCACCTGGTTCTACAAAGGACGTCCGGTCAGGATTCGACTTACCAACGCCGCGGATAGGCTGGCGAGTTGTCCGGTGCACTTCCCGGTGATAGTCTGGGTTCCGATCGGGTCGCTGCCGAAGACTGAAGGCTACGTGCGGCTAGATTCCGCAAAGTACAAGGAGTGGCAGGTACTCGCATACGCTGCCGCACGAGACAAGACACTACTCAAGTGGGAAGCTGAACTCTACCAACAATGGTTGGCCAAGCAGCCTCCACAGGTGGAGAGATTTAAGCCAGCAGAACCCACACACCAGGCTTGAGGCTTGCTCTGGCGGGGATGCCTGTGGCTATCCGACCCATTTCGGGACCGGGTTCTGATACCCCTCATTACACTATGAGGTATTTTTCGGCACTTGGGGCCTCCAGCCCACCCAACTATCCTACACCGGGGTGCGGGTTGGCAGGGCGGACCACTCCACGGAGTGGCTGCCTCCAGCGGTGGAACGAGTGAGTTACCCGACGCCTAAGGGCATTCTGCAGCGACCTGACGAAGACTCAGCCGAGAAACCACCCGTCAACGGTGAACGTGACAGTGCCGACGACTCGTCGGTGACGGATGACTCAGAATGGATAGCGGAAGAACATCACCGACGACTCGACGCTACTGCCGGCGACTCGACGGGGGTGACAACGACTGACGATGAAACCATGACTCCAGAAGCAGCTGGATCAGGACTGGAGACTGCTGAGTCGACGGTGCGCCGCGACGAAGACCAAGGACTAGAGTGCAGTCCGAAGAGGCACCCACCGGTGGCTCAGACTGCACCCAGCCGAGAAGCCGGAGACATCTCAACGACTCTCGACCAGACGTTCATAGCAGTAATGCGCGTACTGGCAACGGAAGGTACCGTCGACAGAAGCGACGAGACGACTGAGCACCCGGCGGCGGACATCGAACTGGAGGACTACGCGCATGAATTAGCGTTCCTCCCCGATTTATCGGAACCGGCGCCGACAACACTCGACTACTCGGCGGCGAACGTCAAGAATCCCGAGTTGTCGGCAGACCAGCAAGGGAGCCTGATCGAAGTACTCCGACGCCATGAAAGTATCATGATTGCAAGCGGGAATCGACTCCCACCGCCAGCGTATGGCGTTGTCTGCGACACAGATGTTCAGGGGCACGCGCCGATCAAACAGCGGGCCCGACGGATTCCATTCAAGCATCTCAAGAAATTGTACGAACTACTCAAAGGACTGCTCAAAGCTGGGCTCATCGCGTTCTCGGACAGCCCGTGGGCCTCGCCAATCGTCATTGTCCTCAAGAAGAATGGCCAAGACATCCGCCTCTGCATCGACTACAAGATGGTCAACGCGGTAACGGCGATCCTGGAGTACGCCATGCCACCCGTCGACGACTTGCTCACAGATCTGGAGACTTACCTGTGGTTCTGCTCGCTCGACGCGGCCAGCGGATTCTGGGCCATCCTGATGACTCTACGTGCGCGCAAGATTTCGGCATTTGTGTGTCCTCTGGGGCACTTCGAGTGGCTACGAATGCCTTTCGGCCTCAAGAATGCGCCGATGATCTACCAACGGATGATAGACAACGCATTGTGGGGATTTGTGCAACCGAAGGGCGGCTGGAACGCCTTTGCAGCAAAAATGAAGGCCGCCGAAGACTCGGCAGAACACTGCCGACGACTCGAGTCGTCAACTCGCCTATTAGGCACTACAGCGACGACTCGAACCAAGTTTGCAGCTGCCCGCGATGACTCGAAGACAGCTGAACCCATTACTCGACTCATTAACAGACCAGAAGCCGATATGTTTACGACCAACGAAGCCGACGAGTCGTCGCTGGTACCTGAGTTCGACCGGCGATCCTTCATGGACGATATCTGTTTCGGTGGCGAAGGCTTCGACAGTTGTTTGGCGACGCTGGATCGGCTCCTCAGTCGTTTTGAAGAGTGCCGGATCAGCGTCAGCTTTACCAAGAGTACCTTCGTGCAAGGACGCGTTGACTTTCTGTCCCATGAAGTGTCAAAAGACGGCATTCGGCCCGATCCGAAGAAGCTGGACGCGATCACTAAGCTGTTTTTCCCACGAACGAAGAAGGGAATGCAGTCTTTCCTAGATGCGCTGAATTGTTACAACCGCTTCATCCAAGACTTCGCTGTCTACGGCGCGGCGCTGTACCAGCTGAAGGAAGACGATTTCGCGCCGGAGGGTGACCTCACAGTTGCCCGCCGGAGTTTCCAAGCTCTCCAAGACAAGGTTGCGGCAGCGCCGATACTCCGCCACTTCGACCGCACCAAGGAAGTGCACGTCATGCTGTTCGCAAATGAGTGGGCATTAAGCTCTACGCTGCTACAGCTGCATGATGACAAGTTGCACCCTGTTCGCTTCTGCGGACGTGTATTGAAGGAGGCCGAGATGAACTATCATGCGGCGGAGAAAGAGGTGCTAGCACTGTTGCTACTGCTGAAGACTTGCTACACTCAGTTGGCGGGGCGGACAATACGAGTCTACACTCGCTTCTCCACAATGGAATGGATTACCAAGTCGAAGTCACTCTTGGGGAGAGCTGTACAATTCGCGGTATTGCTCTCCCCGTGGCACCTGATCGTCCAACGAGTCAAGGAGACGGACTGTGCCTTCACCCAGCTGCTCCAGTCGACGGTGACCAACTTCGTGGATCTCGAGGACTCATTGGAACTGGTTGCCCCGCCGACTAAAGGCTCACCGACGACTCGCATGGACCCAAACTTGCTCTATGCACGCCTACCGACGACTCATACAGGCTTCGTGGTCTCTTTCGATGGGTCAGCGAAGACTGAGAAGTACGGTGGTTACGGCAGTTGCTCATGGATCGTGTGGAGACTTCCGGAGTGGAAAATAGTTATTGCAGCGAACGCTTACCTCGAGAAAACCACGGTCAATATCGCCGAGTACACCGGTATGAACAACGGCGTTCTCGCCGCGATCGAACTCCGCGCCGAATACTTAGTGGTCGTGGGAGACTCGACACTCGCGATCCAGCAATCCCTAGGGGTGATAGCTTGCCGGAAGGAATCACTGATGGCACAGCTGAATCATCACAAGGAGATCACGGCACGATTGCGGTCAGTCAAATACCTGCACGTGGTACGCGAATACAATGCTGCCGCGGACTCGTTGGCAACAGAAGCCTTGGAGTCAAAAGTTTCCAAGGTCATTCTGAGTGAAACCCGGAAAGCAGAGTTGGCCGGACTCAATCGGATACAAGAAGTGATCTACGAGTCGCCGCCGCAAGGATCAGAAGCACAAAACCTGGTTCCAGGAGGCTCTATTCAAATTCTGAGCGGCGTCTCAACCGTGAAACGCAAGACATTTGCTGATTTCGTACGTCCAGAACCTGGAATGCTACTGGCGATGACTCGGGCGCAGACCAAGAGCAAGAAAAAACATGTTCGATTCACGCACGACAAGCCGAAGCTACCGCCGAAGACTCGCCCTAACCGGAAACCTCCTGAGATTCAAACCCCAGAAACGACTCAAGCTCCACCAGCAGCTCCTAACGCACAAGACATTGATCCTGTGGAAGTTCAAGAGGAGAGACGACGACGCATAGCTGCTGCACAAGACGAAGAAATACGATGGGCCAACCTGAAGACCTTGCTACGTGGAGATGTTGAGAAGCTTGGATACCGAGTCGCCAGAGATGCATGGAAAATCGCAGATAAGTTCGTGTTGTCGGAGGACAATTTGCTACACTACATGGGAACGAGTCGTCGGCGTGACGCTGAGTCGCAAGAGGAGATCTCGCTGCGTCTGGTGGTACCCACCACGATGATTCAAGAAGTGCTCCAGAATTGTCATGACTCGCTGGAAGGTGGCCATCAGGGTGTGGTGAGAACCTACCAGCGAGTCAAGCGAGATTACTACCGGTTGGGACTCTACACCCACGTGGAGAAGCACGTGAGATCGTGCCCCGATTGCAGCACCAGCAAGAGCCGCCCCCAACTGAAAGGATACTCTCCTGGCAACGTGCTGGCGGAACCGCCTTTCCAGATAGTGTCTATGGACTTTGTGATACCACTGCCGAAAACTCGGAGGGGCAACACAGCCCTGCTGCTCTTCCAATGTTCCTTCACGGGTTTCATCATTGCAAAAGCCATGGCGGATACGAGCGCACTCAAGGTGGCACAAGCATTCGAAGAATGCATATACCGACGATTCGGTGCGCCATCACTCATCCGCCATGACCGCGACCCACGGTTCATGAGCGAAGTGTTTCAAGCGTTTGCAGAAATGATGCAGTCAAGGTCCCGAGCAACGCTGAGTTACCGGCCGCAAGCCAACGGACAACAAGAACGGTCAGTCAAAACTGTAATGCAATCCGTCAAGGTATACGCCGAAGACCCGCTCCAACAAGACTGAGACGAAATCGTGGAGCGCTTAGTCTTCGCCATCAACAACTCACAAGACACGACTCGGAAGGAAACACCACTCTACTTGGTGCACGGGAGGGATGCCCAGTCAACGCTGAAAGCCATGTCATCCTCGCTCCGACACGGCACGCCGAAGCAGTCAGACGCACTGGCGTGGCGCCACGAGGTCAGCAGACAACAGCAGATTGCTATGGAGATGGCCAGGGAATACCAAGCCACCGAGAAGACTCGCAGAGCACGGGAACACAACGCCAAACTAAGCAGGAAAGAGAAGACGATACTGGCGAAGATTCGGGATTCCGAGTCGTCGGCGGCGGTACAAGACCAACCGTCTACGGGACAAGACACCCCCGTCCCGAGTGACCTGTCGCTCAAACCAAGTACGCATGAGCCACCGACGACTCGCGAGTCGTCGGCGAGTGCCCCAAACCAACCGTTTGCGGGACAGGGGGCACATGTCTCTCGAGCCAGGGTAGATTCACCGAAGACTGACGGAATTGAGCCGATTGCAGGTCGGAAATCAATGCTGCCGGTCCCGTTTGATGTCGGCAGCAGAGTCTGGTTGTACATGGAGAGAGTCAAGCCCGGCCTTGGCACATCGGTGGCATGGACCCTTCCGAATCAAAAAGAGGATCGAAGACTATGCCTTCGAACTCGAGTTACCGGACCGCAGTGGACACCGCTTCTATCTAGTCGTCCATATCTCCCGACTGAAGCTGGTTGATGAGTTTGAAGATCGACCGAAGACTCGTCTCGCGCCCGGACTCGTCGACGACACGCGACTAGACTTTGACGAAGAACTGCTCCCTGAAGATAGTTGGGAGCCAGATCACGTGGCAGGAGAATATGAAGTTCAAGCCATCCTCGACGGCCGTGTGCCGTTGTCCACGGGAACTGAGAGAGCAGTGCGCGAGTTTAGAGTCAAATGGGCGGCTACGATGAACCAACGTGGGAGCCAGCCGCTAACCTTTCTTGCGGAGGGCTCCTCTATGATTACCTGCGGCGAAAACGAAGCGAACAGCGCCTGCAGATGGTTCAAGTTGCCGACGAAGACTAGGTGGCTATGAGTCACCACAATGATGACCTGTACTTGGGGCAACGCAGCCCAAGACCACAGACGAAAACAGCCACTGCGGCATTATCTTTTGCATTTAAAAAAATTAAAACGCTACCAAGACGGACAGCTAACTCAACGACAACTCAGAAGCGGGATTAGAAATGAAAACCACATGGATAGAAGACGCTGCCGACGACTCGCTTGAACCTGACTTCAACTCAATCAGGATCGGAAGCAACAGCTGCCCGAGCCAAGACACCATGCAAGCTCGAGTCGTCGGAGCCACCAGCAGCATCCAGAGCTTGTCCTCCCAGAACTGACGCAGCATTCGGCGAAGACTCAGATGCAGCGGGAACACGAGCATCACCAAACTCGGCCACCCATTCTGGGCTCAACTCACCCGGCTGCAGCGACGAACTTGGAACAACTCGACGACCAACATCGGCGCGCGAAGGGCCAGCCAGGACAAAGAGCGGAGCCGACCGGTTGCATGGGACGAACGTGGTGTTGAAAGGGTGCTGCTCCGGCACATCGATCCAGCCGTTCCGCCAAGGCTCCGCAGCATCCAGGGCAGCGACCTCGCTCAACCAGTCGACAGTCTTGGGCTCCCAAGGCAAGTATTCCAGAGAATACCCGGCATGGTCGGCTCGAGCATGAACTCGGGCTTCACCTCCGAGAAACCCGGATCTTGGCTGCTGCCCCACTTCCAGATGTACGGGACCACCTTGGCGCGGAGACGGTCGCGGCGTTTGTTGCGCTCGACCAGGTACCTCGACCAGGCAGCTTTCAAAGCATCCAAGTCTTTCCTCGTCCGAGTCTTCCGCGCGGCAGTCCAGTCCATCATGTCCAAGTCAGCGGCAACTGCGGAGAACGTAGTCTCCACTGTCTTCGGAAGGATCCAGTGATCACGCTCCCAAAGCGAGAAACCAAGGTCGACGTTGTCCGAGTCGCCGCTACCACGAAAATTGCTCCAATATCCCATCACCCGAGTCATCGGCGAAGCTCGTTGGGACACCTTGGAGTCAGGATCAAACACTAAAGTGTCAAAAAGACACGCTTGAGACGGGAGTCGCCGGCGAAGCTTCTGCCACGGATGATCTGGGTTTTTGTAGTCCGCGAATGCCGCGATGCCTTCAGGACTGGAAATAATTCGGAGATCCCGGGGCACCGGTGCAGGCAACCGAGCATTCAGCATCTGGGTCCAGCACTTAAGAGCCCCAGGACGCGTAAAAGGCGGCTCGATGTACGGCACAGCCCACTTGGCCACTTGCTTGGAAAATCGGACGAGGGGTAACTGGCCCCGCACCGGCGACAGTACCACAGGAAGACGCCGGGGGCTGGAATCTGACCCAGGGGTGGACGACGAAGTGGCAACGACTCGGCTGCTTCCGGAAGATGCAGACTGGCGTGGAACGGAAGAACGACAGGGTTGTCGACGGTGACTCGTGTGGGACTTCGGTGGAACAGGAGGTGTCTTCTTAGGCTCCACACCAGCACCTGAGATAGCTCCCGGCGACTCGGAACCTGGGAGCTCCAAGAGATAAGAGGAGTGAGGGACGCCCACCGATAACTCAATCACTGATCCAACGACCAAATTCTCCGCCTCCGAACCAGTGTCTGGAAACCATTCGAGAGAAGCGCCAGAATCAACGTGAACTTGCTCGGAAGGAGGAGAAATAGTGCTCGACGAGACAGCATCTTCGTCCGATGACTCCACCACACGAGACGGCTTGCGGGAAGGAACAACGGGTGAGCTGTCCGACGAAGACTTAGCAGCGTCCCCGGAGAAGACGGCGCGAGCGGGCGGACCAGTAGATCGCTGAGAACGAGTCCATCGCCCCTTGGGTTTCCGCCTCGACTTGCCCTTGGACGACGAAGCCCCGGAAGCACTCGGGGCTTGCACTGCCAACGCGGACGGAGACTCTGCAGCCGCAAGAACACTTCCGGAAGACTCGACAACCTCCACCTCCAATTCCAAGCGCTCACCATCTTGAGAAGAAGTCCGAGAATCACCAGGAGCTGTCACCGAAGACTCACGGCTACCACCTCGACGAGAAGAAGACGTACGAGAGCCACGGACAGCAGAAGATGAGTCTTCGGCAGGGCGGCGAGGTCTCTTGCCCGGGCGACTGGCGGACGGACTGCGACGGAGTGACGAGGAACGAGCCCGCTTTTGCGACGCCGAACGAGAAACAGAGCTTGACCGACCACGAACATGCTGAGAACCGGCTTCCCTTTGCGAGGAACGCTTGCGTGAGCAACCAATCTGCGCAGCGCGTAAAGCCCAGTCTGCTTCGATATCGACAGCACGAGTTCCCGGCGTTGTCTTGTTCGCCTCAGCCGACCGCTCCTCCGACGACAACTCAACATGAGAGTCCGACTCCAAGAAAGCAGCGTGGGCCAAGTCAACGGCAATGGCATCCTCGGTGCGAGACGGATCCGCATTAGCCAGCATGTCCTTGAGGACCCGCCGAGTCTCGTGGCTAATGTCCAGCAGGTCCCAGTTCAACTCGCCAGCCGACAAACCTGTAAAGCATGAGCCATCGCCAGAATCAGAATACAAGCCAGCACATCCAGCAACTCAACGACCAGTACGAACCTTCAGAGATCAGTACAAGGACGTCTGGATCCATGTCTTCAAACTTGACATGCGCCCGAAGAGTCCTGTTGGCACGCGTGAGCCGCTTCACCTGCTCTTGAAGGTCTTCATTTCGGCGCTGGAGGCGAGTCGACGACGAGTCATCGCCGGCATCCAAGCGAGCCAGAAGATCGTGAAGGCGCTTGCTCTGAGCAGTCGACGACGCCACGGCAGCCTTGAACGCCGTCTGCTCGCGAGTGAGCTGGAGAGCTAGACATTTGCACTCGTCGTCAGCAGCTCTAACGCGGTTCTCCAAGCGGGCGGCCGTCTCGGTGTGCGCATCCACGGCTCCATAAAGACCCTCCATCTCCTGGAGGTAGTGAGCCTCCAAGACCCGCAGACGCTTGACCTCCTTCTTGGAGTGTTCGAGTTCCACGCGCGCTTGCTTGAGGAACACCATGGTGTTCTCGTGCTTGAACGATTCCTTCATCGCCGAGTTTTCGGCGGCAGCACGCGCAGCTTCAGCGGAGTGCAACTGGCCTCGCATCACGGCCAAGTCCAGATTGATGTCATTGTGGACTCCCATGTTGGGCTGAGCCGCCGCCACCACGTCTTCCAGCGAGCGAGCAGCGGCCAAGCGAGAGCCCACGTGGCGGTCCCCACGAATGTTGGGACCCTGGTGCAGGGTGACATTGAGACGACCGATGAGATCCAGCCGAGGACCCAACACCGCGATCACGCGCTCCGACGCCTCAGCACTGGCTTCCATGACGATTTGCTCAAGAGCCTCACGCGACACCGTGATCAGCGAGTCGTCGGTGGTGGAACAACTGGCCTCAGCGCTCGAAGTAGAGCACCGAGTAGCTAGCTGCGACGACTGGATCGCAACCGAGTCGCCGGCAGCACTACCAACGGGCACATCAACCAGAGAAGTATCCTGAATGACAAGAAACGAAGGCAATAACCGTGAAGGTAAGCGAGAGCAGCTCAAGATCAAGGTGCTAGTCAACGAGACGTACCGAAGGAGCATCCGGAGAGGTGGCCAGAGACGCGGACGACTCAGTGGAAGCCTCCAGCGAAGCTTGGCTCGGCGTATCGCCAACAGCGAGTGAGACCAACTCCGGAGAAGACAGGACAACCTGGGAAGCAGACGCACAAAGCCGCCAAGCATCGGCATCTCACGTGAAGCTGACAGAAAGCGAGAAGACAGCAGGAAACTCACCGTGGTCGAACTGGCCGTCGACTCAGCAGCGCTCTCATCCTCAGACACCGCCGACTGCGAGGGAGCAGGAGCAGCAGGCGAACTACCAGCACCAAGCGAGCTCCCTCGACCTGGCGAAGACTGACCAAGATACCAAGATCCGGGTTAGAAGTGAAGACGGCAAGAGAACAAGAAGAAGACGGCTTACCTGGAGCGAAGACCGAGACACACCGAGAGCCCTGAGGGCCGAGTTCACGGCGGACTGGGCAGCACGCGAAGAACCAACCATGGCACAGGAGCACCCCGACGCTCACCAGCACGCGGCTCGAGTCGCGGTGAGGGCAGTTGTGGTATCGGGAAATGAAGCCGAAGCCAAAACCCAAAGGCGGGACGAGGGACGAAGAAGACTCGAGGCGCCGGCGTTAACTGGCAAGTCACAACCCATCGCCAGTCATTGGACCAAACTCCCCGATCGCTGATTGGCCTAAATAGGCCGGTGACGATGACTCGTCGACGGTCCCAAGTCAAGCGCGGGTGCTTGCAGCTCGCTAAGTACGGTGCGAACCTACTGGCAAGATCCGAACTTATGAGTCATCGGCGCCTGTCCCCAGTCGTCGGTGGCGTTTCAGCGGCCGTTTGAGTCGTCGGTAACGCCGCCACGTCGCAGAGAAAGCGCCGAAGAGTCGTGAGTTACAACTGGCGGTCCAAAAACGAACGCGTTTATACTTGATTTTGTATTGATCGATAGGAAACTTACGAGAAGACAAGATAAGCCTTCGGGCAACAATAACAGAACAGCTTTTCCTCCCAACCACGCAAGGGCGACACCGGTGCCTGCAGTGAACGACCTGCAGCTCAAGGTAAACCTGGTAGGTAGGATTATGACCGTCGGTGGGCACATCTACTAGTGTAGCGTGTGTTCATCCCTGGCAGGGCCAAGAGTTAGTGGCCGGTGTATTGGTAGCGACGAGTCGTCGCCAGGAACTGGAGGAGCGAGAGCGCACTCCATTTATTTCTTCCCGCCGGAGTATAGCTCCGGCACCCTCGTATCACGCCGTAAAAGGCCGGGACCCTTCCTTCTGAGGGCCTGCGAGGTATATTTTGTGTGTGAGAGCGTGCTAACCTTTGCTCGTGGCTGGTGACGCTGAGTCTTCCGTCGGTCGACTAGCGGAAGCTCGGTACACAGGGGAAACTTCAACCCGGTGCAAGGGAAAGTTCCTGAGCCTTCAGGTTCTAACCCTAACAAGCCCATTGAGTCTTCGGTGACTTGGTGGGTGTTGTTGGTGGGGAAAGTGTGCCAATATATAATTTAGCGCGTGTTCCTACACGACACAGCCCTTGACCATTTTCTCCTTTCTACCGCTTATTCCCACGAGGAATAATATATGTTTTGAGGAAAGTCACTAGCTTGCCTTCGTAAACCAAACAACCATCATCATAGTTTTCATTACACACCGTTGCTTAAACTCAGCTTGCTTAGGCGCATACTGCTTCGTTGTGTTTGACGGGCGCGATGCTGCATGCTCCAGCACAATGTCAGAAACAACATTCGTAATTTCCTGCGCGTTGGACACCGAGACTCGAGTATGAGCATCCATGAGGTTGACTTGCTTGTTGCGCGTGGTTGGCGTCGAGCGAAAGGGGAAGGGGGGAGAAAGTGGGAAGGGGGGGGAAGAGATTTTGTTTGACAGGAGCGACTATCATTTGAACACGACGCAGATGCAAATACAGAGGGTATTTTGCACGGCTACGCTCAAATCCCCCACAGATCATTGGCCCGGTCGGCGGACGCGGTCCGCCTCGTCGGGAGATACCGCTTAGAAACTTTGGCATCTTCAACCTTTTAGTTCGTAGAGAGTATAGATAAGCCAAGAGTAATGTGTGATTACAAAGTAAAATAGCTGGTGCATTTTAGAGCATGGTATCGGCGCCCCGACGCCTCATCAAACCAGTCCATCGCTTGTTGTTGCTCAACGTGGTAAACGCTCTTACCAGGAGGTGCTCGCTCGGGTCGGTCGTCGGGTGAATACGTGCATGTTTATGTGCACCACCCTAACATGATTTACAGATGGTATTCTCACTGCCGATACCTCCCAAAACCAATAACCTTAATAATTCGCTATCATCTTAAGCAGGCGTACAGCTCTACCACGACCACGCCGAGCGACGGCGTCGCATTCTTGACCACGTCCGATCTCGCAACAAGTTTTTAAGTCCCGCGGATTTTACACTTCGTAGCGATACGTTGCGTCAACTGGGGGGGGGGCTTCAGCACCACTCTCGCTACACTATCTCACTATGTCTGACTTCATCTTGCCATCTATCTTGTCATCTTGCCAAATCTGCATAACTTAACTTTAAAATCACCAAAATACTCGGAAACTTCTCCTTCGTGATTATATTGTTGCTTAATTAAAGAACTCATAGCGAAGTTATCATAAGTTTTTGCTACAAACGGTGCTGCGGAGGTGTAATTGAGAAGCAGGTTACTTGCAAGTAATCGTTGCATTACTGCTGGATGCAAACCTAAAACGGATATTTACGCCTCGTTTTCAGATAAATCAAGCTATTTGGGATGACACTCGTCGAGCTTCTGACAACATCGATGATGTGGTCAGACTCGTTCTTTGGGTTCACTCAAGCGAAGGCCGATCGGGAGTCTCACTTCTACTTTTGTCGTCGTCCAAGCTTTCGTCTTAGCGACCGAGATAAGCATGGGCAAATTATCAAATTATGGGAGAAAGCACGAGCGCGGTGGAGACGTTGGCGATCCCGATTCTACAATTTAATAATTCGACACAAGCGTAAATCCAGCAACAGCCTCAGTTTAGAATCATGGAATTCGCCTCAGTCTCGAACTACTTGCTTGGGGCGTCACTTGATGCATCAACTTGATATCGAAAGTAGTCGCTATGAATATCGCACGCCAATTTTCACTTGCAGGGAGCACATCCCGGATCAGCTGAGGGCATACAATTACAAGTTCGACGATCGTGTTCTCATCCAGCTAGCAAACTTCGCACCGATTGTGAAGCAGTTAAAGGCTGCAACAGACTCCGCTGTCAACATTATAAACCCTCCTGAGTCAAGTATCAGAGCGAGCTGGCACCAATTCCTTCAGGACGAGCGAGACGAGCAAATGGGCACGTTTAGAGCCCTATTGACGAGCGAACGACGCATGCTGGTCGAGGTGGGAGACGAGAACCAACAATTGGAGATTTTGACGCTACTGGTGCACGGCTTAGAGAATCACGGCGACGTTTTGTCTCCACTTGAGCTTGACGCCTTGTCGAAAGCGTACGAAATGGTGGTACGGCTGTCAAATACGATTGTGCTGCAGATTCCAGATTGGTTTGCCGTCTCAGTGCAGGAATGGGACCAAGCCGAAACGACGGCGCTTGATGGTGGGGAGGAAGAATGTCTACGAACGGCATCACTGTGGTCCGAGCTGAATCATCCTAACATTCGGAAGCTTTTCGGCGCGTGTCACGTAGGCGAAACCTCTTTTGTAATCCATGAAGCGAGCTCACTTCTTGCTGGCGAAAGCTTTTCGTGGAAATTCTTGCAAGATATTGCGCACGGACTCGAGTACTTGCACGATCGCGCCATAGTCCATAAAACACTATCCATCGACAATCTCTACACGACTGCTGGAGGTGGGGTATTGAGTGGAATGAACTTGAAGCGTCTACAGAGCACCGGTAACCAAGAGTTAGACGACAACAGTATTGAGCCTTTATCCCCTGCTACTGGTATGATGTCACTCGGATCAATCATCGTGAATCTGATTGAAGGAGATATCAACAATATTGCTGGAATTACTTCTACGATGTTTTTCGGTGGTATTCGCATGGAAAGCCCGTTTCACTCCGCGCTCCATCAAGAATCTTGGTCATCGTGGGTCGAACAGGAAGCTCACGTGCTGGATCTCGTGCAGCATCAATTTGGAAGTGGTTTGCTGCCTCAGTTATCTAATTCCGGCTCATTTTCCCTACAAAGCCATCCGATACGCGAGGCGCTTGCTCAAAACCCTCCAACTCGGCCTGTTTTCGTGGAAGAAGATGTGTGGGACTTGCTGGTGAAACTGTGCCTCGCCAACTCAACTGAACGGCTCACAACGAACCAGACAGTTTACCGTATCGGTCTCCTTGTCCAACAGAAAGTGAGCTCCGAGAGACCAGACGAGGACATCGAAGATCTTGGTGCCTATACGTATGATGGACTCTCAATCGAGTCAATGCTGGAGGAAGCTGCAATGCTTTGTACGGAGCTCCAGGACTTAAACACTGTAAATCAAGCTGTGCTTGATCGCCTCATCGATGTCTTTCAGCAGCTTCAGGGCTGGACGACCCCATTAAGAAGAATGCTTGTGGAAGACTTCAGTATGATCGTGCGAAGATTTTGATTGGTGCTTGATAAACGTGCGTACTCCAGCCAAGTTGCGAGCATTTGTGCATCTCGTACAATCGCCGGAAAGAACTTCAATATTCACCACGATATCGACCGACTAATTATTGCTTCGAGTGAACTAAACAACGAGGCGGTTATTCATTCGTGGCAACCCGGTTGGGAATCAGCGCGACAACAGCAATTCGATGCTGTCAAGGCATACGTAGAAAACCCGATGGTGTGCTTGAATGATATGAATTCTGAGGAAGACCGACGAGAAGCAATAACATTGTTGCAGTTCGAGGCTCGCAATTGTGGAGCAACCCCAGAGAACTTTACTCCAGCCTAGGTGTTATCGATGAAGACAGCGGAGTCCCTGACTGGTTTATCCCGCCCCATCAACTTGAAATAGGCCGGCACTTGGCAGATGGGTCTTTCGGTGTGGTGTATGAAGGTACTTGGCGTGGAACATCCGTGGTGGTGAAACAAGTACTGACGGATCAGAAAAGCGCTAGTGCTCGAGCACAGTTCCGTCAAGAAGTCGACTTATGGTTTTCATTGAACCACGATCATTTGATCAAGTTATATGGCGCGTGTCACGTAGGTCGCGCGTGCTTTGTATGTGAAAAGGCAACTCAAGGGACGTTAGTATCCTTTGCACGTGGAAAGGAGCGGTGGGAGGTCTGGAGGTGTATTTCGAAGCTGCACTCGATCTTCTACACTTGCATGACCGTGGTATTATCCACGGCGATCTCAAAGGCAACAACATTCTCGTTTGCGACGGGAAAGCAAAGTTGGCCGACTTTGGGCTAAGTATCGTGGCGAATCGACCCGGTACAGAAGTTATTGGTGCTAACGGAGCTCTCGGTGCTTTCCGCTGGAAAGCTCCTGAGTGTTTACTAGGCGGCAAACCAACGTTTGCGTCCGACATCTACTCGTTTGGAATGTGCATCGTCGAAGTAATTACGGGTGAGCCACCGTGTAGGAGCTTGGGCGACGACGTCGTGAGGTACAACGTGGTGCAGCAAAGGCTTTTCCCACCTCGGCCTGACCACATTGACGAGTACGAGTGGAAGTTGGCGTCTCGAATGTGTCATTTCGACCCCGACGAGAGGATCACGGCGAACGCAGTAGCCAGCTACGCCTTCGACCAGTACCAGGCGTTGGAGTACTGGTACCACCAAGAGAATGGCTGGCCAGGCTAACAAGACGAGGACAGTCGATAAACGTGATGGCATCTCGGTAGTCAAATCTGCACCACGTCACAGATCACGACACCAATCGTGCCATCATCACACCCATTATTATACTACCAGTGCCCAAATTCGCCTGATATGAGTCAACACTCCCCTTCCGTGTGGCGCACACCAACATCCTCTCCGTTCCCTTTTGACCACCATCGCCAGTCCTGAACTTGCTGCGCCATCGCGTCATGGGCGAAGTGCGTCAGCGCCGGCCAGTGGCGCCCGCGGCCTCCGCGCCCTCCGAGCGCCTCCACGTCGACAAGAAGAGGCGCCGCCGCTTCCACGCGTCGCTGCCGCGCGGCTGGCTGGTGCTCGCGGGCTTCGCGGCCTTCTACGCGGCGGCCTTCGCGGTCGTGAGCTTCTGGCACACGTGGCTGCCGCCGCCCAAGCCGCTGGACGCGCCCGCGCGCGAGTTCTCCGAGGCGCGCGCGCGTCTGGTGCTGGACAAGATCATGAGCTTCGGCTACCGCCCGGTGGGCACGCGCGCCAACGAGGAGCTGACGCCACAGTTCCTGCTGCAGCAGGTAGACAGACAGACAGACAGTAATTAGCTTCTTAACGCTCTATTATAACCGACTGTAACGTGTCATTGCACTGCTTAGATAGAAGAGATCAAGGCCGCCAAGCCGCCCGGCGTGGCCGTCGACGTGGACGTGCAGAGACCCTCCGGCGCCTTCGGGCTGGACTTCATCGCCCAGTTCCAGAACATCTACGCCAACGTGACCAACATCCTCGTGCGCGTGTCGCCGCGCGACGCGTCGCCCGAGGCGCTCGACAACTCGCTCATGATCTCGTCGCACTACGACGCGGCCATCGGCGGCGCGGCGGCGTCCGACGACGGCGTCAACATCGCCATCATGGTGGAGCTGCTCAGGCTCTTCGTGCTGGACCCGCCCAAGCACGCCACGCTCGTGTTCAACTTCAACGGCGCCGAGGAGACCATCATGCAGGCGGCCCACGGGTTCATCACGCAGCACCCGTGGACGGACACGATCAGGGCCTTCATCAACCTGGAGGCTGCGGGCGCAGGAGGCCGCGAGCTGCTCTTCCAGACGGGCAGCGACGAGCTCGCGCTCGCTTATGCCCAGGGAGCCAAGTACCCGCACGCGAGCATCATCGCTCAGGAGCTGTTCCAGTCGGGCATTATCCCCGCGGACACAGACTACCGAATTTACCGTGATTTTGGCTACGTTGCCGGCATGGACTTCGCGTACATTGCCAACGGCTACGTTTACCACACGACGCTGGACGATGTGTCTCGTATCCAGCAGGGCGCCGTGCAGCGTCTTGGAGAGAATGTTATCGGTGTGGTGAACCAGCTGGGCAACGAGCCCGGACGATTGAAGAAGGTGTCGGAGAACCCGCAAAGCTCCAACACGTTCTTCTCGGATGTCATGGGACTTACGATGGTGACTGCGAGCAAGGAGGCGACTTTTATTCTTTGTGGTGGAGTTTTCCTGCTGGCGGTGGTCTATCTCCTGCTCTCCCAGGTGTCGCTTTCGGAGCGCTTGACTGCGTTTGTGTTGATTACTCGTTGCTTCGGCGCTGCGCTCGCCTCGTCATTGACGGTTGGCGTCCTGCTCAGTCTGTACGCACCTCTTCCCTGGTATTCGCAGCCGTACCTTGCGGGCGTACTCTTCTTGTCGCCGGCGCTCGCTGGAATGCTGCATCAACTGGCATCGGTGTTGGAGAAGAAGACGGGCAAAGTGACCCCCGAAGCCCTCTGGCGTCTTGAGGAGAGTATTTTCGAGGCCATGATGTGCATTTGGATGGGAGCGTTGGCAATTTGCATGCAACTGGGCTTGATCTCGAGTTACGTTCTAGCAGTGTGGATCTTCTTCCCATTGATGGGGCAGATGCTGTGCCAGCTCCTGCAGCGTGTCCACGTTTTCTCGTCGACCATGTACATCTGCATTTCGCTCGGCGCAATGATCATTCCTGTGATTCACACGATGTGCTGCTTTGCGATCGCACTGATGTTCTTTATCCCGTTACTTGGCCGAAGTGGGCCAGTGGTGCCACCGGACGTGGTGCTATCGCTTCTGATGTGCATCATTCTTCTGGTAAGTGATGCGGTGGTTTTACATGCAAAAGTCGTATACTCACCGTTGCTCGTGGTATTTTATTGCGCCTTCTAGATCATGGTCTCGTATTCAGGTCGCGTGTTTTGCTTCCTCCCAGCGAAGCAGCTCAAATTGGTTCGAGATGTTTTTATCCTTCTCACGGTGGTATCGACCGCGTATGCATCGATTCGGTAAGAGCACCATTTTGGAATACTATTTCCCCAAGAAAGCTCTGACAATTTTCTTTTTTCCTGTTACAGCAATCCTTATTCTGACATCTGCCCGAAGCGCATCATGCTTCAGCATGTTCAGCGTGAGGTCATCCTCCCCAACGGTGACGTGGCGACAGACTCGGGGCTTTGGATCAACTCGCTCGATTTCCGCGGGCCAGATCCTATTAAGAGCAGTCTAGCGAGCACGCAATGGAAGGACGTTCGTATGCAAGTTGCCCCTGAGGAGCTGTACGAGCAAGCTGAAGTGTACGGCCACATGCCTTGGTCGCTTCCAGTGAAGCACATGCTTCCTGAAGACAAGTCATGGTACCTTCCGGCTGCGGCGCCGGCCATCCCGAACGATTTCCCCAAGGCCAAGTGAGTTATTCTCTGTTTTCTCCTCGATGCACGCATTGAAATGGGAACTAATGTGTTTGTTGTGCTGTCAGGCTGGAAGTCCTGTCGTCGGCATATTCGGCGGAGACTGATCGTCGTAAGATCCACTTTGTCTTCACTGGGCCATCTCATATGAACCTCTTCATCGATGCCAAGAAGACCAAATTGACTTCGTGGTGCGTATCAGCATAACGTGCAGCTTGATGCATGGCGTGAGGATCGCTGACTTTGTGTGGGTACTTGCAGGTCGATGGGAAATGGTGTCAGTGGCCCAGTGGCTGAAGCTGAAGATGCGTACATTCTCCAGTTCTGCAGCGGCACCGTTCCGTCAAGTTATCACTTCTGGATCGAGGCGGAGGGCGACAAGCCCATTGACGTGGCATTCGTTGGCCATTTCCTCGAAGTCACGACCCCTGAAATGAAGGAGTTCTCCGATGTGCTTCCGCCATGGACCGTCGTTGCTTCTGCCGTGTCCACATGGACGAAGATGCAGATCTAGATGCATCTCTCGCAGAACTCATTCCGTGCGTGTCGTACAAGAACTATTAACAAAGACTGTAGTCTAGCAATGCTAGACACTCGAGTTTTGATTCGATTGCCTGTGTGCTCAGTGTTCACGACCTCGCTGTGTCATGGCCATCATCAAAGGCCGAGAGTAGGTCATTGTTACCGGCTGCAGCTTCTTCATCGCTTTCATCACTCTCCACCAACTCGTCCGGGTTCACGACGAACTCATGGTCTCCGAGGCTGAGCATGTGGTCGTTTGAGCTCTGTGTGTCGTCGCTGGGCCCACGCTCAGCATGACGAGATGGCAGCCGCTTCGAAGCTGCACCGTTGGCGCTGTTGGCCGCTTCACTCGCTTCCGTGGAATTGACGGTCTCATGAGCCCGCTGCCCCACCAAACCAGCATGACCCCTGAGATCATGCTC
Organism: Phytophthora cinnamomi; assembly: GCF_018691715.1. Lineage (NCBI taxonomy): Eukaryota > Oomycota > Peronosporomycetes > Peronosporales > Peronosporaceae > Phytophthora > Phytophthora cinnamomi. The sequence goes on from NW_027150993.1 coordinate 30,755, forward strand.
GTCATCGTCGTCTGAAGACTCGTCGTCCTCCGACAGCGCCATCTTCTTGGGCGTGTACTCGTGGCGGAACTTGAGGAACCCCTCCTTGGTGAGCTCCAGCTCCTCGCCCCCATCATACTCACTGCAGACAAGAACAGGAGGACACATAGCATTAGTCTAGCAAGGGGATACCGATGCATCTACCCATAATTGCACGCACATGGCGTTGCCGTAGGTCTCGAGGAACCTCTCGGCGTCGTCGGGCGACAGCGTGGACTGGACGCTGGCCAGGAAGAGCCGCAGCTCCTGCATGCTCACGCGCCCTCGGCGGTACGTGTCCAGCAGCTTCCACTCGTCCTCCAGCACCTTCTCGTTGCGCAGCCTCCTCTCCGTGTCCCGCGTGGTGGACACTGGCGTCTCGGGCGGAGCTGGCGCCTGTGCGTCGCCTGCTGGCGCCTCCACCGCCTCCGGAGCTTCAGCTGCAGCGACAGCAGGAGTTGCAGCGTGCACGTGGCTGTCCACGATCTTGATGAACTCTGCTCAACGGGGCGTCAGCGTCGACCTCGCCGTGGCAACAACAGGCGACCAACTCACCGTTGAGGTAGACCTCGCCCAGCTCGCGCACTTGCGCCGTGTTAACATCCAGCCCGAGCTATTGGCGCATTTGCATAGCACCACAAGGGTTATCAAATAATACAGAGCTCCTCGCACTCTAACAGTTATCAACCAGCGCGAACATCCGGCAGGCCTGGTCGGCTGAGACGGCGCCGTCGCCGTCTGTGTCGAAGTAGCGGAAGATCTAACACGCAGCAACGCAGCGAGCCGTGAGCCGCAGTCCTGTTTAGCCGTGTCCTTGCTGCACTGCGCTACCACGCGCAGGTCGGCGAGGTCGACGTCGCCCAGGCGCTCCACGCGCGAGTCGAACGAGGCCTGGAACGAGGCCTGCACGATGTCCATCGCCCCTAACTACTCAACAACTACTAAGCCCCAAAGCGTCGCCCTTGGCTCACGTGGCGGACTTGACTTGAGCCCGTCCGTTCCGGCGTGACGACCGCCGCCGTCTCCTCTCACCGCGCGCGCCGACCCGGCGAACAGCTCAAAGGCACGTCACCAAGCAGCACATCGCCGTCCATCGCGGCGGGCGCATCATTCGCGTAGACGCCGCGCCGCGGCACTGCACCGCACGCTGTTAAACGCGTCGACCACCAAGTGCCAGCCCATTGTTGCAGCCCGCCAGGTGCCGCTGCTGCTGCTGCGATTCCTGCTGCTGCAGGCAGCGAGGAATCGCCGCGCCATACAGCGGTGCAGTCATTTCAGCACGGATTAAACGATGCTGCCTGTTGCCTGGTGCGGCGGAAGGCTGCGGAACGTATCGAAATGATCGCAGAGCGGCACCGACATAGGGTGACTCACGGCGGGTCACGCCCAGATGGCGCGAGGAGCAGCTGCGGCGCTTCCTGCGCGATCTTGAGCTGGATTTTGATTGGCCAACGCACTTCAAGGTCGAGGATGCAGTGACGGGACGGAGAGCCCATTTTCAGAAAGAGGACCCCAAAATGACCAGCAAAACAGCAACACTTTCGCCTAGCAGGTTTTGCGTGTGCAATACCAGACTGGTGTTACCAGCACCACTCAACACGCTATCGCGAGGTTACAGGCCATGTGCAGCGCATTAGCAGCGTAAAGTTTCCCGGCAGGTGGAGCTAGCAACATCCAGCAGAGTGAAGCCAAAACTCGCTGTTGGGTGTGGAATCTTGCTACTTGTCGTTACGTAAGCTGTGGAACTGACGCTTCACCGAAAGTCGCAGCGCCGTCGCCGTAGAGAACAGTGGAGGTGCTAGCGGAAGGAGCGACAGCGTGGTGAACAATACCGTAATGTCCATGGTGCGTGAAGCGGACGCGTCCCCCCATTCCCGATAATTTAGAGTCCCATTCCGGCGAATGGGCTCTGATTGCGCTGAGAGTGGCACGGGATGAGCTGATACGTGAAGATGGGTTCCAGGGAGGATGGGCGAGTGTGGTAGAGACAAATGGCTGCATTTCGCGACACTGACTCCTGTACACTGCAACATGAACTCGAGTGCTCGCACTGGAATCGCCAGCCGGCTTGGGCTCGCTAGGCGCTTGCAACGATGCGGCCACCAAGGGATACAACGCTCGCGTTTTAGTTACATGGCATTTATGGCGTCGGCGGCTGCGGGAAGCGCAGCTCACTGGAAGGGAGCCCAGCTGCTGGGCTGGCGGCGCCATATGCGCAGGCGCAGTCAGCGTGGCACTGCAAAACCCACGAGTATGTCGGCGGCGGCCGCCGCGCCTGTACATCATGTACTACATGGCTACCCAGCAATCAGTCGGCGATGGCAGAGGCCCAGCAACCCACGCAGCGAGCGGGGCAGAGCAAGTCGACTCGACTTGCTCTGCCTCGACTGTCGAGCGGGTCAAGTCAAGAGCGAGTGTCGTTTTTTGCGCGTTAAATGGACCTGCAAAAAGTGCACCGGGCGAGCCCATATCAGCATTCGCGGGTTTAACACTTCAATTTGAGCGCGAAATGAAGGCTCACCACCATATCGCCGAAGCGATCGTGCCTGATTTCCCCGCCCCCTCCTCCACGCCGATGAAAAGCTAGCTCGACACCGACAGCGAGCTCCTGCTCCGTGGCGCCAGCGGCTCCGATATACGGGGGATGGGGATCGCCAAAATTAGCGCGCTCATCTTGCTCAACTTCAGAAGTCGCATCCCGGGCGAGTCGTCGACACCGCAAGTCCGAGATCTCGAACGCAGCAGCAGCAGCAAGCCGCGCACATGGCCGCCGTCTCGAGCCGTTCTCGCCGCCACGTGGCGTAGCTGCCGCTCACTGCTGTAGACAAGCGAGCAGCCAAGCGGGCATGAATTTGTTGCCCTTTTGGCGGCGCCGGTGCCCTTTTCGAACAGGAACAAAAGGGGGATGCGCCGCGAACAGCTGCACCCTCGGGGCGACAGGGCTGCGGCCCGAGAGAAGAAGACCCAAATCGGCTCGGGCTCGGGCTCAAGCTCAAGCTCGAGCTTCACTTCGCAACTTCCGCCATGCTCGTCATGCACGAGAGCTGCTCGGCGTCGGCGTCGGCGTCGGCGTCCGCGGCGGCTTCGGCGCTGCCGGCGCTCGTGAAGCGCGAGGACCCGCGTGCGCTCGTGTGGCAGCAGGAGGAGGAGCCCAAGCCCGGCAAGAAGAAGGGCGCCGCCGCCAGCAAGAGCGTGTTCCAGTGCACCGAGGTGCACTGCGGCAAGACGTTCCCGCGCTCGTTCGCGCTGCGGCGCCACATGCGCATCCACACGGGCACCAAGCCGTACGCGTGCGACTACGAGGGCTGCGCGCAGCGCTTCAACACGTCGGGCAACCTGTCGCGCCACAAGCGCATCCACAGCGGCGAGCGGCCGTACCCGTGCATCTTCGCCAGCTGCGGCAAGCGCTTCAACACGAGCACGAAGCTCAAGCGCCACATGCGCATCCACTTCCCGGAGGGCCAGAACGTCTTCCGCTGCGTGGGGCAGGCGGGCTGCAGCTGGAGCTGCGACAACTACAAGGAGTTCGCGCAGCACCAGAAGCTGCACCACAACGTCATCGTGGGCGCGCAGCAGCAGCAGCAGCAGCAGCAACAGCAGCACGTCTTCGCCAACGAGGATCTGCAGCAGCACCAGCACCACCAGCAGCACCAGCAACACCACCAAGCCTCCGTGGCGTCCGTGGAGCTCGCGGCCGAGAAGGACAACGACTACTTCTCCACGGCCGACACCACGCGCGAGTACGCGGCGTACGGCAACCACCACGTGGCGCCCGTGCCCGCCGCCCCCACCGGCAGCTTCCTGTACCCGAGCAGCAGCTTCGACAAGCCTGCCAAGAGCAGCGTGCTCAAGTTCGACACCAAGTTCGACTCGAGCCGCAACAAGCTCATGGGGCCCTCGCCCTTCTTCGGCGCCAGCGACCTCAGCAGCAGCCTCCCGACTATGTTGCCCAAGGAGCAGGGCAGAAAGCCGTCGGACCTGGATCATCTGTACGGGTCGGACCAGCGCCGCATCAAGCCGCCGGCCTTCCCGTCCGCGCCCTACTCCTCGGCGGGGAGCTCCTTCTCGCTCAGCGCGGACAGCCGCGCCTGCTACCCCAGCACCAGCAGCCACTTCGCACCTCTTCGGCCCGAGGAGGAGCGCGCAGACGGCGGCTACGAGCAGCAGCAGGCCCAGCAGCATCAGCTGCTGCCGCCGCCAAGCCACCACGTGCTCCGGCCGCCGCCGCAGAGCAACGACGACGGCAAGTACGGCGGCTTCGCAGTGCCGCCGCCCATGAACCCGGCGGCGCCCGAGTTCACGGGCGAGGAGCTCAACGTGGTGCTGCAGCTCATGAACGAGAATTACTGAGGCGGAGGAGGAGGTGTCTATAAGAGCGAGCTGGTCAAGTGGAGAGCAGCTCGCGGGGGGAGGAGAGGTGGCTGTAGTTATTGTGATTTTAGTACTTGGAGGAGGAAGTGGAGGGTGGGGGCTTGTAGAAAAGAGATAGCGTGGAGAGGGGCGTCCGGTGTGGCTTGCTGCTTGTCTGGAAGTGATAAGTCGGTAAGAGCACGTCGTCGCACCTTGTTGTATTCACCTCTAGCTGGCTCGAGCTCATGCCGTCGTCGTTCCACGCTTATTTATCGTAGGAAATGAAGAGACCGAGAATGACTGGCAGGTGTCGTAGTACTAGTCCTTGCAACTTGGCTGCCTCTCGTGGCAATACATATATTCAGCGGCGGATACGTGCTGGGCGGGCACTTTTAACCACGGCAGCACGTGGCAGAGCGATAGTTACAGCTCCCATACAGTCTCCTCGTCCTCGTCGCTAGCAGGGCCCGAGCCTCCGTCCGGCTCGTAGCTCAACCTCTCCCTGGCGTACTTGTGCTTGTCGATGCTGCTGGCCGAGCGCATGGCCGCCTCTCGCTTGAGGTCGTGGCTGCTGCTCGTGAAGCCCGCGCGCTGCAGCCGGTCCTTCCGGCTCGTGGACGCGCGCTCGGGCGACGGCTCGCGCCTCGGCTCTCTGCTGCTGCGTCTGGAGCTCTGCGGCGGCCGCGCGTCGGAGCGCCGGTGCAGGTGGTGTCTAGAGCTGGAGGAGGAGCTGGTGGGGGCGCTGAGCGGCGGCAGCGCCTCGCTGCGCTTGCGTTGCGGCTCTCTGGAGCTGGTGCTGGGCCTCGAGCTGGAGCTGGTGCTGGGCCTCGAGCTGGAGCTGGTGCTGGGCCTCGTGGACGGCTGCAGCAGCGACAACCGCGCGCCCGCCGACGAGCGGTGCATCTTGCGCAGCGCGTTCCAGAGCGGCCGCGTCTCGGACGCGTCCAGCGTCGCTTGGCTGCGTGGCGAGCGACAGGTTAGGCGCTGGCTGGCAACAGACAGACAGTCAGACAGACAGAGAGACAGCAGGGCGGACGTACGCGGCGGCCGTGTGCAGCGGGCGGGCGTCGCTCTCGGGGCCCTGGAAGCACATGCAGCGCGACATGAGCTTGCGGCAGGTCTGGCACTTGCCGTCCCAGCTGAGCGGCGGCGGAGACGCGGAGGGCTGCCCCATTGCAGAGCTGCAGAGCTCTTGGCGTGCGTCCTGCAGCGGGTATTCGCAAGTAAATTACCGACGAGCTGGCGACGCGGTCAACGAGCATCGAGCAAGAGCCGCATAGGCGAGGCGGCGACGTCAGTGACGGTCTGAGATGAAGCATAACCTGCGAAGATGCATATGGTGTCGATGGATTCTTGTGTGTGGAATCAACTGTGGGGGGGAATGGAACTGGCGAGACGCATGGAATTCCTCGCCGCCAGCTGGCCGTTTGCACTGCACGATGGATCGATCAACGGGCTCGGCTCGGGCAGCGGGCACGCATCTCGATGAAGGTTCCTTCCTGGTGACCATTTCGACTCTACACAGCACCATCGCAAAGGTGGCTTCATGATCGGTAGGCGCCGTCAGCAGGCTCGGGCTGAAAAGTAGGTAGGTAGGCAGGCAGGCTCGGTGACCAACTCAGTCGCCACATTTGGACGGCAGACGTCGCCGGCCGCAGCGTCTAGACGTGCGGTGCCGACTTGAGGTAGTCAGTCAGTCGCGCCCGTTTTGAGGTCTGCAACGTGGCGTCGGACAACTCGAGTGGGTTTGGGCGCTCGAACCCAGCGGCGACCGGCCCATCGACAGGCACTCCGAGCGCTGCATCACGCGGCGCTTTGTGGCCGAGTCGATACTGCCCCACAGAAACCAGCGGTCGGCGCGCACGCACCCGCACGAAAGCCGATCTTCGGCGCGATCACGCCGGTCTGGAATGAACACACTGGATAAATAGATGCATCTGAGGCAACAGGAGCTCAATCGCCGTCGACTGTCCCTATCGAGGCGATAAAGCACAGCCCAATATGCCTGTCCGAGTTTAGGCCTCTCGGTTCCCGCGCTTTGCCCTGCCGCTCCTCGCGTGCGCTCGCGTCAAGCGCCGGCCCATCCAGCTCTGAGATCAACTCAACTCCACTCCACTCCCCGCCGCCTGCCGAAATTTCACACTCGAGCGTCTACCGACCGTGCACGAGCGTCTACCGGTAATGTACCGCGATAAAGTTGCCGACGTTGAAGTGGGCGCTAAACCCAACCCTGACTAATCGAGCAGATCGGGTTGTCCAGCCAGCTCTCCAAGTGTGCGAAACGCCTCCGCCCTCCAGCCAAAAGCCAAGAGCGAGCGAGCCAAGCGCCTCGAGCCTCGTCGTCCGCCATGAGCGGCTCCTTCGGCTTCGGCGCGTACGACGACTTCCTGCAGACGCAGCCGGCGGCCTCGCAGGCGTCGCAGAGCTTCCCGCTCACGCAGGCGTCGCAGTCGCAGTCGCAGTCGCAGTACGCCTTCGTGGACCCGTCCGAGCCGGGCGACGCCTTTTACGACCAATACCAGGCCAGCTCGACGTCGTTTTTCGACCAATCAGCGACCGCCGATGACGTGGCCAGCAGCACCTTCCAGTCGCAGCTGGACGACGGCAGCCTCGCCGGCGACTTCCAGGCGCTGGCGTTCGACGAGGCTGCGGACGAGGACGCGCTGGACTACACGGCGCGCGAGCTGCCCGGGCACGCCTGCGCCTACTGCGGGCTGCACGACCCGGCGTCCGTGGTGAAGTGCGTGGCCAGCGACAAGTGGTTCTGCAACTCGCGCGGCAACACGAGCGGCTCGCACATCATCCAGCACCTGGTGCGCAGCAAGAGCAAGGAGGTGTCGCTGCACCCGCAGTCGCCGCTGGGCGAGACGGTGCTCGAGTGCTACAACTGCGGCTGCCGCAACGCCTTCCTGCTGGGCTTCATCCCGGCCAAGCAGGACTCGGTCGTCGTGCTGCTCTGCCGCGACCCGTGCCTGCAGATGAACGCGCTCAAGGACATGAGCTGGGACATGTCCCAGTGGCTGCCGATCATCGAGGACCGCAGCTTCCTGCCCTGGCTCGTCAAGGTGCCGTCCGAGCACGAGCAGCTCCGCGCGCGCCAGATCACGTCCACGCAGATCGCCAAGCTCGAGGAGCTCTGGCGCGACAACCCGCTGGCCACGGTCGAGGACCTGGACCGCCCCGGCATCGACGACGAGCCCGTCAAGGTCGCCGATGTCTACGACGACGGCTACCAGTACCAGAACATCTTCGGCCCGCTCGTCAAGATGGAGTCCGACTACGACAAGAAGATGAAGGAGTCCCAGACGCAGGAAGGCGTCATGGTGCGCTGGGACACGGGCCTCAACAAGAAGCGCAACGCCATCTTCACCTGCTCGAGACCCGACTCGGACCTGAGACTCGTGCCTGGCGACGAGATCCGCCTGCGGCTCGGACAGACCGCCAGCATGCTCTACGGCAAGGACTGGGAGGGCACGGGCCACGTGCTGCGACTCGAGGAGTCGGAGGTCGCGCTGGAGATGCGCAGCAACAACGTCCCCATCGAGATCACGGACGGATACCTCGTGGACTTTGTGTGGAAGTCGACGTCGTTCGACCGCATGCAGGCTGCGATGAAGACGTTCGCAGTGGACGACACGTCGCTCACGGGATACTTGTACCACAAGATCTTGGGTCACGCCGTGGACGTGCAGCCGCTGCGCATTCCGCGCTCCGTAGGCACGCATTTTTCGGCGCCCGGCCTGCCTGAACTGAACCCGCCGCAGATGGAAGCTGTCAAGGGCGTGCTGGAGCAGCCGCTCAGTCTGATCCAGGGACCCCCAGGAACGGGCAAGACCGTCACGTCGGCGTCCATTGTGTTTCACATGTCGAAGCAAAATATGGGCCAGGTGTTGGTGACCGCGCCTAGTAACATCGCTGTGGACCACCTTACCATGAAGATCAGTGCCACCGGTCTTCGTGTCGTTCGTTTGGCTGCGAAAAGCCGTGAAGCTGTGGCGTCATCCGTCGAGCACTTGTCGTTGCACGCTATGATCAAGTCGCTGGACTCCCCGGACAAGGCGGATTTGCGCAAGCTCATGCAGCTGAAGGACGACCAGGGCGAGTTGTCGTCTCAGGATGAAAAGCGATTCAAGTCGCTGAAGCGACAGGCTGAGCGCGAAATCCTTCAGGCTGCAGATGTGATCTGTACGACATGTGTTGGTGCCGGCGACCCGCGACTATCAAACTTCCGTTTCCGCCAAGTCCTAATTGACGAAGCTACCCAAGCTACGGAGCCAGAATGCCTTATCCCGATTGTTCAAGGTGCCAAGCACGTGGTGATGGTGGGTGACCATCGCCAACTTGGCCCTGTGGTCATGAACAAGAAGGCAGCCGCCGCTGGACTTAACCAGTCTCTTTTCGACCGCCTGCTCAAGCTCAACCACCGCCCGTTCCGTCTGCGCGTGCAGTACCGCATGCACCCGTTCCTGTCGGAGTTTCCTTCGAATCAATTCTATGAGGGTGAACTGCAGAACGGAGTGGCTGCGAGTGAGCGGCAACTATCAAGTGTTGATTTCCCGTGGCCGAACCCGAACAAGCCAACGTTCTTCTACATCTGCCTTGGAGCCGAAGAGATCAGTTCCTCCGGTACGAGCTACCTGAACCGCACGGAGGCGAGCAACGTAGAGAAGATCGTCACGACTTTCTTGAAGGCAGGCGTTCTCCCTTCACAGATTGGTGTCGTCACGCCATATGAGGGCCAGCGTGCCTATGTTGTTAGCTACATGCAGCGCAATGGACCCCTGCGCTCCCAGCTGTACAAGGATGTGGAAGTGGCAAGCGTGGACTCTTTCCAAGGTCGCGAGAAGGATTTGATTATTTTGTCGTGTGTGCGTTCCAACGAAAACCAAGGCATTGGATTCTTAAGCGACGAACGCCGTCTGAACGTGGCTCTCACGCGTGCCAAGTATGGTGTCATTGTCCTGGGTAACCCACGGGTACTGGCAAAGCAATCCCTCTGGAACACTTTGTTGAACCACTACCGTGACAACCAGCTTATTGTGGAGGGACCGCTGAACAATTTGACGCCCTCGCACATGCAGTTCCCACCGCCGAGGCACCCGGGTCGCGGAGCTCACCGCAATGGTAACGGAGTTAACCGGCAACGTGGACCGGTGCCGCCTCTGGACTCACGCTTTGATCCACGTTACGACCAGACGGGTCTGCCTCCTCTGGACCCGCTTGCGGTTGGAGGATTACCTCCACCTGCACCTCAGCATCGTGGCGGCCCGCGCCGTGGACCGAGCAGCTATGTGCCTGGAAGTATGGGCCCGCTTACCCAGGATGGTTTGACTCAGTCGTCTCTTGGACTGGACGGACCATTCACGCAGGTGGCCCAGACGCAGTCATTCAGCCAAATGTCGACTGACAAGTTTGCGATGTCGCAAGATAGCTTCGGCTACGAGCACGACTTCAAGTCCCAGAACATGCCGATGTCGCAAGACACTCGCACCCCTGGCAGTGACTTCTACTAAGGACGATGGTGCTCGATGAAAGATTTTATCGAAGCGAGATAAAAATCGACCTATTACGTCTGCGTGGTGGGCTGTTCAGGGATACTCTCTCGGAGAGAGCACTTTGGCTGAAGTGCAGGTGTCACTCACCAGCATGACATTGGTTGAGCAGCAAGATCATGGCGTTGGATATACCGTCGGATTTTTGTTGTTCAGCCGTTGCTCAGTTACGACTGTGCGCAGAGCCCCGACAATTGCTGTGCTGCTTGTCGTCATAATGGCATTGAGGACGAGTCGTGCAGTGACCAAGGTACGGGGAGCAGTTTGGTGTGCATGCTGAAGTAGGCTCAGCTACTAATGTCAGATAGCGAAAGTCTCTGTGCGGAACGAGAGCAACGCCACGTGAGACGAAACAATGTAGCGAATGATAGGGAGGGAAAGAAGAAGCTTGAAGCTAACCGGTATGAAAGTGAGCCCCAGCTCGAGGCTCGTCAGAACATCTTAGCAACCGCTTGTTCTTCAATTAGAAGCTCTCTTCATTCAATTTTGGCGTGGCTGTTTCTCGTCTTTTTTGGGAGGGGATGCAAGGCGCTCGTGTTTATATTTTTTCTGCTCACTTCATTTCGAGCGGAGGCGATCACCAGTTCAGCAGCTCTAGGATAAGTGCGGAACATGTTCTTCAAGCCAGAGCTGTTCGAGGACGAGGAGGGCAAGAAACTACCGTTGGCCAACGAGAATGAGCTCTTCATCCTTCAGCGCGCGAAGATCACCTTCCAGTGCAAGACGCCCGAGTGAGTGTCGACAGGAACAATGGTTACTGCTGTTGTTGACAAGGTAGTGATTAGACTGGGGTCTTGTGTGTATTTGACAGCCATGCACTCTTCAAAGGCAAGGGGCGCATCTACTGCACCACGCAGCGAATCATCTTCGTGGCGGAGAAGGGCATCACGCAGAATGGCTGCTACTTCGAGGCCTTTGTACGTTTGTGTTTCTGTTGTATTCCAGTTGAAGCGTACTCTCACAACTTATGTGTAGGAAATCCCGTTGGTCAAGATGACAGACGAGAAATTCAACCAACCGATCTTCGGCGCCTGCAGTATCTCGGGACTCGTCGCTGCTGTACGAAGCCTCACGTTTGCCCGATAACCTGCCTCCCAGCTAATTTTTGTTGATTAATTTGTTGTAGAGCGGAGAGTTCGAGGGAGGTGGTAATTTTTCCTGGAAGATCACCTTTGCAAATGGTGGCACGGGTGTCGTCCTACCCGTTTTCTTGCGCCTAATGGAGAAGCGCAAAAAGAAAGGTAATTCGATAACTTTTAGCTGATGTGGTTGGCCGGAGGTTTGACTTGCTATGTTTCTCGGCTCGTATCAGAGGAGATCGATATGCACTTCGTACAGAGCCAAAAGAAAGCGTTCGTCGACCCGAACGACCCCACCGTGATTTACATCGCCCAACCTATCAAGCCTGCTGCTGCTTCGTCCGTTCAGATCAGCTAGGCGCAGCAACACACGTGCAATTGGCAGCGTTAGCTATAATATTTTGCAGCGCAGACTGGTGGGAAAAGCTGTACTTCAAAGTACTTTGTAAGCTTTTTTAAAATAGTGATTTGGCGATGACCTTTACGTTGGAGTCAGATCCACATTCTTCAATGATCATTGTTAGCCACCCATAGCGAATTGAGCGAGTTCATGTAGGTTCTCTTTGGGCGCTTTGTCAATAACCAACTAACTCAGCGATGTGGACAGAACCAAACGGAAGCTCGCGCGAAAATTAGCTTGGGTGGGAACCATCTGAAGGATGCGGTGACTATGGTCCACTTCCTTCACAACCTCATTTTTTTTGCAATAGGAATTAATGTCCAGCTCACTGAACGAGTTGACTGCCTTCGTCAGACCAGCTTTGGCTTCCTCCAATGCCTTCGTGAACCGAGGAATTCCACCAAATGTGTCGTATCTTGACACCAACTCGTCTCCGGCAAGTTTCAAGTCATCAGGAAGCAATGGGTTGTATTCTGTCAGCTCCTCCAAGGTCCACATCGGCATTATGTGCCTGATTCCGCCCACCTTTTCGAAATTCCGCAGGCCTTTAACATCGGGAGCAGCAAACAAAATCGAAACTCGCATCCAGCCAACGAGGCGCGTAGACGTTGCCTCGACAAGACGGAGAACACGAGGTTGTCCCTGAAGCAAATGGACATCCTCTTGGTCCATTTAACAAACTCCTTGCTTGCTGCGTCGTACCGGTGAAATTCATTCGCGTAGTTCAAGACCAACTCGTACGGCGGCAGCTGCTTGACCGCTTCTCGCTCACCAAGAATGAGTTGAAAGATGCAATACAGGTAGAGCCGACTCTTCCCAATGCCAGGATTTTACGTGCCAACTATGTTAGAATCCTTGCCTTGTCTGGCTCGCTCGCACTGGTAGGAACGTATTCGAAGTATGATTTCGCATGCTTCACAAGTTGGAAGAAAAAAAACACGACATACGCATCTCGCTCCAGGATCACTTGGTATTCTGTCTTTGGATGCGCCAGCGGAGGGAAGCCTCTCATCTCGCCTCCTCGTCTTCGTCCTCGTCCATTCTGCGTTTCTTTAATAGCTGATGTAGGGACTCGTCAAACCAGCCATGCGACCGATTGCGTTTCCCTTTCCCCGGAACTTTCACCAGCACGTGGATTTGGTCGGTGGATGGTCGCGGCAACTCGTTTTTGGCAAAGACTCTGAAAATTCTTCGAGGCCATCATCGGCTCTCCATGGACCAACGTCTCAATGTCTGGGTGAGTTCCTCCTTTGACCAGCTGCCGCGTACGGAATACCTCGTTGAGCCAAAAGGAAATATCGTAGGGGTCGTATCAGACCACGCGTTGTTCACGTTGTCGTAGAAGCGGTAGTACTCGTCGGGTCAAGAACACCCTCGTAGATACTGCCGATTGAGTCGCAAACTGCGATACGTCCTCGGTAGCTCACCTGACCATGATGATCTTGAGATTCTTAACGCCAAAAGTTGTAGCCGATATTGTTTCTAGGAAATGCCGGTAGAAAAATATTCACGATCAATCGGTAAACTATTTATTAGGCGGGTACAGGAAATGAGCTTCCACCCTAATTTCATAGTAATTATGAATGTCATACAAAAAGCAAGTCAAACTTGAAGTTGAAGTCGATTAGCCATTAATACTTGGTATGACCACCATTACTCTTACGCACGGCCTTCAGTCGCTTGGGCATTGAGAGGGCGCACTTCGCCACGATATTGTGATCAATGTTAGCCATATTTCACGTAACTTCACTATTAAATCACTAATTGACGAGGCAGGGTTGCGATTTAGTTTCCTTCTGAAAGCGTATGATGGTCTGGACGCTTGGGCGCGGCATCTCCAGATGAATCGCTATCTTGTGCTGGCTCAAGCCAGCCGCCCATTTCTTGACAACGCGCTCGCGGAGGTCCTTGGAGTACTGGTGTCGTTTTGTGCTAGTCATTGCCTCAGCAATGAAGAAGTGAGACCGAAGCAGCTCAAGCGAGCGGAGTTGTCTTGGAGCAACTTTTTTGCAACAAAACAATTTAATACAAAAACTAAGTAAAAGTCGAATACGAGATTTGCTAGCCAGTGACGGCTCCGGTTGCAGTGATTGGCGGAATTTTAGCGATTCGTTACGATTCCGCCAATTAGAGATGTGCAAGCCTAGAGAGATAACGATATGGTTGTAGCCTCGCTTCAATTCGCTTCGTATTGTAGTCACATCGACCAAAAACATCTCAAGTTTTGTATACCATACAAATTACTGTTGTTGGGGTGGACTGCACCCGCTGTACGGGTTGGACCTGGTGTTTAGGACACGTACAAGACCCGATAAATAATCTACTGCGGCAACCAGGATCACCCCACATCTAACGATCAATCAAACACAAATTAAAGCCTTCACGAAGCCCTAGTCCACGAAGTTACGGGGAGAGGAATTGTGTCTTCGAAGTTATCTTGAAAAACTGGCGCTCATTCCGAATCTGCGGCGTTGGAGTGAAGTTGACGATGGAGCGGAGGAAGCACTTCCGGTTGGTCCGCGGAGCTGTCCCATCGTCTCTGGGTGTAACAGACACTTTGAAGCTTCGTGACGAGGCTGATGTTAATGACTTCCGCGAGGCGTTGCATTGCAAAGGCAAAGAGCTACACCTCCCACCGAGTCTTCGCGCTTCAGCCCTGAAAGTGTTCCCGAACAGCGATCAAACATCTCTGAATGGGGCCGACAGTTTGGACGGCTACGGAACGGAAGAAAATGACCCGCTCATCGTGCAAGTGCCCAAGATCTGGTTCCAGTTGAAGGATGCCGAAACACGCGAAGCATTCGCAGATACTCGCCCAGCATCAGTCCCCCTTACGGAGGGAGACACTGTCGAAGTTCTACTGGACGCACTAAATGAGAGGTACAATGACAGCCATCTTGCTGGAATTGACGTGTCCGATCTCGTGATTTACGACTGCGACCATCCAGAGAAGCCTTTGGATGAGGACGCGTAGATTGGATTGCGTGGTACTTCGAGAAAGACTGCGCTCATCGTGGTGGTGCCGCAGCGCAAGGTATCCCGCGCAGCAACAGTGGAAGATGGAGAAAAGAACGACTCGGGTGATCTGCAGGAACTGCAGCGCTATCAAGAACAGGGAGATTTGATTCGAAACAATTGCAGGGACTACTGCAACCAAATTCTCGGTAAGATCGACGAATACTACAAAGGTGATAGGGACAAACCACTCCCATTCATCTGTGTTGAAGGGTCCTCAGGCATGGGGAAAACGCAACTAGCTTTCGCGTTGGGGCGGCACCGGCCGTATTTCTACTGGCTTGGTATTATCGTCGGTGAAGGTGAACAAGTGGTGTATAACAACTTTTCCTCGATATCCTAAGCTTTCCTTACTTACGTTGATGACGACAATCCAAAACGAGAGAAACCGATGCATGTCCTGAACACCGAGTCAGAATTCTACTTACGGAGAAAGTTGTGGACTTTCGCGTTCATTCGCGCGCTGCTTGAACTGTAGTGGGACTAACTTGACTCACTACTTTAGCTTACACGTTGCGCAACGTGTATGAGGAAGCGTAAGTACTTAGTAATTACTTAGATTAATTATATTTGAATACACAAATATAAGTTAAATAAGAAGGGATTCCAGGTGACTTAGATTAGGTAAAATGAGAACTGTATTGCTTGTAAGTTGATCTTCCTCTAAAATCTGCTAAAAGCTGTTTATCATCTATAAAAGGAGTTGACAGCGGCTGGCTGTCAGAGCTCCGCTAATATGCATGTCTCTGATTGGTAGAAAGATGCTGCTTTCTACCAATAGGATCTTTGGGTATGTGTGGACTACTCACTGTGGTGGTCCACTTCAATGTATCCATCGGTGTGTCTTACACCAATGTGAGGAAGTTTCCAAAACGTTTAACAGATAACCTATCTGTTAAATTCACAAGTGGCTTGCAGCCACTTGTACGTGTAACCCCGTTACACCATCCCCCCCTTAAGGTTAGACGCGCGGGGTCCCCGCACGTCAATCTTTTGGAATTGACCATTCGTCAATTCGCCGCGTTTGGAGAAGAAACCCGCGCTCATTCAACGATGAGCGCGCCTCAGAAGAAGTCCGCAAAGTCGGTGGGGAGTCATCTCTCCATCGACGACTACTTCGAACGCCAGAAGGCGAAGTACGGCGACGTCGCCGACATCGACGACGACGATGAAGACATGGAGGGCGAGGAGGACTCGCCCTCAAAGCGTAAAGACTCAGTGTCGAGCGAATCGCTCGACCCTCACGCCAAGAACGTTCGCCCGCGTGAAGGGGACGAATCGGACGCTTCGAGTTCGAAGCGTTCGCGTACTGAGAGTGATACCCCACTCGCTTCAGCTGGGGCTCTCAGTACTCCGCGCGCTGCTGCTGCAGCGCGTGATGTTAAAGCTCAAGGCTCTCCGCGCGCTGCGCCTGCAGCGCGCGATCCATGGATGCCGTCCGCGTCCGAGATCGCGGACCGGTTTGGGAACTCGGTACCTCCGAATGAGGTGCCGCTGTACGTATGCAGCGCCATCAAAGATGACGCTGTGGCTGCCGAGCTGCACTTTGATGCGGAAACGCATCAAAGGCGCGATTACTACATCGGACTCTTTCATGAGCTCCGATGGTTCCAAAGCAAGAAGACATCTTCTCGCAGCAAAGTGCCCGAATGGCAGGCACTTTGTCAAAGCTGGAACGCCTTTGTTGAGAACTTCAACAAGAGGCCGAGTGCTTACCGTGATCGGATTAAGCAAGCGCGTGATCGCTTCGAGACGTACTCGAAGCGTGGAAAGCTGGAGCAACTTCATGTTGCTGCGGAGGAGGCTAATGTGCCGTGCGCTGTGCCCGAAGGCTTTCAGTGCACGAAGTGCTTCCCAGGCGCAGTCCGCTTGAGCGACCGCGACCTGAACGGGTACACGTCGTTCCGTGTGCCCGAGAGTCTCAAAGAGCTCCGTGCTAAGTTCTTAGCACGTGAGGGTTCGGGCGCTAGCGATGATCGCAGCGCTCGCAATACCTCCGCTGCGCCAGCGCGTACTGCTCTTCGTACGCCCTCACCATTTCCGGAACGTCCTCCAGCAAGACGTTCCGCGGCTCCCATGTATCTCGATGGGGAGGAAATCCTCTCCAACGAATACGAAAACGAGCCCCTTGAGGGTTCGTTTTCGGGATACTATGGTCAACAATCCGCTCAACAATCCAGCGGGTTGAGCGGCGGGCGTCACGGATCGGCGGTGGCGGGGGTGGGAACACGCCCCGGGTATGATCAGCCCCGGGCTGATCAGTATGCGCCTCTCCACGACCGGGTGACCGTCGTGGAGCGTCTGCAGGGCGCTGAGTTCGCCGCCCTGAAACAGGAGCTGGCGAACCAGAAGGCCCAAGTCGCGGCGGTCTCGCAGACCGCCTCGAATATCCAGGTCGAGTTGGGGACCCAGATGAAAGGGTTGCTCCAGCGCGTCCGCGCGCTGGAGGAGAGGCTGCTCGTCGCCGAGGCCAAGTCCTCCAATTCTGCATCGGCTCCTGCCGAGGCTTCGGGTCAGCCGAGCAAGATGGCTCATGCTGCAGGTATGGCTTCAGCCGTCCGACGTAAAAGGTCGGATGGAGGCGCATGCTAGACGGTATGTCTAGCGTGTAAGCGTTGCCGTGCCGTGCCAACACAGTGAACGGCCCGATGAAGGCCGGAGGAAGCTTGCTTGCTCCGAAATCTGAAACTGCACGTTTAGGCAGGTTTTGAGTAGCTAACAAAACCAATGAATCAACTTTGAATTCATTTGTGTTGCCTCTGCCCACATTATCTGCGTTCAGCTTCTGTTGATCAACAGAAGCTGCTATTGCATCTTGGACAAACCGAATCACGGCTTGTCTTTTGGTGATGAAGTTGATTGCATCCGAGCTGAAGTCATTCAGCTCGCTCTCCGCTAGAGGCCCGGCCTCTGCGTGGTTCTTTGCGGTGTCTGCGCCCTGCGTAGACCCGTGGTCGTTGGCCATGTTGTTGGGGGAGTCTGCGCCCTGCGCAGACTCATGTGGTTTGTCCATTGTTGCAGCTGACACTGTGCAAGTGTCAGCGGTTTTCTGCGGCTGCTGTATTGCAGTCGTAGATCCTCCCCCACTTAAAGTGGGAGCCATCACTCCGAGTAAACTCGGTAGGCGTGGATGCCGCATGGCATTCACGTAGAACGGTGTATGCCCGGTCGAGGCATGCACTGAGTTATTGATGGCAAACTCTGCCATCGATAAGCACTCGCTCCAGTATTGGAACGAGTGAGCGTAGCTCTTCAGCATATCGACGAGCACGCGATTCACGCGCTCGGTTTGACCGTCCGTCTGCGGATGATCCGCAGTCGACATTGAAAGCTGGCTCCCAAGAAGTGTAAACACAGGTGCGCTGTGAAGCGCGGGTCACTGTCCGACACGATGTTGGTCGGTATGCCATATGGTGTTTGAACACCATGTCGACAAACAGACGGGCCGTCTGCTTCGCGATCACCTCTGCTGGTACCGCAGCAAGATGTACCATCTTGCTGAAGCGGTCGACGAAGACCACAACACCGGTATTCCCTCCGCTATCCGGGGGAAGACCAAAGATGAAGTCCAAAGACATGGACTTCCAACACTCCGACGGGGTCGGTAGTGATTGTAACGGAGCCTGCGCGAATGGCGAAGACTTTACGCGTTGGCATACCTCGCAAGCACGGATGTACTTGCGCACCCACTTATACTGGTGGTGCCAGTAGAAGTCGCGCGTGAGAAGGACGTAAGTCTTCTCACGTCCGAGATGTCCCGCAGTCGGGGCATCGTGATACTCGTACATGATCCTGAGTCGCAGGTCATGGTCATTTGGCACAACAACGCGATCCGCGTTGTCGTCGACTGCGTTATAAAGTAGTAGTCCTTCGTGCACACGAAAGCGGTGTGCACGCGCTCGAAGGTGCTTGGGCAGCTTCTGACGGGACTTGTCAGAAGGCGCTGTGCCATAGGCCAGCAAGAGCTTCGCGTCCACGTCGTGCGCGTACGCGGCCTTCACATCATCCAACAGGGACGACGTGGGTGTGCTCGTTCGCATGGCGTCAATGGCATTGACGTCAACAGCTTCTGCATAGTCCGGCCGACGTGATAACGCGTCGGCCACCACATTCAATTTTCCGGGTTTGTATTCGACCCGGAAGTTATACTCCGCAAAGAATGAGAGCCATCTCGCCATTCTTTGTGAAATGTGTGGCGACTTCACTGCGGTGCGCAGTGAAGCATGGTCGGTGTAGACCACAAATGGTCTACTCCCAAGCAAGTACACTCGAAACTTTGCGAGTGCATACTTCATGGCAAGGAGTTCCTTGTCATGCACCGGATAGTTGCGCTCAGCTGGCTTCAGCTGACGCGATTGGTAGTAGACGACACGATCGCGGCCCTCGTGATCGTGCTGCATTAACGCGCATCCGATCGCGAAATCGGATGCGTCACACACTACGTGAAATGGGCGATCTTGGCCAGCCACTGCCAAGATCGGTGCCTCAGGCAAGCCCCGCTTGACTGCATCGAATGCCTTTTGGCAATCGGTTGTCCAATTCCACACAGCTTCCTTCTTAAGAAGCTGTGACAGTGGGCGGATCTTGCCCGCGTAATCCTCCACGTACTTGCACAAGTACGTGGCCAAGCCAAGGAACTGCCTCAGTTCCTTGACACTTGAAGGCGTTGGCCATTCGTTAACCACTCTGACCTTTTCTGGGTCAGGGCGAGCACCATTCTTCCCTACGAGACACCCGAGGACGGGTATCTCGCTCGCCCCGAAGATGCACTTCTTCAGGTTCGCGTAGAGCTTATGCTTTCGCATAAGCTCGAGTAGCTTCCGGAGATGCACCCTGTGCATCTCTACGTCGGTCTTCTCGTCCACAGCCCGGCTGTGGGTGAATACATCATCGAAGTAGCTCGGTGCGAAGTCGCGCACCGAGCGCAACAAGTGCGTCACGCACCTGTTGAAAGTCGCAGGGGCATTCTTAAGCCCCTGTGGCATTACTAGCCATTCCCAGAGCATGCCGCTTGGCTTGCTCACTGCCGTGAGAGGGATATCGCTCTCACGCATTAGGATTTGGTAAAATCCATCTCGCAAGTCGAGAGCACTGTAAACGGTGCTCCCGGCCATCGAATCGATGATAACATCTTTTCGTGGTATCGGCGTCTGCGCCGGTACCGTCGCATCGTTCAGCTTGTTGTAGGCATGAACGATGCGCCATCCGCCCTGTGGCTTCTTGACACAGAACGTCGGAGCACTGTGCGGGGACTTTGATTCCCGCACTTGTCCTGCTTTACGACGACTTTCAAAGAAGTCGTCGATCGCTTTCACTTGCTCTCGCGGCAGTGGCCACTGCCGCGTGACACAGTACTTCGTACCCGGCACGAGATCAATCTCGTGCTGAATGCCCTTATCCTGCGGAAGCTCCGCAGGAATCTCTTCCGGGAGTACGTCTTTGTACTCCCTCAATAATTCGTAATAGGGACTCGACTTCAGCGAGTCCCAACCTTGTTCCTCGAAGCGCTCTCGCTTCGTCTTCGCACTGAGAGTGTCTTCACTCTCAGTGGTACTTCCCATGAAGAGCTGCCTCAGCTCTTCGCTCTCGCTCTCCGTTCTTTCGCTGTTCGAAAGAACGCAGACCTGCTCGATGCGTCAATCGTGCAAGTCGCGCGTGAAGCGCTCCCAACTCATGGCTGGAAGCGAAGTCAACTCCGACGCCGTCGTCGGAGGATTAGCGAGTCCCATTTCGCGATACTGGAATCCAGTATCGGTGCGCGTCAAGACGCTTAGCGTCTCGACGTCCGGCGTCACCGCCCCAGTCTGTCCAGCAGACTGCTCTTGTTGCGTCTCGGTCCCGGACCGAGACTTGCGCAGCGTTCTCCGCTTGCGCCGTCTTCTTGTTGTGCGGAGCCCGGCTCCGCACAGTTGTTCTTCTGGTCCAGGCCCGGCCGTGGACAGTTGTTCGCCGGCGGACCCTGTCCGCGGGCGCGCGGTATCAAGCCCGGCTTGAACGCATGTTCCTTCGTGCAGCCCGGCTGCACGATAATGCGTCCTTTCGCCGGCAGACCCTGTCTGCGGGCGCGTGATATCAAGCCCGGCTTGATCGCATGGCGCTTCGTCGTGCAGCCCGGCTGCACGACAGCATGCAAATTGCGTCAGTGCGGTACGTTTGCAACCGTCCACACTGTTTGCAGCGTCAACTCCCGGAGTTGACACGCCTTCATCACCTCGACGCCATTCATTGGCGGAGCCCCTCATGACCGAGGGTGCGTCGGCTCCCAGAGCCGACACGTCGTTGTCGACCTGACCTCTTCGGGTCAGGGACCGTCCCTAACACGCTTGAACGTGGGTATTGGTCCCTTGAACCAGTACATCTTTTTCTTCCGACGTCGGCAGCATTGCCGACGTGGGTCTCACTTGTGCGCGCCCTCGCGCACTTCTTGGGCACCCCGGGGCAACAGCATGAAGCGCTGTCTGGACTGGTGAGCCGCGCGCACCTGTTGGTGCGTGCGCTGCGGTAACAGGGCCATCGCTCTCTGTTCCGCTGTCGCGGCCGAAGCGCACGAGCGTGCGCTTCTTCCAGTCTATCACCGGATCAAGCTGTGCAAGCCACGGCATGCCCATTACCACGTCGAACTTATCGTCCAGGTCCAGGACGATAAAGCGTTCGACAAACACTCGTTGTTTGTACGAGAAGCGCACGTTCACGACGCGCTTCTCGGTCTTTACGATGGCGCCTGTTGCCAATCGTACCTCCAGAAGACTTCGAGGTGTATCTACCTCCTCAAAGTCAAGTCGCGACAGGCTTCGTAGTCGACCAAAGTTGTTCGACGCGCCTGAATCTACCAAAGCTCGAAGAGAGTCACTCGCTCTCTTCGAGTAAACCTTCAAGATGACTAGGTTTGGCCTGTCATCTTGTTTCTTGCAGTGAGAGCTGGTCTCACTGGGGGCTGCAGTCCTCAGTGCCGCGTGCCCGATGTCGGCACGCGCGACTGCATTACCAGTAGGGCGCCCCGCGCCTACTGGATGTTCGCGTTTTTTGTTGGTCCGCGGCGATGCCTAGCATCGCCACGACGGCCATCTCCAGGGGGCATGGGAGCTGTGCACTCCCGTGCAAAGTGACCGATCCTTCCGCAACGGAAGCATCGCACGTTACCTCCCTGCTGCTGGTAACCAGCAGTTGTTGCATTCGAGAGGTCCATTGGTTCTGGACCTCCCGACCTCGCTACCGGGCGCGGTTGCGGCCTCGGCACGTTCACATGCAGTTTAGCCTGCCGCAGGCTAAACTCTTCTTGCATGGCAAGAGTGATCGCAGCTTCGAGAGTACTCGGGTACTCTCGGAAGAGATAGGTCTTCACAGGCCCATCTCTAAGCCCTTTCATGAACGTGACGACCTTGGTCGCCTCGTCAATCGGGTTAGTCACGATATTTGATACCAAATATCGTGCGCGCTGCGCGTAAGCATGGACATCATGCTTACCCTGCTGAAGGTCGAGGAACTCCGCCCTCGACCGGAACTCGTTTTGCGGGGGCTCAAACGCTTGTTTGAGCTCCTCTTTGAACACTTCGTACGTGCTGAAGCACGTAGGATCGGAGAGTCGGCGTCCATACGCCCAACTCCTTGCGCGTCCGCCAAGGCAGGACATGGCGAACGCGACCTTCGACAGCGGGTCGACGATGTGTCGAGCCGCTATGGCTGTGTCGAGTTCGACAAGCCATCGGAGGAGAGGCTCGCCCTCTCTTCCCAAGTAATTGCTTACGCTCAACTTTAATGGTTGAGCACGCGGTGTCGTCCCTGACGACGCCGTCACTGAGGAAGCAGCGTCACGCTGCTCCTTCATGATGAACCCCAGAGCAACACCATGTTGCTCCGTCGGCGATAGCGTACGCAGCATTGCAGCTATCGCCGCCTCCCCAATGACTGTTGACAGTCGTTGGAGGGCCTCCCACTCTGGGTC
This sequence comes from Phytophthora cinnamomi, assembly GCF_018691715.1. NCBI lineage: Eukaryota > Oomycota > Peronosporomycetes > Peronosporales > Peronosporaceae > Phytophthora > Phytophthora cinnamomi. The sequence continues at coordinate 53,111 of NW_027150993.1, forward strand.
AGACAGGTGGGGGCAGTCAGCGCGTGCAACATGCGTTGCAGGCGTGTTGGAGCTCTCCATGGGCACCTCCGTGCTCATGTGGTTCTCGGCTCCGCGTTCGTACACCGCGTACGAACGTCGAGCAGTCGGTCGTTGGACGGACTACAAAGTGCTACCAGGTGTAGTGGGTCTAACTTGACTCACTACTTTAGCTTACACGTTGCGCAACGTGAATGAGGAAGCGTAAGTACTTAGTAATTACTTAGGTTAATTATATTTGAATACACAAATATAAGTTAACTTAGACAAGACTCCAAGTAGCTAGTTTAAGGTAAAATGAGAACTGTATTGCTTGTAAATTGATCTTCCTCTAAAATCTGCTAAAAACTGTTTATCATCTATGAAAGGGTTGGCAGCGGCTGGCTGTCAGAGCCCCGCTAATATGCATGTCTCTGATTGGTAGAAAGATGCTGCTTTCTACCAATAGGATCTTTGGGTATGTGTGGACTACTCACTGTGGTGGTCCACTTCAATGTATCCATCGGTGTGTCTTACACCAATGTGAGGAAGTTTCCAAAACGTTTAACAGATAACCTATCTGTTAAATTCACAAGTGGCTTGCAGCCACTTGTACGTGTAACCCCGTTACACCATCCCCCCCTTAAGGTTAGACGCGCGGGGTCCCCGCACGTCAATCTTTTGGAATTGACCATTCGTCAATTCGCCGCGTTTGGAGAAGAAACCCGCGCTCATTCAACGATGAGCGCGCCTCAGAAGAAGTCCGCAAAGTCGGTGGGGAGTCATCTCTCCATCGACGACTACTTCGAACGCCAGAAGGCGAAGTACGGCGACGTCGCCGACATCGACGACGACGATGAAGACATGGAGGGCGAGGAGGACTCGCCCTCAAAGCGTAAAGACTCAGTGTCGAGCGAATCGCTCGACCCTCACGCCAAGAACGTTCGCCCGCGTGAAGGGGACGAATCGGACGCTTCGAGTTCGAAGCGTTCGCGTACTGAGAGTGATACCCCACTCGCTTCAGCTGGGGCTCTCAGTACTCCGCGCGCTGCTGCTGCAGCGCGTGATGTTAAAGCTCAAGGCTCTCCGCGCGCTGCGCCTGCAGCGCGCGATCCATGGATGCCGTCCGCGTCCGAGATCGCGGACCGGTTTGGGAACTCGGTACCTCCGAATGAGGTGCCGCTGTACGTATGCAGCGCCATCAAAGATGACGCTGTGGCTGCCGAGCTGCACTTTGATGCGGAAACGCATCAAAGGCGCGATTACTACATCGGACTCTTTCATGAGCTCCGATGGTTCCAAAGCAAGAAGACATCTTCTCGCAGCAAAGTGCCCGAATGGCAGGCACTTTGTCAAAGCTGGAACGCCTTTGTTGAGAACTTCAACAAGAGGCCGAGTGCTTACCGTGATCGGATTAAGCAAGCGCGTGATCGCTTCGAGACGTACTCGAAGCGTGGAAAGCTGGAGCAACTTCATGTTGCTGCGGAGGAGGCTAATGTGCCGTGCGCTGTGCCCGAAGGCTTTCAGTGCACGAAGTGCTTCCCAGGCGCAGTCCGCTTGAGCGACCGCGACCTGAACGGGTACACGTCGTTCCGTGTGCCCGAGAGTCTCAAAGAGCTCCGTGCTAAATTCTTAGCACGTGAGGGTTCGGGCGCTAGCGATGACCGCAGCGCTCGCAATACCTCCGCTGCGCCAGTGCGTACTGCTCCTCGTACGCCCTCACCATTTCCGGAACGTCCTCCAGCAAGATGTTCCGCGGCTCCCATGTATCTTGATGGGGAGGAAATCCTCTCCAACGAATACGAAAACGAGCCCCTTGAGAGTTCGTTTTCGGGATACTATGGTCAACAATCCGCTCAACAATCCAGCGGGTTGAGCGGCGGGGTCACGGATCGGTGGTGGCGGGGGTGGGAACACGTCCCGGGTATGATCAGCCCCGGGCTGATCAGTATGCACCTCTCCACGACCGGGTGACCGCCGTGGAGCGTCTGCAGGGCGCTGAGTTCGCCGCCCTGAAGCAGGAGCTGGCGAACCAGAAGGCCCAAGTCGCGGCGGTCTCGCAGACCGCCTCGAATATCCAGGTCGAGTTGGGGACCCAGATGAAAGGGTTGCTCCAGCGCGTCCGCGCGCTGGAGGAGAGGCTGCTCGTCGCCGAGGCCAAGTCCTCCACTTCTGCATCGGCTCCTGCCGAGGCTTCGGGTCAGCCGAGCAAGATGGCTCATGCTGCAGGTATGGCTTCAGCCGTCCGACGTAAAAGGTCGGATGGAGGCGCATGCTAGACGGTATGTCTAGCGTGTAAGCGTTGCCGTGCCGTGCCAACACAGTGAACGGCCCGATGAAGGCCGGAGGAAGCTTGCTTGCTCCGAAATCTGAAACTGCACGTTTAGGCAGGTTTTGAGTAGCTAACAAAACCAATGAATCAACTTTGAATTCATTTGTGTTGCCTCTGCCCACATTATCTGCGTTCAGCTTCTGTTGATCAACAGAAGCTGCTATTGCATCTTGGACAAACCGAATCACGGCTTGTCTTTTGGTGATGAAGTTGATTGCATCCGAGCTGAAGTCATTCAGCTCGCTCTCCGCTAGAGGCCCGGCCTCTGCGTGGTTCTTTGCGGTGTCTGCGCCCTGCGCAGACTCATGTGGTTTGTCCATTGTTGCAGCTGACACTGTGCAAGTGTCAGCGGTTTTCTGCGGCTGCTGTATTGCAGTCGTAGATCCTCCCCCACTTAAAGTGGGAGCCATCACTCCGAGTAAACTCGGTAGACGTGGATGCCGCATAGCATTCACATAAAACGGTGTATGCCCGGTCGAGGCATGCACTGAGTTATTGATGGTAAACTCTGCCATCGATAAGCACTCGCTCCAGTGTTGGAACGAGTGAGCGTAGCTCTTCAAACATATCGACGAGCACGCGATTCACGCGCTCGGTTTGACCGTCCGTCTGCTGATGATCCGCAGTCGACATTGAAAGCTGGCTCCCAAGAAGTGTAAACACAGGTGCGCTGTGAAGCGCGGGTCACTGTCCGACACGATGTTGGTCGGTATGCCATATGGTGTTTGAACACCATGTCGACAAACAGACGGGCCGTCTGCTTCGCGATCACCTCTGCTGGTACCGCAGCAAGATGTACCATCTTGCTGAAGCGGTCGACGAAGACCACAACACCGGTATTCCCTCCGCTATCCGGGGGAAGACCAAAGATGAAGTCCAAAGACATGGACTTCCAACACTCCGACGGGGTCGGTAGTGATTGTAACGGAGCCTGCGCGAATGGCGAAGACTTTACGCGTTGGCATACCTCGCAAGCACGGATGTACTTGCGCACCCACTTATACTGGTGGTGCCAGTAGAAGTCGCGCGTGAGAAGGACGTAAGTCTTCTCACGTCCGAGATGTCCCGCAGTCGGGCATCATGATATTCGTACATGATCCTGAGTCGCAGGTCATGACCATTCGGCACGACAACGCGATCCGCGTTGTCGTCGACTGCGTTATAAAGTAGTAGTCCTTCGTGCACACGAAAGCGGTGTGCACGCGCTCGAAGGTGCTTGGGCAGCTTCTGACGGGACTTGTCAGAAGGCGCTGTGCCATAGGCCAGCAAGAGCTTCGCGTCCACGTCGTGCGCGTACGCGGCCTTCACATCATCCAACAGGGACGACGTGGGTGTGCTCGTTCGCATGGCGTCAATGGCATTGACGTCAGCAGCTTCTGCGTAGTCCGGCCGACGTGATAACGCGTCGGCCACTACATTCAATCTTCCGGGTTTGTATTCGACCCGGAAGTTATACTCCGCAAAGAATGAGAGCCATCTCGCCATTCTTTGTGAAATGTGTGGCGACTTCACTGCGGTGCGCAGTGAAGCATGGTCGGTGTAGACCACAAATGGTCTACTCCCAAGCAAGTACACTCGAAACTTTGCGAGTGCATACTTCATGGCAAGGAGTTCCTTGTCATGCACCGGATAGCTGCGCTCAGCTGGCTTCAGCTGACGCGATTGGTAGTAGACGACACGATCACGGCCCTCGTGATCATGCTGCATCAACGCACATCCGATCGCGAAGTCGGATGCGTCACATACGACGTGGAATGGACGATCTTGGCCAGCCACTGCCAAGATCGGTGCCTCAGGCAAGCCCCGCTTGACTGCATCGAATGCCTTTTGGCAATCGGTTGTCCAATTCCACACAGCTTCCTTCTTAAGAAGCTGTGACAGTGGGCGGATCTTGCCCGCGTAATCCTCCACGTACTTGCACAAGTACGTGGCCAAGCCAAGGAACTGCCTCAGTTCCTTGACACTTGAAGGCGTTGGCCATTCGTTAACCACTCTGACCTTTTCTGGGTCAGGGCGAGCACCATTCTTCCCTACGAGACACCCGAGGACGGGTATCTCGCTCGCCCCGAAGATGCACTTCTTCAGGTTCGCGTAGAGCTTATGCTTTCGCATAAGCTCGAGTAGCTTCCGGAGATGCACCCTGTGCATCTCTACGTCGGTCTTCTCGTCCACAGCCCGGCTGTGGGTGAATACATCATCGAAGTAGCTCGGTGCGAAGTCGCGCACCGAGCGCAACAAGTGCGTCACGCACCTGTTGAAAGTCGCAGGGGCATTCTTAAGCCCCTGTGGCATTACTAGCCATTCCCAGAGCATGCCGCTTGGCTTGCTCACTGCCGTGAGAGGGATATCGCTCTCACGCATTAGGATTTGGTAAAATCCATCTCGCAAGTCGAGAGCACTGTAAACGGTGCTCCCGGCCATCGAATCGATGATAACATCTTTTCGTGGTATCGGCGTCTGCGCCGGTACCGTCGCATCGTTCAGCTTGTTGTAGGCATGAACGATGCGCCATCCGCCCTGTGGCTTCTTGACACAGAACGTCGGAGCACTGTGCGGGGACTTTGATTCCCGCACTTGTCCTACTTTACGACGACTTTCAAAGAAGTCGTCGATCGCTTTCACTTGCTCTCGCGGCAGTGGCCACTGCCGCGTGACACAGTACTTCGTACCCGGCACGAGATCAATCTCGTGCTGAATGCCCTTATCCTGCGGAAGCTCCGCAGGAATCTCTTCCGGGAGTACGTCTTTGTACTCCCTCAATAATTCGTAATAGGGACTCGACTTCAGCTAGTCCCAACCTTATTCCTCGAAGCGCTCTCGCTTCGTCTTCGCACTGAGAGTGTCTTCACTCTCAGTGGTACTTCCCATGAAGAGCTGCCTCAGCTCTTCGCTCTCGCTCTCCGTTCTTTCGCTGTTCGAAAGAACGCAGACCTGCTCGATGCGTCAATCGTGCAAGTCGCGCGTGAAGCGCTCCCAACTCATGGCTGGAAGCGAAGTCAACTCCGACGCCGTCGTCGGAGGATTAGCGAGTCCCATTTCGCGATACTGGAATCCAGTATCGGTGCGCGTCAAGACGCTTAGCGTCTCGACGTCCGGCGTCACCGCCCCAGTCTGTCCAGCAGACTGCTCTTGTTGCGTCTCGGTCCCGGACCGAGACTTGCGCAGCGTTCTCCGCTTGCGCCGTCTTCTTGTTGTGCGGAGCCCGGCTCCGCACAGTTGTTCTTCTGGTCCAGGCCCGGCCGTGGACAGTTGTTCGCCGGCGGACCCTGTCCGCGGGCGCGCGGTATCAAGCCCGGCTTGACCGCATGTTCCTTCGTGCAGCCCGGCTGCACGATAATGTGTCCTTTCGCCGGCAGACCCTGTCTGCGGGCGCGTGATATCAAGCCCGGCTTGATCGCATGGCGCTTCGTCGTGCAGCCCGGCTGCACGACAGCATGCAAATTGCGTCAGTGCGGTACGTTTGCAACCGTCCACACTGTTTGCAGCGTCAACTCCCGGAGTTGACACGCCTTCATCACCTCGACGCCATTCATTGGCGGAGCCCCTCATGACCGAGGGTGCGTCGGCTCCCAGAGCCGACACGTCGTTGTCGACCTGACCTCTTCGGGTCAGGGACCGTCCCTAACACGCTTGAACGTGGGTATTGGTCCCTTGAACCAGTACATCTTTTTCTTCCGACGTCGGCAGCATTGCCGACGTGGGTCTCACTTGTGCGCGCCCTCGCGCACTTCTTGGGCACCCCGGGGCAACAGCATGAAGCGCTGTCTGGACTGGTGAGCCGCGCGCACCTGTTGGTGCGTGCGCTGCGGTAACAGGGCCATCGCTCTCTGTTCCGCTGTCGCGGCCGAAGCGCACGAGCGTGCGCTTCTTCCAGTCTATCACCGGATCAAGCTGTGCAAGCCACGGCATGCCCATTACCACGTCGAACTTATCGTCCAGGTCCAGGACGATAAAGCGTTCGACAAACACTCGTTGTTTGTACGAGAAGCGCACGTTCACGACGCGCTTCTCGGTCTTTACGATGGCGCCTGTTGCCAATCGTACCTCCAGAAGACTTCGAGGTGTATCTACCTCCTCAAAGTCAAGTCGCGACAGGCTTCGTAGTCGACCAAAGTTGTTCGACGCGCCTGAATCTACCAAAGCTCGAAGAGAGTCACTCGCTCTCTTCGAGTAAACCTTCAAGATGACTAGGTTTGGCCTGTCATCTTGTTTCTTGCAGTGAGAGCTGGTCTCACTGGGGGCTGCAGTCCTCAGTGCCGCGTGCCCGATGTCGGCACGCGCGACTGCATTACCAGTAGGGCGCCCCGCGCCTACTGGATGTTCGCGTTTTTTGTTGGTCCGCGGCGATGCCTAGCATCGCCACGACGGCCATCTCCAGGGGGCATGGGAGCTGTGCACTCCCGTGCAAAGTGACCGATCCCTCCGCAACGGAAGCATCGCACGTTACCTCCCTCCTGCTGGTAACCAGCAGTTGTTGCGTTCGAGAGGTCCATTGGTTCCGGACCTCCCGTCCTCGCTACCGGGCGCGATTGCGGCCTCGGTACATTTGCATGGCGTTTAGCCTGCCGCAGGCTAAACCCTTCTTGCATGGCAAGGGTGATTGCAGCTTCGAGAGTACCCGGGTACTCTCGGAAGAGATAGGTCTTCACGGACCCATCTCTAAGTCCCTTCATGAACATGACGACCTTGGTCGCCTCGTCAATTGGATTGATAACGATATTTGAGACCAAGTATCGTGCGCGCAGCGCGTAAGTGTCGTGTAGGAACACGCGCTAATTTATATAAGGCACACTTTCCCCACCAACAACACCCACCAAGTCACCGAAGACTCGATGGGCTAGTTAGGGTTAGAACCTGAAGGCCCAGGAACTTTCCCTTGCACCGGGTTGATGTTTCCCCTGTGTACCGAGCTCCCGCTAGTCGACCGACGGAAGACTCAGCGTCACTAGCCACGATCAAAGGCTAGCACGCTCTCACACACAAAATATACCTCGCAGGCCCTCAGAAGGAAGGGTCCCGGCCTTTTACGGCGTGATACGAGGGTGCCGGAGCTATACTCCGGCGGTAAGAAATAAATGGAGTGCGCTCTCGCTCCTCCAGTTCCTGGCGACGACTCGTCGCTACCAATACACCGGCCACTAACTCTTAGCCCTGCCAGGGATGAACACACGCTACACTAGTAGATGTGCCCACCGACAGTCATAATCCTACCTACCAGGTTTACCTTGAGCTGCAGGTCGTTCACTGCAGGCGCCGGCGTCGCCCTTGCGTGGTTGGGAGGAAAAGCTGTTCTGTTATTGTTGCCCGAAGGCTTATCTGGTCTTCTCTTAAGTTTCCTATCGATCAATACAAATATCAAGTATAAACGCGTCCGTTTCTGGACCGCCAGTTGTAACTCACGACTCTTTGGCGCTTTCTCTGCGACGTGGCGGCGTTACCGACGACTCAAACGGCCGCTGAAACGCCACCGACGACTTGGAACAGGCGCCGATGACTCATAGGTTCGGATCTTGCCAGTAGGTTCGCACCGTACTTAGCGAGCTGCAACCGCCCGCGCTTGACTTGGGACCGTCGACGAGTCATCTTCACCGGCCTATTTAGGCCAATCAGCGATCGGGGAGTTTAGTCCAATGACTGGCGATAGGTTGTGACTTGCCAGTTAGCGCCGGCGCCTCGAGTCTTCTTCGCCCCTCGTCCCGCCTTTGGGTTTTGGCTTCGGCTTCATTTCCCGATACCACAACTGCCCCCACCGCGACTCGAGCCGCGTGCTGGTGAGCGTTGGGGTGCTCTTGTGCCATGGTCGGTTCTTCGCGCGCTGCTCAGTCCGCTGTGAACTCGGCCCTCAGGGCTCTCGGTGTGTCTCGGACTTCGCTCCAGGTAAGCCGTCTTCTTCTTGTTCTCTCGCCGTCTTCACTTCTAACCCGGATCTTGGTATCTTGGTCAGTCTTCGCCAGGTCGAGGAAGCTCGCTTGGTGCTGGTAGTTCGCCTGCTGCTCCTGCTCCCTCGCAGTCGGCGGTGTCTGAGGATGAGAGCGCTGCTGAGTCGACGGCCAGTTCGACCACGGTGAGTTTCCTGCCGTCTTCTCGCTTTCTGTCAGCTCCCGTGAGATGCTGATACTTGGCGGCTTTGTGCGTCTGCTTCCCAGGTTGTCCTGTCTTCTCCGGAGTTGGGCTCACTCGCTGTTGGCGATACGCCGAGCCAAGCTTCGCTGGAGGCTTCCACTGAGTCGTCCGTGTCACTGGCCACCTCTCCTGCTGCTCCTTCGGTACGTCTCGTTGACTGGCACCTTGATCTTGAGCTGCTCTCGCTTACCTTCACGGTTATTGCCTTCGTTTCTTGTCGTTCAGGACACTTCTCTGGTTGATGTGCCCGTTGGCAGTGCTGCCAGCGACTCGGTTGCGATCCAGTCGTCGCAGCTAGCTGCTCGGTACTCTACTTCGAGCGCTGAGGCTAGTCGTTCCACCACCGACGACTCGCTGATCGCAGTGTCGCGTGAAGCTCTTGAACAAATCGTCATGGAAGCCAGTGCTGAGGCGTCGGAGCGCGTGATCGCGGTGTTGGGTCCTCGGCTGGATCTCATCGGTCGTGTCAATGTCACCCTGCATCAGGGTCCCAACATTCGTGGGGACCGCCACGTGGGCTCTCGCTTGGCCGCTGCTCGCTCGCTGGAAGACGTGGTGGCGGCGGCTCAGCCCAACATGGGAGTTCACGATGACATCAACCTGGACTTGGCCGTGATGCGAGGCCAGTTGCACTCCGCTGAAGCTGCGCGTGCTGCCGCCGAAAACTTGGCGATGAAGGAGTCGTTCAAGCACGAGAACACCATGGTGCTCCTCAAGCAAGCGCGCGCGGAACTCGAGCACTCCAAGAAGGAGGTCAAGCGTCTGCGGGTCTTGGAGGCTCACTACCTCCAGGAGATGGAGGGTCTTCGTGGAGCCGTGGATGCGCACACCGAGACAGCCGCCCGTTTGGAGAACCGCGTTAGAGCTGCTGACGACGAGTGCAAGCGTCTGGCTCTCCAGCTCACTCGCGAGCAGACGGCGTTCAAGGCTGCCGTGGCGTCGTCGACTCGCCTCCAGCGCCGAAATGAAGACCTTCCAGAGCAGGTGATGCGGCTCACGCGTGCCAACAGGACTCTTCGGGCGCATGTCAAGTTTGAAGACATTGATTCAGACGTCCTTGTGCTGATCTCTGAAGGTTCGTACTGGTCGTTGAGTTGCTGGACGTGCTGGCTTGTGTTCTGATTCTGGCGATGACTCATGCTGTACAGGTTTGTCGACTGGCGAGTTGAACTGGGACCTGCTGGACATTAGCCACGAGACTCGGCGGGTCCTCAAGGACATGCTGGCTAATGCGGATCCGTCTCGCACCGAGGATGCCATTGCCGTTGACTTGGCCCACGCTGCTTTCCTGGAGTCGAACTCTCATGTTGAGTTGTCGTCGGAGGAGCGGTCGGCTGAGGCGAACAAGACGACGCCGGGGACTCGTGCTGCCGATGTCGAAGCGGACCGGGCTTTACGCGCTGCGCAGATTGGTTGCTCACGCAAGCGTTCCTCGCAAAGGGAAGCCGGTTCTCATCATGTTCGTGGTCGGTCAAGCTCTGTTTCTCGTTCGGCGTCGCAAAAGCGGGTCCGTTCCTCGTCACTCCGTCGCAGTCCGTCCGCCAGTCGCCCGGGCAAGAGACCTCGCCGCCCCACCGAAGACTCATCTTCTGCTGTCCGTGGCTCTCGTCGGTCTTCTTCTCGTCGAGGTGGTAGCCGTGAGTCTTCGGTGACAGCTCCTGGTAATTCTTGGACTTCTTCTCAAGATGGTGAGCCCTTGGAAATGGAGGTGGAGGTTGTCGAGTCTTCCGGAAGTGTTCCTGCGCCTGCAGAGTCTCCGTCCGCGTTGGCAGTGCAAGCCCCGAGTGCTTCCGGGGCTTCGTCATCCAAGGGCAAGTCGAGGCGGATACCCAAGGGGCGATGGGCTCGTTCTCAGCGATCTACTGGTCCGCCCGCTCGAGCCGTCTTCTCCGGGCCCGCTTCCAAGTCTTCGTCGGACAGCTCACCCGTTGTTCCTTCCCGCAAGCCGTCTCGTGTGGTGGAGTCATCGGATGAAGATGTTGTCTCGTCGAGCACTATTTCTCCTCCTTCCGAGCAAGTTCACGTTGATTCTGGCGCTTCTCTCGAATGGTTTCCAGACACTGGTTCGGAGGCGGAGAATTTGGTCGTTGGATCAGTGGTTGAGTTATCGGTGGGCGTCCCTCACTCCTCTTATCTCTTGGAGCTCCCAGGTTCCGAGTCGTCGGGAGCTATCTCAGGTGCTGGTGTGGAGCCTAAGAAGACACCTCCTGTTCCACCGAAGTCCCACACGAGTCACCGTCGACAACCCTGTCGTTCTTCCGTTCCACGCCAGTCTGCATCTTCCGGAAGCAGCCGAGTCGTCGCCACTTCGTCGTCCACCCCTGGGTCAGATTCCAGCCCCCGGCGTCTTCCTGTGGTACTGTCGCCGGCGCGGGGCCAGTTACCCCTCGTCCGATTTTCCAAGCAAGTGGCCAAGTGGGCTGTGCCGTACATCGAGCCGCCTTTTACGCGTCCTGGGGCTCTTAAGTGCTGGACCCAGATGCTGAATGCTCGGTTGCCTGCACCGGTGCCCCGGGATCTCCGAATTATTTCCAGTCCTGAAGGCATCGCGGCATTCGCGGACTACAAAAACCCAGATCATCCGTGGCAGAAGCTTCGCCGGCGACTCCCGTCTCAAGCGTGTCTTTTTGACACTTCAGAGTTTGATCCCTACTCCAAGATGTCCCAGCGGGCTACGCCGATGACTCGAGTGATGGGGTACTGGAGCAATTTTCGTGGGAGCGGCGACTCGGACAACGTCGACCTTGGTTTCTCGCTTTGGGAGCGTGATCACTGGATCCTTCCGAAGGCAGTGGAGACTACGTTCTCCGCAGTTGCCGCTGACTTGGACATGATGGACTGGACTGCCGCGCGGAAGACTCGGACGAGGAAAGACTTGGATGCTTTGAAAGCTGCCTGGTCGAGGTACGTGGTCGAGCGCAACAAACGCAGCGACCGTCTCCGCGCCAAGGTGGTCCCGTACATCTGGAAGTGGGGCAGCAGCCAAGATCCGGGTTTCTCGGAGGTGAAGCCCGAGTTCATGCTCGAGCCGACCATGCCGGATATTCTCTGGAATACTTGCCTTTGGAGCCCAAGACTGCCGACTGGTTGAGCGAGGTCGCTGCCCTGGATGCTGCGGAGCCTTGGCGGAACGGCTGGATCGATGTGCCGGAGCAGCACCCTTACAACACCACGTTCGTCCCATTCAACCCGTCGGCCCCGCTCTTCGTCCCAGCTGGTTCTTCGCGCGCCGATGTTGGTCGTCGAGTTGTTCCAAGTTCGTCACTGCAGCCGGGTGAATTGAGCTCAGAATGGGTGGCCGAGTTTGGTGATGCTCGTGTTCCTGCTGCGTCGGAGTCTTCGCCGAATGCTGCGTCTGTTCCGGGAGGACAAGCTCTGGATGCTGCTGGTGGCTCCGATGACTCGAGCTTGCTTGGTGTCTTGGCTCGGGCAGCTGTTGCCTCCGATGCTGATTGAGTTGAAGTCGGGTTCAAGCGAGTCGTCGGCAGCGTCTTCTATCCATTTGGTTTTCATTTCCAATCCCGCTTCTGAGCTGTCGTTGAGTTAGCTGTCCGTCTTGGTAGCGTTTTAATTTTTAAATGCAAAAGCTAATGCCGCAGTAGGTGTTTTCGTCTGTGGTCTTGGGCTGCGTTGCCCCAAGTACATGTCATCATTGTGGTGACTCATAGCCACCTAGTCTTCGTCGGCAACTTGAACCATCTGCAGGCGCTGTTCGCTTCGTTTTCGCCGCACGTAATCATAGAGGAGCCCTCCGCAAGAAAGGTTAGCGGCTGGCTCCCACGTTGGTTCATCGTAGCCGACCCATTTGACTCTGAACTCGCGCACTGCTCTTTCAGTTCCCGTGGGCAACGGCACACGGCCGTCGAGGATGGCTTGAACTTCATATTCTCCTGCCACGTGATCTGGCTCTATCTTCAGGGAGCAGTTCTTCGTCAAAGTCTAGCCGCGTGTCGTCGACAAGTCCGGGCGCGAGACGAGTCTTCGGTCGATCTCCAAACTCATCAACCAGCTTCAGTCGGGAGATACGGACGACTAGATAGAAGCGGTATCCACTGCGGTCCGGTAACTCGAGTTCGAAGGCATAGTCTTCGATTCTCTTTTTGATCCGGAAGGGTCCATGCCACCGATGTGCCAAGGCCGGGCTTGACTCTCTCCATGTACAACCAGACTCTGCTGCCGACATCAAACGGGACCGGCAGCATTGATTTCCGACCTGCAATCGGCTCAATTCCGTCAGTCTTCGGTGGATCCACCCTGTCTCGAGAGACATGTGCCCCCTGTCCCGCAAACGGTTGGTTTGGGGCACTCGCCGACGACTCGCGAGTCGTCGGTGGCTCATGCGTACTTGGTTTGAGCGACAGGTCACTCGGGACGGGGGTGTCTTGTCCCGTAGACGGTAGGTCTTGTGTTGTCGACGACGACTCGTGATCCCGAGTCTTCGCCAGTATCGTCTTCTCTTTCCTGCTTAGTTTGGCGTTGTGTTCCCGTGCCCTGCGAGTCTTCTCGGTGGCTTGGTATTCCTTGGCTATCTCCGTAGCAATCTGGTGTTGTCTGTTGACCTCGCGACGCCACGCCAGTGCGTCGGACTGCTTCGGCGTGCCGTGTCGAAGCGAGGATGACATGGCTTTCAGCGTTGACTGGGCATCCCACCCGTGCACCAAGTAGAATGGTGTTTCCTTCCAAGCGTGTCTTGTGAGTTGTTGATGGCGAAGACTAAGCGCTCCACGATCTCGTCCCAGTCTTGTTGGAGCGGGTCTTCGGCGTATACCTTGACGGATTGCATTACTGTTTTGACTGACCATTCTTGCTGTCCGTTGGCTTGCGGCCGGTAACTCAGTGTAGCTCGGGACCTTGCATCATTTCTGCAAACGCTTGGAACACTTCGCTCATGAACCTTGGGTCGCGGTCATGGCGGATGAGTGATGGCGCTCCGAATCGTCGGTATATGCATTCTTCGAAGGCTTGTGCCACCTTGAGTGCGCTCGTATCCGCCATGGCTTTCGCAATGATAAAACCCGTAAAAGAACATTGGCGGAGCAGCAGGGCTGTGTTGCCCCTCCGAGTCTTCGGCAGTGGTATCACAAAATCCATAGACACTAACTGGAAAGGCCGTTCCGCCAGCACGTTGCCAGGAGAGTATCCTTTCAGTTGGGGGCGGGTTTTGCTGGTGCTGCAATCGGGGCACGATCTCACGTGCTTCTCCACGACGGTATAGAGTCCCAGCCAGTAGTAATCTCGCTTGACTCGCTGGTAGGTTCTCACTACACCCTGATGGCCACCTTCCAGCGAGTCATGACAATTCTGGAGCACTTCTTGCATCATCGCGGTGGGTACCACCAGACGCAGCGAGATCTCCTCTTGCGACTCAGCGTCACGCCGACAACTCGTTCCCATGTAGTGTAGCAAATTGTCCTCCGACAACACGAACTTATCTGCGATTTTCCATGCATCTCTGGCGGCTCGGTATCCAAGTTTCTCAACATCTCCACGTAGCAAGGTCTTCAGGTTAGCCCATCGTAATTCTTCGTCTTGTGCAGCAGCTATGCGTCGTCGTCTCTCCTCTTGGACTTCCACAGGATCAATGTCTTGTGCGTTAGGAGCTGCTGGTGGAGCTTGAGTTGTTTCTGGGGTTTGAATCTCAGGAGGTTTCCGGTTAGGGCGAGTCTTCGGCGGTAGCTTCGGCTTGTCGTGCTTGAATCGAACATGGTTTTTCTTGCTCTTGGTCTGCGCTCGAGTCATCGCCAGTAGCATTCCAGGTTGTGGACGTACGAAATCAGCAAATGTCTTGCGTTTCACGGTTGAGACGCCGCTCAGAATTTGAATAGAGCCTCCTGGAACCAGGTTTTGTGCTTCTAATCCTTGCGGCGGCGACTCGTAGATCACTTCTTGTATCCGATTGAGTCCGGCCAACTCTGCTTTCCGGTTTTCGCTCAGGATGACCTTGGAAACTTTTGACTCCAAGGCTTCTGTTGCCAACGAGTCCGCGGCAGCATTGTATTCGCGTACCACGTGCAGGTATTTGACTGACCGCAATCGTGCCGTGATCTCTTTGTGATGATTCAGCTGTGCCATCAGTGATTCCTTCCGGCAAGCTATCACCCCTAGGGATTGCTGGATCGCGAGTCTCGAGTCTCCCACGACCACTAAGTCTTCGGCGCCGTGTTCGATCGCGGCGAGAACGCCGTTGTTCATACCGGTGTACTCGGCGATATTGACCGTGGTTTTCTCGAGGTAAGCGTTCGCTGCAATAACTATTTTCCACTCCGGAAGGCTCCACACGATCCATGAGCAACTGTCGTAACCACCGTACTTCTCAGTCTTCGCTGACCCATCGAAAGAGACCACGAAGCCTGTATGAGTCGTCGGTAGGCGTGCATAGAGCAAGTTTGGGTCCATGCGAGTCGTCTTTAGTCGGCGGGGCAACCAGTTTCAATGAGTCCTCGAGATCCACGAAGTTGGTCACCGTCGACTGGAGCAGCTGGGTGAAGGCACAGTCCTTCTCTTTGACTCGTTGGACGATCAGGTGCCACGGGGAGAGCAATACCGCGAATTGTACAGCTCTCCCAAAGAGTGACTTCGACTTGGTAATCCACTCCAAGGTGGAGAAGCGAGTGTAGACTCGTATTGTCCGTCCCGCCAACTGAGTGTAGCAAGTCTTCAGCAGTAGCAACAGTGATAGCACCTCTTTCTCCGCCGCATGATAGTTCATTTCGGCCTCCTTCAATACACGTCCGCAGAAGCGAACAGGGTGCAACTTGTCATCATGCAACTGCAGCAGCGTGGAGCTTAATGCCCACTCATTTGCGAACAGCATGACGTGCACTTCCTTGGTGTGGTCGAAGTGGCGGAGTATCGGCGCTGCCGCAACCTTGTCTTGGAGAGCTTGGAAACTCCGGCGGGCAACTGTGAGGTCACCCCCTGGCGCGAAATCGTCTTCTTTGAGCTGGTACAGCGCCGCGCCGTAGACAGCGAAGTCTTGGATGAAGCAGCTGTAGTAATTCAGCGCACCTAGGAAAGACTGCATTCCCTTCTTCGTTCGTGGGAAAGACAGCTTAGTGATCGCGTCCAGCTTCTTTGGATCGGGCCGAATGCCTTCTTTTGACCCTTCATGGGACAGGAAGTCAACGCGTCCTTGCACGAAAATACTCTTGGTAAAGCTGACGCTGATCCGGCATTCTTCAAAACGACTGAGGAGCCGATCCAGCGTCGCCAAACAATTGTCGAAGTCTTCGCCACCGAAACAGATATCGTCCACGAAGGATCGCCGGTCGAACACAGGCACCAGCGACGACTCGTCGGCTTCGTTGGACGTAAACATATCGGCTTCTGGGCTGTTAATGAGTTGAGTAATGGGTTCAGCCGTCTTCGAGTCATCGCGGGCGGCTGCAAACTTGGTTCGAGTCGTCGCTGTAGTGCCTGGTAGGCGAGGTGACGACTCGAGTCGTCGGCAGTGTTCTGCCGAGTCTTCGGCGGCCTTCGTTTTTGCGGCAAAGGCGTTCCAGCCGCCCTTCGGTTGCACAAATCCCCACAACGCGTTGTCTATCATCCGTTGGTAGATCATCGGCGCATTTTTGAGGCCGAAAGGCATTCGTAGCCACTCGAAGTGCCCCAGAGGACACACAAATGCCGAAATCTTGCGCGCACGTAGAGTCATCAGGATGGCCCAGAATCCGCTGGCCGCGTCGAGCGAGCAGAACCACAGGTAAGTCTCCAGGTCTGTGAGCAAGTCGTCGACGAGTGGCATGGCGTACTCCAGGATCGCCGTTACCGCGTTGACCATCTTGTAGTCGATGCAGAGGCGGATGTCTTGGCCATTCTTCTTGAGGACAATGACGATTGGCGAGGCCCACGGGCTGTCCGAGAACGCGATGAGCCCTGCCTTGAGCAGTCCCTTGAGTAGTTCGTACAATTTCTTCAAATGCTTGAACGGGATCCGTCGGGTCCGTTGTTTGATCGGCGCGTGCCCCTGCACATCTATGTCGCAGACAACGCCATATGCTGGCGGTAGGAGTGCATTCCCGCTTGCAATCATGATGCTTTCATGGCGTCGGAGCACTTCGATTAGGCTCTCTTGTTGGTCTGCCGACAACTCGGGATTCTTGACGTTCACCGCCGAATAGTCGAGTGTTGTCGGCGCTGTTTCCGATAAATCGGGGAGGAACGCTAACTCATGCGCGTAGTCCTCCAGTTCGATGTCCGCTGCCGGGTGCTCTGTCGTCTCGTCGCTTCTGTCGACGGTACCTTCCGTGGCCAGTACGCGCATTACCGCTATGAACGTCTGGTCGAGAGTCGTTGAGATGTCTCCGGCTTCTCGGCTGGGTGCAGTCTGAGTCATCGGTGGATGCCTCTTCGGACTGCACTCTAGTCCTTGGTCTTCGTCGCGGCGCACCGTCGACTCAGCAGTCTCCAGTCCTGATCCAGCTGCTTCTGGAGTCATGGTTTCATCGTCGGTCGTCGTCACCCCCGTCGAGTTGCCGGCAGTAGCGTCGAGTCGTCGGTGATGTTCTTCCGCTATCCATTCTGAGTCATCCGTCACCGACGAGTCGTCGGCACTGTCACGTTCACTGTTAAGGGGTGGTTCCTCGGCCGAGTCTTCGTCAGGTCGCTGCAGGATACCTTTGAGTGTCGGGTAACTCACTCGTTCCACCGCTGGAGGCTGCTTGGCCAACCATTGTTGGTAGAGTTCAGCTTCCCACTTGAGTAGTGTCTTGTCCCGTGCGGCAGCGTATGCGAGTACCTGCCACTCCTTGTACTTTGCAGAATCTAGCCGCACGTAGCCTTCAGTCTTCGGCAGCGACCCAATCGGAACCCAGACTATCACCGGGAAGTGTACCGGACAACTCGCCAGCCTATCCGTGGCGTTGGTAAGTCGGATCCTGACCGGACGTCCCTTGTAGAACCTGGTGACAGTCGGGATGAACGTCTCAGTTCGGCGGATCCACGGCACGTGAGTCGTCGGCTCGGGTTGTCGCCGTTGTAGTTTGAACTCGTCCCATTCGTGGTCTGGTATTTGCATTGGTTCCGTCAGACCGTACGCGACGTGGCTTCCTTCGGCCTCGTCCATCATGTTTTGAGTATTGATCAGCGGGATCATTTCTTCGTCGGGAAGCTTGGCCGTCGCGTTTAGGAGGTCCAGTCGGATACCGGCTGGGATCATAAAGTCGGTGCCAAGCACCACTTCTACCCCGGCGCAGTGATCCATTATCCAGACTTCAAAAACATAAACGCGTTCCCATCCAAGGGTGACTTTCACCTTCGCTCGGCGAGTCGTCATCACCTTGCCCTTGGTGATCCCTTGTACATCCATGCAACGTCCATGCCCCACTACTTCGCCGAGTTTCAGTCGCTTGGCAAGTTTCTCCGAGATGACACTGACGTTTGCCCCGGTTTCCAGCAATATCCTCGTGCGCGAGTTGTCCACGGCTCCGTTCACCAGTGTCCGCATCCGTACGCGCTTGTCAAATTTCTGCGCCGACCACCATCCCATCCGTTCTCCAGCTAAGAGTCGCACTTCTGGAACGAGTCGTCGGCGCGAGTCTTCTTGTATTGCGTTTGTCAGCCAGCCTTCGGCGGTATCTCCCACCTCTTCCTTATCTTCTTCTTCACAACATACACCTCCACCGAGGCAGTCGCCTCTCTCCTTTTCCAATTCCGTCGCTTTCATGTCGTTATCTTGCTCAGTCTTCGTCCATTCGCACTCGCCCACAAATGCAAAGATGCACTCGGCTTCAATTGCGGGCTCGGCTAACTGTGGCAGCCCGATTGGGACCAACCCAGTCGTAGTTGGCGGGCTGCCTAGTTTAAATGGTCCGAAAACAGGAGTTCTTGGAGCTCGGGTGTGAGGTCTTTCTTGTCCACCTTGGACTTGATGATCTTGGTGATTTCTTGGAACACTTCACATTTTCCGGAGTCGTGCACTTGTTTGCACAGCTTGCACCGACGTCGGCAGTAGTGCGCCGAGTGATAGAGACCCCCGCAGGCCGCGCACGGTCCATACTGGCGAGGTCTCTCGTCGCGGTGACTGCGGTTCTGGAGCCGATTGTCCCGGCCTTGGCTGCGCCCCGCTGAGTCACCCCAGGGTTGTCGGTTGGCGGACCGGGCGTACGTGCCTTCGGCGGCAACTCGTCATTCGTTGTCATTGGGTGCCGCAAGGTAGTGGTCGCTTCCGTCTGACGAATAGCTATTACCCCAGTCTTCGCCGCAACGTTGTGAGTCGTCGCTACCGTGTTCACTTCCATCTTCGTTGTTGCTGTCGCCGTCATATCTGTGGCGTTGTTGCTGCAGCTCGCTCCGCGTGTCCCGCGTGTCCCGTCCATGAAGTTCGGCGACGATGTCGGCGACAGATGCTTCAGCCAGGCTTACGCGAGGCATATTGCGTGAGTCGTCGCGACGACGCTCGTAATCTCGGTCGCGTCGGTCGCGACAGTTGTAAGCATCCCGCGAGTCGTCGCGGCGGCGGTCATCACGTCGGCGAGCGTCTTCCGAGCGCTCGGGGCGGCGCGAGTCATCGCGACGTCTGTCATCACGTCGTCGGGAGGCATCCCGAGCTCGAGAGTGAGGCAGCGACGACTCGCGGGACGATCTGTGCTCATCAATCTTCAGTATCTCTTGGATCATCTCTTCCAACCCATGTATGTCTGAGATGCGCAGGTGGCACAGGCGTCGTTCGAGTCCTCGGACGCCGCAAGTCTCGAGGAACCGCTTGACGTGGTCGCGTGCTTTGCGGCTGTTGCTCTCAAACCGAATCCCAGCGTTCCTGTAATAGCCATTGAGCTGGTTTAGGTAGTCGCAAACATGTTCCTTGTCTTCGCGCTTGGCTGAGTAGTAGCGAGTCTCTGCTGACTGGCTGAACTGGGAGCAATAGTATTTGATGAAAGCTTCGCTTCAGAGGCTCCACGTTCGCTTGGTCTTCTTGGGCAGTTGTCGGTAGCAATGTAGAGCGCCGTCCCGAAGACTCAGCTCGAAAGGCATGCACCATTCGTTGGGCGATGCTCGCGTTCCTTTCATCTCGTAGCAAAGGCGCGAAGCCATTGCATCGAGTTCTCGCTCTTGTTCCTGGTGCCCGAGAACGCCCTGATCTGCCCCAGTGGGCGATGCGTTGCCACCTCGATCCTCGGAGTCGCGTTAAGCAACTCGAATTCGGTCACCTCACGGATTTGGCGCAGGTATTCGCCCATCTGCGCTCCTCCATCGCCGGTAAAGTCCGCTTCTTCGTCCGACGAGTCGTCGGTGGGCCCGCAGCGGCGGATCCTGCTCCGTCGTGAGCTGCTTTTCGTGTCCCTGGCCGATTTTGAGTCATCGGTGGTGCGCCCAGCGCGGTCTGAGTAGTCCGTAGCCACCATGTGGGAGTCTTGAAAGTACGGAGATCGCTCTCCTGACGCGCTAAACACCCCTCCGGTGGGTTTTCGGCTGGGATCTTCGCGGATTGCCCTCTTCGGAGTCGTCGGCAGCAGTACGCTAGCCGGGTCGACCACTTCGCGAGTCGCACGAGTCTTCCGCGAGTCGTCCAGAGTGAACGAGTTCACGCCGAAGGCTGTGCGGAGTCGCTTCTTCCATTTCCAGAGCTCTGTGCCCGCTTCGGTCGGCACCCAGCACTCCAGAGTCGACGGCGAAGGGTGCTCCAGAGGCCGAAGCCCCAATGCTTTCAGAAATCGTTCGGTTTCCTTCACCACTTGTTCGATTGTTACGGAACTCACTGGGCGAGCCAACTCGTGACACAAATCGGCCCAAACCGCTTGGCGAGTCATCGTTGGCTCGAATAGCTCACCCCAGTCGATCTTCTTCATCTCTTCGTAAAGTCGACCGAGAACCTTGTTGGCCGCCGGCGTGTCACCGTTGAGTGGCGGCCGGTTACCGGAGGTTTGCTCGGTCACTTGAGTCGTCAGGACCGGCGACCTCGAGTCGTCGGCGGCGTCTTCAAAGTCTTCCAAGTCGTCATACGCCGGCCCTGGGCCATCCACATCATCCAGTTCATCCGCGAGGTTGCGCGTCACGGAACGCGTGTCATCGTCAAGCTCAACCGCGAGGTTTTGCGACAACGAACGCGTGCCCGCACTGCGTCCCGCAGACAGCACTGCATCTTCCGGAGTCTCGGGTGTCACCACCGCTGGCGCAGGCGCCTTCTCCTCCAGGTAATCGTCGTAGTCTTCATTCATTTCTTCGTCCTTGGCGTCGGATTCAGTCATCGAGTCGTCGAAGCTGACGGTCCGCTCAGATATCGAGTCGAGGTGCGGCGTGATCAGGGCCGCCGCAGTCGAGTCGTCGCCACGCGTTCCGCCAGTCTTCATTGGAGTTGCTGGTACCGCTGAACGTGATCCTTTCGCCATTCTTCTTCTTTCTTCGTCTTTTTTCTTCTTTTTCTTGTTATTGTTCTTCTTCTTCTTCTTCTTCTTCTTGGTTGCTCGTAAAGTCGATCGACCTGCAGTAGCACGAAACACAGAAGGTCACACCAATCCCGGGTCGCGGCACCAGTTGTCGTGTAGGAACACGCGCTAATTTGTATAAGCACACTTTCCCCACCAACAACACCCACCAAGTCACCGAAGACTCGATGGGCTTGTTAGGGTTAGAACCTGAAGGCCCAGGAACTTTCCCTTGCACCGGGTTGATGTTTCCCCTGTGTACCGAGCTTCCGCTAGTCAACCGACGGAAGACTCAGCGTCACTAGCCACGAGCAAAGGCTAGCACGCTCTCACACACAAAATATACCTCGCAGGCCCTCAGAAGGAAGGGTCCCGGCCTTTTACGGCGTGATACGAGGGTGCCGGAGCTATACTCCGGCGGTAAGAAATAAATGGAGTGCGCTCTCGCTCCTCCAGTTCCTGGCGACGACTCGTCGCTACCAATACACCGGCCACTAACTCTTGCCCTGCCAGGGATGAACACACGCTACACTAGTAGATGTGCCCACCGACAGTCATAATCCTACCTACCAGGTTTACCTTGAGCTGCAGGTCGTTCACTGCAGGCGCCGGTGTCGCCCTTGCGTGGTTGGGAGGAAAAGCTGTTCTGTTATTGTTGCCCGAAGGCTTATCTGGTCTTCTCTTAAGTTTCCTATCGATCAATACAAATATCAAGTATAAACGCGTCCGTTTCTGGACCGCCAGTTGTAACTCACGACTCTTCGGCGCTTTCTCTGCGACGTGGCGGCGTTACCGACGACTCAAACGGCCGCTGAAACGCCACCGACGACTTGGAACAGGCGCCGATGACTCATAGGTTCGGATCTTGCCAGTAGGTTCGCACCGTACTTAGCGAGTTGCAACCGCCTGCGCTTGACTTGGGACCGTCGACGAGTCATCTTCACCGGCCTATTTAGGCCAATCAGCGATCGGGGAGTTTGGTCCAATGACTGGCGATGGGTTGTGACTTGCCAGTTAACGCCGGCGCCTCGAGTCTTCTTCGCCCCTCGTCTCGCCTTTGGGTTTTGGCTTCGGCTTCATTTCCCGATACCACATAAGCATGGACGTCATGCTTACCCTGCTGAAGGTCGAGGAATTCCGCCCTCGACCGGAACTCATTTTGCGGGGGCTCAAACGCTTGTCTGAGCTCCTCTTTGAATACTTCGTACGTGCTGAAGCACGTAGGATCGGGGAGTCGGCGTCCATACGCCCAACTCCTTGCGCGTCCGCCAAGGCAGGACATGGCGAACGCGACCTTCGACAGCGGGTCGACGATGCGTCGAGCCGCTATGGCTGTGTCGAGCTCGACAAGCCATCGGATGAGAGGCTCGCCCTTTCTTCCCATGTAATTGCTCACGCTCAATTTTAATGATTGAGCACGCGGTGTCGTCCCTGACGACGCCGTCACTGAGGAAGCAGCATCACACTGCTCATTCACGATGAATCCTAGAGCAACACCATGTTGCTCCGTCGGCGATAGCGTACGCAGCATCGTAGCTATCGCCGCTTCTCCAATGACTGTTGACAGTCGTTGGAGGGCCTCCCACTCTGGGTCAGACAGGTGGGGGCAGTCAGCGCGTGCAACATGCGTTGCAGGCGTGTTGGAGCTCTCCATGGGCACCTCCGTGCTCATGTGGTTCTCGGCTCCGCGTTCGTACACCTCGTACGAACGGCTAGCAGTCGGTCGTTGGACGGACTACAAAGTGCTACCAGGTGTAGTGGGTCTAACTTGACTCACTACTTTAGCTTACACGTTGCGCTACGTGTATGAGGAAGCATAGGAGTTTATTAATAATTTGAATTAATTATACTTGAGTCCACAAATATAATATAAATCAAATAAAACACCAAGTAGCTAGTTTAAGGTAAAATGAGAACTGTATTGTTTGTAAATTGATCTTCCTCCTAAATCTGATAAAACGGTTTATCATCTATGAAAGGGGTTGACAGCGGCTGGCTGTCAGAGCCCCGCCAATATGCACGTCTCTAATTGGTAGAAAGATGCTGCTTTCTACCAATAGGATCTTTGGGTAGGTGTGGACCACTCATTGTGGTGGCCCACTTCAATGTATCCATTGGTGTGTTTTACACCAAGGTGAGGAAGTATCTAAAACTTTTAACAGATATTTATCTGTTAAACCATAAGCGACAATTGCCATGCACAAGTGACAGTTGTCACTTGTGACCGTTGTCATGCACAAGTGACTGTTGTCACTTGTGTGTGTAACCCCGTTACAGACCTGATCTTGTTCACGATCAGGAATACGGATCAGGCATGTGAATTGATCGATTTGACGGTGAAGCAAGTGTGTATTAGGGAAGTTGCTGCATTATAGAAACGTGCTAGTAGCTACCAAACAATATCTATAGTGTGACAGTGGCGCCTGAACCAGTGGCGGTGTCGGAGGGAGTCACCTCCTCAGCCATCTCCTCGTCGTTACGAATGTCGATGGCTCCAGGAAGCTGGATTACTTCGCTAGCAACTCGTCGGGAACGGCCACGACCACGAGGAACGTTAGAAAACGACGCACATACTCCTGTGAGATCGTCTTAATCACCGTGACGAATGTCGCCACAGAGGGATGAGGCGTTGGGAACTTACTGTTTAGCTCGCGGTTAAACCGCTCGAGCGGAATGTTAGTCCTCGCGATTAGTTCGTTGTCCAGCCCAAACACATTCCAGACCTCAAAGGAGTACTGTTCAAGCCGTGTGCGCTCAAAATACAGAACTCTCCCTATTTTCCTACAGAGTAGGCCACCCCAGCTATAGTGCATCGCCGCTTGATATCACGCCTTACCCACTTAATGCCCCGTTCAACTTGATCATGCTGAATTACATTCAGCGCGTCTAACACACCCTGCGTCATGGCAATGAGGCACTTCTCCTCTGGTATAGCGTAACGCGTCATTTCCCGACGGAGGCAGGGTGCGCCCAACCCCGAAGACGCGTAGGCTTAGTCAAGTCGTCACGGTTTGGTGTAATACAGTGAAATTGAAAGAAAATAAAAACGTCACAGCGCCTCGTCGAATTCTAGTGAGAGCGACGGGGTCTCGATAGAGCCGTGTACGTTGCCCGAATAATGATCGTTTCCTGCATGGTACACGCGCCGTATCACTTGCTGCTCCGACATGCCACACACGACATCAGGAGTGTCCGCTGAGTAGTAGCGGCGCTGATGCTCCTCCTAGACACGACACACAGGCCATGGAACATGCTCAATCGCTAAGAGGTCAGTTTGGGCCTTCACTTCAGCTTCTACATTGGCGCCGGAGCTAGCTACGACTGTCTCGCAGCACGTATGCGTCCGGACGCACGAGTAGCCCATTGATGCAATCGTAAACTCCCTTTTGCCACAGCAGCTCGCTCGATACTTAGAACACCGACAAGCTATCGTACGCGAAGAAGCCCAAGCGCGAGTGAACTTGTACCCCTTCAAGAAACACGTCGTACGCTAAGCACGTCTCGGGGCATTGCTGTCCGTGAGTTCAGCTGGCCGGGCCGCTTGCCCGTCGCAATCATCAGGCACTTCTGCTACATTCTTAGCTCGAGGGGTACCCTCGCCATCCTGCACTACGGCCCCCGCTCACTCGTCCTTCTCGATTGCTCTAGCACCTTCCACCATGTCACGTGAGCCCTTTGACGCAACTTCCCGACTGATTCAGCACCCAACACTGCCTGCCCTCAGCCAGTCTCCATCCCTAGTTTCCCGATCCCACACCCGATCATCGGTGCGACATCCGTCGGATCATAAAACTGATCAGTTCCGTATACGACCCATTTGGGAGGTAACCGATTCAAGATCGCGACTACTCTTAAGTAATCAACGACAACAAAAATTTGATAATGGGTGACGGGAGCTTGATCAATTAATGTTGTCTGTTGATAGATGTCGTGAAGTACTAAAACAATCCTTCCATCACTCGTCCTAGGGCGAAAGAAATGTGGGGTGGTTGGCTTCCTCAGTGGATCGGGACAGTACCATCATAAGCATCTAGCGCACCATCCGTTTCAGCAATTTTTCTATTCTAACAATTTTTCTGAAGCAACAAAAAGTATAGATCATTAGTGCACCGAATACGAGCGCATAATCTGGCTTATTTGGAGAACATGCACCCAGCGCATGGTGTGGTCTATTCGGAACCGTGAAACATTTGACAGTGCCGAAGTTACTGTTCAAGAAGCCAAATGTATTGTATGAAACTGCCGACTTTCAAACAAAAACAGTAATTCGAGAATGACATCTTATCCAAGCTCGCAAGCTTAGGGATTTCGAGTGGCTCAATGGTGCGCCGTCTTCACTATCAACCCTTCCGATCGACCTGCTTTCATGGAGGACTGGTTTATCCTGTTGCATGGCGGGATTGCTGTGAATGGCACGTGTAGGAGGGGAGTATGGGTTTTGTTGGGCAATAGCCCACCAGAAGTCCAGGAATTGGGTTTTCTACAAGGGAACCAAGTACTAGTTGGAAACGATGGCATCACTCGGCTTCTAAGGCGGGCGATGGACAAGTTGGCACAGCGCACTCTGTTATCGACAGTTCGCTTAACACTACACGGATCCCCTTACACTAGTACTGCGCCTTTGGATTTAGGCTGTGGGATGCTTACGAGGAAACTGCAAAGGAACGGTCTACTCAAAGTTGTCAAAGCCGTGATAAAATCTCTTCAACTGGCAAGACACTACGACTCTGTGCCCAAAAGAACAGATCTCCGACAGCATTTCACCACCAGGATGAAGATCAAAATGAAGACCAGCACTAGCGAAACAGGACTACAGGATCATCATTCGATCCGGTACAAACTCCAGCGATACCAGGACTCTATTGTTTCTGAATAGATAACCTCTGCACCACCACCATGTGGAGTTTTGAGTCAGACGACTGCAACGCCGGCGGCGATGGTGATGGCGCTGACGACACCGCGCTGTTGCCCACTCCGAATTCTCGACCAACACAGCAACAGACATTTGAGGGCCACGTCAACGTTGCCAGTGCATAAACGACTGCGTGGGTGCCGCATCCACAGCAACACTGCATGCCATAATCAAGCGCCACTGGTTGGTGCTGCGGAGCTAGAGGGTGCTGCCATACAGGGCACGCCCTCCTTGCTAGGCAGGCAGGAGTAGGAGAGGGTCGATAAATGCTTGTCTAAATGAACTCACTTCGCAATGAACTTTGCAGCGCGCAAACGTCATACTCCCTCCCCATCTATTACTCATCCTCGGTCTATTCTAACATATTATAATGAAGGTTTTTTCCTCCCGTAGTTTCGGACCGACCGCAAATTTCGGCGAGAACTTGTCTCTACTTTTTCGACACCGTTGAAGCGTTCGCCATGGTGATGTCATCACCTGTCGCCGTCGATGGATGGGGTCACTTGAAAACACATTCATGCGCGGCCCGTACTGTACTGTAGTCTATGAACCATAGAGTTTGAACGGATTGTGCCTGAGATCGTTGCGGTTCAAAACATTTTCTTTCAGACCAGACGGAAAAGTAGCCCCCCCCATCCCCTCAGTTTTATACTACATGTATTCCGCATTGATACTACTGTACATGTATTCCGCATTGCAAACTCTTTTACCTAACCTAATTTCTAAGAAAATCTTGCTTTGCTTTGGAAAACAGACACTACCAAGAAACGGTACATGTTATCTCAAAAAAGGATCGACACAGGCACATGCTGCGGATATTATCTTATTGCTGTGTATACAGACGAGGGTGTGAATAAGGAACGCCTGATATATAACAACTTTCAAGTGGTATGAGCCAATTAGAGGGCATAAATTGCCATTGATGCAACAAAATACTTGATTTAGTTAATTATGTCTAATCTGTGTCCGGTCCACGTATAATCCGGCGTGGCGCCAACAAGATTTGATGATGTCGGCGTCCAGCGCATTCCACGCGTTGCTGCACCACGTGACTGCGTCCGATGTCTCGATTACAAAGGGGTCCAGCTCGCAGCACAGTCTCCAGACGGCCTCGGCGTACAGTACCATCTCGACGAGGCAGGAGTCCAGGGCCACCATAGACGCCCGCGACACCTTCTTGCGGCAGCGAAAGTCGACTGCAATGCACTTGAGCGAGCTCTCGTTGTCCAGGATCCTCTTGACGGACGATTTGCCCGGCGCCTTGTCCAGCGCAAATTTCGCCCGAGCCCATTCTCCTAGCGTCGCGAGGCTCCACGTTGGCTCGCGGGTGCGCATTGCACAGAGGTCGAGCTGTTGCTGCTTGGTGAGGCGCATTCTCCGTGCTTGCCGCTCCATCTTGTTCGTGTCAAATTCGAACTTCCCGCCCAGATTCAAAACCCAGCTCTGCCAGCAGACCCAGCTGGCCAATGGCAATGTCAGTGCTTCAAGCACTTCCCTCTAGAATTGCATAATATTAAGTTTTTAAGGTTATAGGATGACACCCGTTCCTTATTCACGCCCTCGTCTGTATTGTAAAAATACACGTGTAGATGCTTTCTACAGCACGCGTATTGATTTGTTAGCCTTTCAACTTTTGAGGAGTCACTGTCCTCGTCTGTCCTGTGGCAAATCTCGCTGTAATGGCAGCCGACTAGACGATCTCAAATCGGATGCTCACCTGTACTAACAAAAAAGGGGTGCAGGAGTGGCCAAACGATGGCATGCACAGCTGCATTGCGTGAAAACACGCCACATCCGGTTCGTCTCAGTCATTTTTCGATTGTCAGCGACCCAGCGGTCTCAGCGTGGCAAGGATGCGTCGAGAGTGTTTGGTGCTGGTGCTGTTGCTCGTGGGAACTTTCACTGGACGAAGTGATGCCGTGTCCAGGTTAACCGTTCCTGAAGCTGCGTCGGTCACTGACAGCAACCACGCTCCGATTACCCGGAACGTCAGGGATGAAGGCGTCTCCACCGATGTGTTGGCTGCAAGGACAACGCTCAGCGATGAAGAGAGGGACATTAGTCAAGTTGCCAGCTTCGTGTCAAGCTCCATGAAGGCCAAGGCCAAGCTGAGCATCATGCTCATTCGCGGCTATGCTCCGGAGAAGGCCTTACAGAAGCTGTCCGTCACCAGTATCAATGGCAAGAACTTCAACAGCTTTGCCAGGTACTATGCCAGATATCTGACCATGCATCCAGAGAAGGCAGCGAGTCTACCGGCCACGGCGGAAGATGTGGTCGTGTTGCCGAAGCTGACAGAATGGCTGGGTCAAAAGCTGCTTCCTTCCCAAGTCAAGCAGCTTCTGAAGGAGTTTGGCTCGACGAACGTGAACAAGTACTTACAGCTGTACAGAAAGGATGCTGACGACGTTCTCGCATTGCCAAAGCTTTCGGAGTGGGTTCAGCAACAGCGACCACCGTCTCAAGTCAACATGCTGCTCAAGGACTTGGAGATCACGGACGTCTCGAAGTACATGGGGAAATATATGGAGGCCGGCGCAGCTACCACTGCCTTCAAGAAGTGGACGAACCAGAAGCTGCTTCCCAAAGAAGTCGCCCAGAAGTTGAAAAACGCAGAGGTGCCGGACGTCAGCAAGTACATGGGGCAATACATGGACAGCGGTGGAGCCAACATCGCGTTTCAGAACTGGCTGGAGAATAAGATCCTTCCCCAGCAGCTCGCCCTGAAGCTAAAAATCGCCGAAGTACCGGATATTAGCAAGTACATGGGGCAATATATGGAAGCAGGTGGGGCCAAACTCGCATTTGAGAAGTGGCTTGGCCTTCGAGAGGTGCCCCTCCCGCAACAAGTCAAATTCAGGCTGCAAAGTGCTGAAGTGCCAGACATCAACAAGTACCTCAAGCAGTACGTCAGTCTGTGGGGCGAGAGGCAAGCAAGACTTTCTAGAGATATGAACTAGGAATGAAAATAGTGTCTAGGTGAATAAAATCAAGATCGGGGTATAGAATTAGTATTACGCAATTCATCAGTCAAGGGAAGTTTTGCAACTATAGAGTAGAACTCTGTCTCCTGCAGCATGTTCATGATTGACCGTAACTTGGTACCAACATGAACTGACGTTTTTGTACTTCGAAGTAGCTCGCATATACGGCACTGTGTACACTGACACTACTAACCGAGTTAAAAATAGTGACATTAAATGTCATTAACATTAATTTTTAATGCCACCGGTACGTTCAAAGTATGTTGGCACGATGCTGACAAGCGCCATACGTTATCGTCTAGTGAAAAGCACAGATCCATGACTTGGTGAAATTGGTTAGTCTTTATTCTTACTTGGTTTACCGCTTCGTCTGTGTCAATTCATCTACAATGCCATCTTTCTTTGGGTTATGATTTGTTAGAAAATGTGGCGACCGTGCAACACCGCGATGGCTGTGCATGTACCAGTTGCTGCCATTTGCGTTGGAAAGAGGTGTACATGTACAGTTACTTGCACTGTATTTACTGATACATGTATTATAGCTCAACAGTTGAGTTGCTTAGGATGTCGATACCCTCCAGTGAAGGCTCCTCTACAGTTCCATGTTCTCGATTTATTGATAAAAATCTGACGTAGTTCTTACTTCTTACTACTGTAGTACATGTACTGGACGTTTCGTGTACAAGGTATGTCAGCTATGATATCAGAG
This sequence comes from Phytophthora cinnamomi, assembly GCF_018691715.1. Lineage (NCBI taxonomy): Eukaryota > Oomycota > Peronosporomycetes > Peronosporales > Peronosporaceae > Phytophthora > Phytophthora cinnamomi. The sequence continues at coordinate 82,530 of NW_027150993.1, forward strand.
TCCCACAAAGTACACGTACGTTGCGTGCGACTGAGATTGAATGCGGGTTCTCCACCTTTCAGACATCTCCATTACACCGAGTAGTCATCCGCTTGCAAGCATGGGTTCCATAAAATCGATTCAAAACGTTGATGACGCTCTTCATATTGCCCGCTTTCCTTGGCCGGTTACCCAGCATCACTAAGTTCACCTATTAAGCGCTGTTCACGTGAGGATAGCATTGTTTGCCTCTGGTTTCTCAACCAGAACATGTACTTGAAATGCGATAAAGTGTGTCAAGTGGGTGATATCTAAATAACTCCAAATGCTTCCACCAAGTTATAATCATCCACTAAGTAACTTATGTGTTATCTTTTCGCTTTCATTCTGACGTCTGATCATCCTGAAAAAGAAATCCGTGGCCTCCCTCGCGGAATTATTGGTGATCGCGACACAATAGTATTCTGAAGCCACATTGATGCAGGGATAGGAACTTGTTCACGGCGGGTGAGATCCGGTTAAAAGCAAGCAGTGGGTGGCCTTTCGGATGCTGTTGAAGGAGACTGCTCAGATCTACGCCGAATTCAACGATGAAGATCAACCACCACATGGTTCCCCTATCAATGTGTCGTCTGCGATGCGCTCTGTTCGATGCTGCAGCGACGATGCCGTGAGCGAATTGGTAAACGTTCTCGTTCCTGGCTTTGGCCGATGCTTGGTCGAGCGTCGTGATTTGGTATTCCAAGAGTTCAAGGGAGAGTCCAGCACTTTCGGCAGTGTGACTTCTCTCAAGGTTGATTTCGAGAAAGGTGAAGGCGGTCACCGTAACGATTTTCGCACTGATTCGAGCGGATTACCCCAGTTGCTAGAGCTAATAGGCTCTCAGATGAAAAACTTGACTCTAGACGGACCGCGAGATGCACTCGAAGAAATGTGATCCTGCAAAGCTGTCCCAGGCTTGAGGATTTCGTCGACGTGCGATTCGATTTCAACGAGTATCAGACAAACCGCCAGCCCCTTCCTTCGCTAAATTGCTGCTGGAATGACGTCGTCGCTCTTTCGGCAGATTTAAGTGACCCGAACAATCTGTTCGCCAAGTGCGTGCGTCGACTAAGGGTGCGGTTGATGGAACGGCCTGGTGTTTGGGGGCTTTTTTCGGATCGACTATGACACGATCAACTTCGAAGAGCATGTGCATCCGCTTCTACAAATGTTGGAGGTAAATAGATCCATCGAATATCTCGATGCCGTTGTGCCCGACGCTCAAGAATTCGCTGGAGACTTCAAGAAGCACGATCTCTAGCCGACTAATCGGTCATTCAAGCTGACAATGGAGACGAAGGCCGCTTTTCTCAGCGTATTTACTTGTGGAAAGTCTCAGGAGAGCAAAGGACAGCAGCTATCGCGCACTCAGCCACCGCTTCCCAAGCTGGACCAGTTCATAGTTTCAGTAAAGTGCTTCACTATTAATCACAGCGACGCTTTGGCTCAAACTAGCCACTGCTCGCTATCAGTCTCCATGTCAGCATCGATCTCAATCTATACCAAACACCACGTTAGATCGCTTAGCAAGTAACAATTCACAAGTTGCAAAACATCAGAACCTACCGGTGTTGTAGAAGAGTTTTTTCGTGACAAAATTTCGGCTTGTGAGCTGATAATCGTCGACAACTCGTTCAGCTCAGCGTTCATTTTCTCAATGTTCAATTGAAGAGCTCGCAAATCAGGGCGCTTTACGCCTCCATGCGCCGAGTTATCACAGTCGCTGTGGTTGGCAATGTTCCGTGCCCTCAAATATTGGCGCATCGCTGCAACAATGAGGAGCACGTGCCGCTCGATATCACGAAGAAGCACTAAGCTGCCCGAACCGGTCGACACGAATGCAGGAATCCCGATTCGAGCAGCACATTCGATACGTGCCGGAACTTCTACTCGCTCCGCCTGCGCGATGACAGCAGCAATCATGGACGACAGATCGTTCTGTGACGCCTTTATGCCAGACGAAAGAGTCTTCAACTCTTGAAGAATCCCTTCGTGCGGACGTGCATCTTCACCTAGCCGAACAAAGAATTTCTGATCACAACCTCCTGCAGCTGCAAGCGCAAGCTGGCGGCGGGCAATTCCAGCAACAGATCTGAGTAAGTGCAGGTCTATGTCTTGAAGCAGTTGAGCTCGCCACCCTCGGGCCGTCAGAGCAGCCTCGTACGCACCAAACTGCACCAGTTGGCCACAACCATCAGCCGCAACAAAGGGGATCGATTCCTCTTTCACAGCTTTGATCGGCGCGGGTAGCTGAGGGCTATCTTGAGTCTGCGCAGGCTTCTTGCGAGGTTTTCGTACCTGATGCTTGACCGGCTTCGCTTTCGAAGCTGTTTTACCATCGGCTGGGCTGAGTTTCTTACGACGCTTTCGCTGTGGTGGCTGAGAACTTGCGCTTTTACTTGTTATTGGCAATGCTTCGTGCGACAACGAGTCGTTGTCGTCCTTAGGTCCCAGAAAGTTCGGCGATGGGTCTACAAAGTTTTTCGACTGTTCTTCTCCACCTCTGTCCCCAAGCTCTGCCTTCGTTGGATTAAGAGTTTGCTTCTTCGCTTCAGGTCGCGGCTGCTCCAATATCTCCACATCAGACTCTGACTCCATCTTCGACTCTGTCGACCAGCGTTCATCCGGAAGCAAAAAGCGAATGCCACCTAATTCACCGTCAAAACATACTCCGCCCTGTCAATACACAAACCAAGTGCCATCTCGCCAGACTTACCTTGCTCAAGAATGTACGCGTAGAGCTCTCCCTCGCCAACGAAGAAGTCTTCGCCTTGAACGGCCAACTCGCCTTTTCCTCTGCCTCCTGGAACGTAGTAGAGCTTGTGCTCCTGAAGGGCCTTCGGGTCACAAACCTCCCAGCCTATGCGCTTGAGGATTTTCACGACTTCTTTGCCCAGCAGCCCAATTTTCTGGAGCAGCTCTGACGGCTTGCCATACGGATCGGAACCACGTCTTCGGTTCCGTGTTGAGTGCTCCATGGGTTGCTCTTGCCGGTCTTCTCCGACATTTTCCCCAGACTGAGTCTCCTGCGATGGCTGCGACGCAGAACTCAACATTGAGGCAAAAAGTGGTACTGTCATCTGAGGCGACTGAGTGTTTTGGATTTGATGTGAGTGTTCGAGGCAAGAGTCGGTCGACTATACCATCAGATGTCCGAGGCTGCACGGTATCGAGCTGCTATTCTGAAGTCTGCGATGCTATCTTGAGGCTAACAGAGCAGAAGGCATCCCGTTAAATTCTCGTCGACGCACTTCGAGTCGTTAATGCATTGGGAGCGTTTGTGAAAGTCATATGTGTAAGACGCGTAGTTGTTTCAGTCTAATACATTCTGGTTACGAGCCTCAACACTTGAGCATTTTCTCATCCCTGTTGTGAACCACTTCGGGAGCTATTGAGCTAGGTCGGCATATCGCGAACGAATCATTTGGCGCATGTACGTGGCTCGGATCAAAAGTGGTGTGAAACAAGTACTGACAGATCAGACAGACGCAAAGCGATTCGAGGCCGAAGTCGATTCGTGGTTCTCTTTGAATCATGACCATATTATCAAGCCTGCCACAGGGATCGGCCATTCTTTGGACTCGCCATCACCAACGACAAAGTCTTTCCCGCGTTTGGCTTCCTCTCCTCTGACTTTTCCACCAGGCAAATAGTATTGTTTGTGGTCTTCCAAACCCTTGGGCTCACAAACCTCCCACCCTCGTCCTTTAAGTACCTTCATGACTTCCGCCCCGGCGATTCCAATTTCCTTCAGCAGCTCCGAGGGCGACCGCGTGTCGGGTGAATCAGCCCCAGTGGGGCTGATGTGGGGCCCCCACGTCTTCGGTTTCTCGGATTTTTGTCGCGCAGACGGCGTCTGACGATCGCACGAAGGGTGGATGAACGATGTCAGTACATGTAGCGGGAGATTTCAATTTGTAATCGGTGGGAATTCGTGCGATAGAAAATACTACACTCTACACCGCTGAGCCAGACGTCCTGTGTAAGCATTCAAGTGCCAACCGACTGGGTAGATACTTTTAAGTAGCTATTCTGGAACCCCGCCAAGAATAAGAAGTTATCGATCTGACCTATAAAAAAATCGTGAATACTGTTCCTACATATTAAAATAAACAATCTATCTAGACTCAATTTGTTGGCGTCACTTGCAACGCGAAGTTGTTGCGCTTGTTTCGCTCAAGCCAAAGAGCTGGTGGATGGTTGCCACTGTATCTGAACGGCTTTAAAGAGCGCACGAACAAGATTCACAATATGTTTTTTGTCAAACTGGGGAATTTCGTGCGAATTTTACAGGAGCGGTGAGAGATAGCAACTTTTACTTGGATGGGGTCGTTCAACACGGGATTTTAAAATGCAGACATCACAATGCGAACTCACTAAAAGGCTGACCGTATTTCCCAATGCAATTTGGCTTGTGCTTATGGTCCAGGTGATTACGATCTTCAGTTCTCAAGATTGCAGTCCAATCAGTGGCTCGTAATCTGCTTTTATTGACCAAGAGAAATTTGCGTACACGCGCGCAGAGTTGTCACTTTACGTTCTCCGACCTTGTAAGCAAGAGATCGTTTGATCGCCATGCATTCCAGTGTTCTTCACCCGCCCAACAGCCACCTCCTTAGTGACGAAGTCGTTGAAGGTTTGGTCCAGTGCTCCAAACGGCCAACCAGCGTAATGACAGCCCGTTTGCTTCCCGACGCAGATCCGTCACTACTGATAAAGAGAGATCGTGAGGCTACGCCGAGTCAGTCATCGCATGCGAAGACTAACGTGACAAAGTCCCTCGGTCGATGGAAAAAACTAGACTTGCCTGTAAAGTCAATCCAAGTTGTTGTCGATGGCAGTACACCAAAGAAAAATGACGAGAAATACACGATCCCTCAACTGCTGGAGCTCGGTGTACTTGTCGGTCAAAGGCAGCGTCGCGAAAATCAAAGACGATACAGGAAGAAGAAAGAGGATATGTTTGTTCAGCTCGAGAGGGACACGCAACAACTACGGGCAGAAATCCAGACACTGAGACATCAACAGGTTGGGATGCTTGTAGGCGTTCCAGCCAAGAACAGTAACATCTGGGATGCGGTTGTTGAGTATTTCCGACTGTTTCGCCGCGGCCTCCAATCCATTGAATCGTACAAGACTTTTCAAGAAGAATTCGTGCTAGGAACGATGGCCACCGACCTTGCTTTTGATGCCGAGTATGGCACTGAGGCGGTTCTAAGGGGCTGGTATTTCTTGCAATGGTTTGGTGACGTCGAGGTGGAGCTGGAAGGCTTGCAAAAGAGAACCAAGACGTCATTAAGTGCGATCACAAGAACGAGCGTGACAATCACCGGTCAAACGTTGACCAACGTGTTCCCGCACCTCTTCAACTCCGAGAACAGCAACAGTTTGGCGGGTACTCTTCTGGGCCAACGCATCGTCATGAGTGGTTCAGCTCACTTCGAGTGGGATAATTCGATTAACCGCGTGACGAACGTGATATCGCAAAGCGACATGCTGACCCCAATGCTGCATCTCCTGGGCAGTTTGGAGGATGTGAGTCAAGTGTTCGAGAAGGCCCTCATTTCTCCCGAGTTCCGGAGGCGATCGATATCTTAGGTAAAGTGAAATAGTTTTACGGCATCTAGGAGAGTTAATGAATGGGGAAGAAATCAAGTTGGATGCCTGTTTTAGTTTTTATCGAAAGCCGCACTTCACATGACCACAACAGAGGTTCTGCGGGGAATTGACATCCCTTTCCACCAGCAATAACCAAGCACGAGGTGCTGTCAAAAATGGCCAAAGTATTCGCCATCAGGGACCACACCAACGCAAACGACATGTACGCGATGATAATACCACCAAGAAGTCTGCTGGAGCCGCCGGTTCGAGCGAGCTCCTGGGTCTCCTTCTTCTGGTGCGGAAGCAGGAATAAGAGCGACCACGGGGAAAATCGTTGCCGCGTACGAAATAATGATGGTTGGCTGTGACGGATTCATGTAACTATGCATGATTCGTCAATTTCTTCATACGTAAATTATCAATTGGTACATTTGGCGTACACGTTAATTGATAACTTGACCAATGATATTTGATAAGAAGTTTTTGTCAATAGTTTAGCGGACGTAGCTACAACAGGGTAGTGCAGCAACATGCTAGCGACAGTTAAAACTCAACGTCACTCTTCAATTTTCCATCGTGAGCGCTAGTACCATTACATTGGCGTGGTGTCTGAGCGTTGCACAGCCAATTCACGGGGTGTATTGACTTAGCTGAGACCATTGGGATTTGCAGGGACAAGCGTCACATCGTAGGAAGGGAGTGCGCCGCATTCCTGCGGAAATGCTCCGTCTTTTCAGTTTTCATAAGCACCACTCCGGCAAATTAGGCGGTGATTCCTGAACACAACTCGGCTTCGGCACAGCATATTAAATATACTTTCTCAAATTTTGAGAAAGACATTAATACGGGAACATTGGATAGCCCCAGCGACGATTCGTCACGATGACAAGTGAATTGCACGGTTCAGGTCTCGGTACAGTACATGCAGCTAGAACAGCGAGTGGTTGATTATTGCTATGCTTTATCCTCTCGGTAAGATCAAACACCTAACAAAACATGTCTGCTAATTATGCCTTTACTTTTGATAACACAAAAACGAAAATAAATGTTTGAACTGTCGAGAACGCATGAGCTGCGACGTATATAAATGCATCAAGTATTCGTAGGTATGCAGTGAACACTACGGGTAGCATTTATTTTACCTACCTTTTCGTGTTGATCGTGCGTTCCGCGGGTAGCTCGCATTAACCCCTTTTTAGATGGCAGCAGAGCCTGGAAGCATTGGTGCTAGATAATATGCATTTGTTTGTGTGCCTAGTGACTAGCATCGACTGATGCATTTATTTACGTCGCGTATGCAAATTGTCGACGGTAATTGTCATATCGGAGTGCTTTATGTGTTAGCACTCGGCTTTCCTGTTAGATTCGTCTCAACGAAGACAACCTCAAATGAAGTTCTATTTGGCACATCGATATCCGCTGAAACTCGGGAGAATGAGCATCTGCTCAAACACTAGACTTGTATCCTCGAAACTTCCCAGCAGACTGTGACCTGTTGCAGTTTGAAGACATTAGAACACGGCAGATTGGGAGCTGGAACTCCCACCAACAACAACGTGTATTGCTTGTTCCTTGGAGTGCTAGTTGACAACTGTTTCTAATCTACTACCCGCCCTCACCTGCCATTGCTGGCAGTCCAGGAAAGCCAAGCAGCCAATCCCAAGCCCAATCCTACAGAATCCAGTAGTGGCGCCTAGTTAAGCTTTGCTCAGGAATCAGACACGCCAACCGTCACACAGACAGAGTATTGGTGTCAGAATTTCGATTTGCGATATCACGCCCCTGCCATGAATGCACAACGGAGCGTGTAATTCGATCACTTTTTCCGATGAAAACTGTTTTGATCTTCTTGTCACTTTTACAATAAGATCAATTTTTCGTGTGGAACGCCTCGAAAACGCTGAGGTTGTATTTGTGTTCGACGCTAAGCTAACATGTTTTTCCTGCAGACCAAGGAGCTGGTCGATGCCTGCCAATACAACTGGTCGGATCTGGACAAATGCATGGGAGACCTGCAGACACTGTACTGTAACTCGCCGGCAAGCAACCTGGCTGTTGTTAAGAAACGCTACTCGAAAGCAGAACGGTGCGAGGTAGCGAGCATTTCTCCCCCGAAGTCGTTCAGTATGGCGTTTCAGTTAACCTGCGGACTGCTTCTTATGTTGTACAAGACGCTATCCTGTTCGTAGACTACGAATCGTAGTTGCTGTGCCGTGCGCACACAATTCAATCACGACTTTTTCAAAAGTAGATCATTGCGGTCCCGTCGATCGTATACATGGCCATCGACAGACAACATGCTGCCACCACTGACGGCAAGTACTTCGTGAACACGTATTCTTGCAGCGTCAGTTCTAGCAAATAGTGTGCCAGAATGGCCGTCTTCTTTGGAATGGATGGGGTCATCCGCTCATAAATACTCAGGAAATCCAGCGCTATGCCACAAGCACCAGCAAGTCAACAACTCGACAGCGTTCACTGGCTACCGAATTCAACTATTGACCGTACCTGTGGGCATCGAGAGCGTAAAGTTGAGGGTGTTCAACAGTTTTTCTTCCATCTCCAACACCTCCGCAGACGTGTACACGCTGTCGGCGCACATGGCGAGATCCTCCACGCCGATATAAGTCACGTCTTCCAACTTTGACGCAACGTGCAAGCTAGTTGCGCCGAGCAACTGGAGCTGCATCTTTTTCACCGCGACAATATCTAGGTAGCGATCAGTGTAGTTGACGGCAAGGAATGCCGTGCGTGGACACATCTTGAACACATCCACAACTGACAGGAAACCACAACGAGCGAGTAAGTCTCGAGTACATTTTCAGTATTTCCCCCCGGCATGCCATACCTTCAATAAGCCAATCGACAAGCATTTCCCGGTGGACTGGCAGGAGAGTATTCTGACGGCTACAATTCGAACAACATAAGACCGTCACTATGGGCAGCATTTCCTGGTAATCCAAACCAAGCCTGCACGTACCTCAGGTACCCGATATCTTTCCACGACTCCAACTCCGCCTCGCGTAGATATGCCAGGAACTGCTTTACATGCCCAGATGTAGGCATTGACCACATTTGGCTTACCGTGTAACACGCTTGGTTCACCAGGTTCTTCAAAGACACCGGCAAGAAAGTAGGCGCTTCATCGACGAAATACGGGTGGCGAAGTGCTTCTTCGGCCGTGATACGCTGCTCCGGGTTGCAAGTCAGCAACTTCGCCAGCAAATCGATACCAAGATCTGAAATGCCCCAGATCAGGCGAGTCCAGGGGTGGCACACCCAGGACGGGAACTCGAAGTGGTAGTTCCGCAACGACGAGAAACCTGGCCATGTCTCGGTGGTGGGGGTCGATAGTTTGCTGAAAATCTGGAACAGCTGATCGATCTCCGATATGCCCGTGAAGAAGGGCTTACCTCGAGCCATCTCAGCAAGGATACAGCCAATAGACCACATATCGACAGCTGAAGAGTACTCCTGCACCCCCATCAATAACTCCGGGGCGCGGTACCAGAGCGTGACCACCTCCTCTGTGTACGCGCGGCTAGGAATTCCAGTAGCTCGAACCAAAGAAAAGTCCGCGATCTCCAATACCGCATCACCTGCAGGAGGAGGGCACAACAAGATAAGTGTACGCTCGTCGATACTTTTGCGTCGGCAACAAGGATTGACAGCACAATGCGAGAGACTTACTGAGATTCTTGGGGTCGGGCGTCTTGACTAGCAAATGCTTTGGTTTGAGGTTGCGGTGCAAGACCCCGCGGCGATGGCAGTACGCGACCGCATCAAGAAGTTGATGCAGAAGTTTGCGGGTCTGAACTCGAAACACGCACGAGCAAGTTAGAGCTGAAGGTGCTGATTACCTGTGGTACGCTACGTAACCTTGAACAGCTTACCACGGTCTCTGATAGGGCTCGTCCACCCTCCGGGTCTTCATCTGGGTTGACCACCTTCTGCAGTGTGTTGTCGACGAAAGGGAAAAAGGTGTGGAGCCCGTGCTTGTCGAAACTGACTAACTCCAGCGACGAAATGTGCTCGTGCTTCATCTCTCTTAGCATTGCCAGCTCTCGTAGCGCAAAATATGGCAGACCTTCTCCCTGCCGCACGGAATGTGTCAGCTCTTGCATTCACTCACTTGTAGGCAGGCACCCAGTATTTCGTACCTTCGGGGACGCCCGAGCCTTCTTCATGGCCAGAATTCTGCCGGTGGAACGCTCGAGGCACTTGAAGCATTCTCCCTCGGTGCCTTTGCACTTGAAGCCCAAGTTCTTGAAATTGACCCAGTTCACGGACCCATCGGGATTAATGCTTGGCACGTCTAGATACAGCCACCGCCTCTCAGTCAGCTGTTTCCACCTCCGTGACACGAGGGCCATGTTTCCCAGGTCTGCAGCCGTGACCAGGAAGGAGAACACGTGCAAAATAATTGCATTCATCTCTTCTTTCTCTCTGAGCACTTCCTGCTTCTCAACAACCACCACGTCTTCCTCCGCAACAACCACCGGTCTCCTCAACGCAGCGAGTATCGGGTTACTAGGGAATGGAGCGTGCATCGAGTCTCTGTTGGTTACTCTGGACAACTTGCTGTGCTTCAAAGGGGGAGAATTTCGACTGGCGAACCACATCGATGTAGTAGCAGCACGACACTTTGTACCCACGCCGCATCAACCCACGCTGCTCGATCAGACATGATTCGGAACTTCCAGTACTGACATTGACCACGGATCGAAATCTTGCCAACGTGTTTTTACATCTGCTTAACTGCCATACTAGCGAGTCTTTAGTGGTTGAGTGCAAACATATCAGCTCCACTTCAACGTCGTCGAACCACTGCAAAAAGCACCACCTCTTGGCCATAGCCTCTTGACCGTAGGATACACACTGCATCCGTATCCATCTTTGTCTGCATAAAGCTCGCTTGGTAGATACAGGTACTAATAGATGAACTAGTGCAGCCATGATTCAAAGAAACTCAAATATTTGTAGCCACTCCTTTAAACTGATAAGCAACGTTTGCTCCAATCATTTCCTTCCAGATAAGATGTTTTGTGTATTCTGTGTACCCAAAATTCGAGAAGCTCCCATAATACATAATAGGATAGGTTCAGTATCCATTCCTAGGCATGTCGTCCGACTCCGAGTCCGAGCAGCCCGAGCGGCGCCAGAGCGTGAGCGCCGCGGACCTGCCGCGCTGCGTCGAGTGCGGCGGCTTCGGCGTGGGGCTCGTGACCAACCCGCGGCGGCTCTGCACGCACTGCGCGCGCCTGACGCGGGCCTTCTTCGACCCGAGCAGCAGCAGCTTCTGCAGGGACGAGGGCTTCGTGGACATCTCGCCCGCGGCGGACGGCGGCGTGCTCAAGAAGGTGCGGCAATTATACATTTAAGATAGTTTTAGGATAAGTAGTTATTTAATAATTATTATGATTTTTTTATTAGATTATTCGGGAGGGGGAGGCACCTGGCAAGCAGAAACTGGAGGAAGGCTGTCCGACCTTCGTGCAGTATGTGGGGCGGCTGATGGACGGCTCCATCTTCGACACGACGTCAGACTTTATTATGTTTGTTTGTTATTATTTATTGGAGAGGGGTATGCTAAGTTATTTTTTCTTCTTCTTTTTTTCGCAGGCGGGATGTTATCGACGGGAAACACGTGGGCGGCACGGACGACCCGTTCGAGTTCCAGCTTGGTCGAGGTTGGTGCATTGCGCTAGTGTTTTTTTCGTAATTTTGAACAAGGGTCTTACAGTGTTTTTGTTCTTTTACTGCAGAGAAGGTGATTAAGGGTTGGGACATTGGTGTGGCTACGATGAATGTGGGCGAGATCGCGCGCTTCATTATCGCCCCGGAATATGGCTACGGACACGAGGGGTTTGCGCCCAAGGTCGAGCCAGATGAGACCCTGGACTTTGAGGTCGAGCTGCTAAGCTTCAAGGTGCGTGTAGTAAATTGAGAACTACAGCTCGTGTTAGTGTGGTGCTGATGAAAGGCGTATCCCGTCCTGAAACAGGATGCTCTGCCCCGCTTCCCTACCCAAGCTGAACTAGCGGAATCTCGCAAGAAGCAGTACGAGGAGGACAAAAAGATGTTGGAGGAAAACCCTCCGCCTACTGTCGGTACGGAATAGCTGTCAGCATGGATGCAAGTGCATTTCGAGCTAATGTGGTCTGATATGGCTTTTCAGATGAGCGTGTTGAAAGCGCTTTGGAGCAGAAGGAGAAGGGCAATGCTTTGATCGCCAAGAAGGACTATGATCAGGCCCAAAAGTGCTACGACTCGGTAAGGCGGCCAATACGCTATCCGCAGAATGAGGTATTGCGTATATCCATGCTTATTTTGGCGACCATGCTGCTTGTAGGGCTTCGTGCATATTTTCTACGCGAAAGAGGAATGGGAGAACTTCGTATCCCAGGAAGATAAGGACAAGATCAACAAAGTGAAGCTGGTGCTGTATCTTAACCGGGCACTGTGTAAGATCAAGCTTGCGAAGATCGAGGACGCTCTTTGGGATTGCGATCAGGTATTTGTTTGACGGAAAAGGTTGCTGGTTATCGTCTTGGCTGACTCATTTACTCCGTTCAATGTAGGCAATTCTCATTGACCCGAAGAACAGCAAGGGCCACTTCCGTCGTGGCCTTGTGTTCACTGAGAAACTGAAGAGTGAACTTGAAAAAGAAAAGAAGGGCGAGTTCTGGATCGTCGACAAGGGCTACGAGTATGTATGTGAGGCTGAAAAAAGTCTGGAAAAGGCGAAGGAACTTCTGGGTGACGATGATAAAAAGATGCTGCACGCGATGGCCGACCTCAAGCGAAGCCACGTAAGTCTGCTTATCGAGTGTGTGGCTTGGTTGGGTTTCATTTACCTAATTTTTGTGCGGCTGCAGGCACTACTGAACAAGTACGCGGCGAAATACAAAGAAGACGAGAAAAAGCTCTACAAGGAGAAGATCTTTGACCGCCTGCAGGCCAAGAACAAAAAGCTTGAAAAGCAGGAGAAACTGAAAGCGGAGGCCGAGGAGTTTGACGACATGCCTGCGCTTGAGTGATGCGCGGTTGTTGCATCAAACTGGAGGCCAGAACGTTTTGCGTAGTTGTCACTTCCTTAAGTTTCTTTACATTTTTACGTCGAGTTGAAAGTGCTAAGAACTATGGTTGGTCTTACGACACATCTAGAGACCCTGCTCGTCGTCGGACTCGATGTCACCATACTGCCACAGGCAACGACGCTGCTTCTTGGCGGTCTCTTGTGCGTTGAGCAGGCCGTCGACGACGGCCTTCTGGTACGGCAGGACGGAGCGGAGAGCCTTACGGTCAGTGCGCAGCAGTCCAGCCTCCAGCAAGTTCTCGGCAACGCTCTTGCCGTCCGGCAGGTACAGGGAAACCTGGAGGCGGCCGTGATCCTCGGTGCTGTGAACGCGGCACGAAAGGGTTTTGCCCCAGGCAACCTCGCCGAGACGCATGGCAGCGTCGGCACCGAACTCTTCCGTGGCGGCCAGCGGCTTGATCCACGAGAACACGGCCTCCTTAGCCTGGGGAGGGAACTGCAGCACGTCGGCGTCCAGCGGGCGCAGACGGTTGGCCGTCACAGTGGTCTCATTGCCGTAGTCGAACACGGGCAGAGCCGTCCGGGTGCACGTACTCGACCTTGGCGCGGTTCCAAGCGGGCCCACTGCCGTCATCGAACAGGGCAGCGCACACAGCGTTGCGGCGCACCTCGAAAGTCTTGCCAGCCATCCCGTGTGTACGCGTGAACGCCTTCATCTTCTCCTCCACGGCCGCGCAGTTGCGGTCGCCCACGTTTTGAATGTAGAAGTGTGTGCCGTTCACAATTTCAGACAGCTTCACGCGAGGGATCACGTCGTCCTTCGTCTTCACCTGCTTCGCCTGGGCAGCCTTAGCCTGAGCCTGAGCGTCGTGTGTGGCCCAATACTTCTTCTTCTGAGCCTTGGCACGCTCCTCAGCACGCTGCAGCACGTTGCCGAGAGCCGTGCGCTCCACACTGAACGAGTCAACCCACGCCAGACCCTCTTCAAGAAGGCGCACGCCAAAGTTGTGCTGATCGTCGCGCAGAGGCTTGCCGCCGCCGCTGGGCACCACAAACAGAGGGCCGAAGGCGTTGCCACCACGGTCCATGTCCTCGATCTCCACCATCACCTCCCGCTGCATGACACTGCGCTTCGTGAACAGCTTGGCCTCCTCGCCAAGAGGCTCTGCGGGGGCGACAATCACTCCCTGAGCTCCGTGACGAGCAGGCTGCGGGCACTTGACGCCGGCAACAACGAAGTTCAGCAGACAGTTCTCCTTGGGCACAAAGAGCTTCACGCGCGTAGCCGAGTAGACATGCTCCACCACGGCGCGGGTCGAGCGCTCGCGCGTCAGGAAGGGCAGGAATTGCTTGGCTTTGGTGGCATCGAAGCACAGGTCAGTCACGCGGCGCTCGGTGGCAGGGGGCTCCTTCGTCGAGTGCAGGTTCTTCTTCTGGGTCTGGGCCTTGGTCTCGGCCGTCACGAGGTCATCGTAGTACTCACTCTTCTCCTCGTCGGGGCGGTGACGCACCACCTCGGCCAGGCCAGCGGCCACAACGTCGACAGCGAGGTTGGCGCCCTTGGCGGTCGGGTTCTTCTTCAGCGCGTTCGCCGTCGGCTCGAGGAAAACAGAGGCGAACGTCATGACGTCGCCCTGGCCGGTCGGGCTGGGCTTCTCGTACTCCACCTCCATGTGCACCGTCTTGGAGATCGCGCGGTGGCGCAGGAACTCCTTCGCCTCGGCGGCGTACGGCGCGTTGGGCTCCTGGCGACGCGCGTTGCCCAGCCGCGGGGCGCGCAGCGAGCTGAGGTAGATGCGCTTCTCCTGCTCGGCAGGCGTGGCCGCGTCCGGCACGTAGACGACGAGGCAGTCGCCGCTGATGACCTCGACCACCGTGCCCTGGAGGTGCTTGGCCGAGTGCAGCACGGGCGCCTCATACTCGCGCCAGACGCGCAGCTTCTGCTGCTTGGCCTCCTTCTCGGCCGTGCGCATGGAGGCGCGCGCCGAGGCGCTGGTGAAGCCCGAGCTCCAGTCGGCCATGCGGCCGAGGCCGTTCTTGAGCAGCTCGACGCTGATGTTGCGGCCCGACGGGTGCACGACGCTGCCGAACAGGTTGCCGTACTTGTCCACGCCCTCGAGCTTGAGCTCCACGTCGCGGTGCAGCAGGCGCACCTCGGTGAAGTGCTTGGCCTCGCGCGCGTGCGGCGCGGGGCCCGTGGGCGCGGGGGCGGCTTCCTCTCCCTCTGTGGGCGCCGCGCTGGCCGGCGGGTTCACGCGCGGGCACTGCACGCCCGCGAGGCCGAAGTTGACGAGCTGCAGCGACGGCTTGAGGATCACGCGCAGCGACGCGCCGTCGCGCACGGCCTCCACGAGCGCGGGCACGAGCTTGCCCTTGTGCTCGGCCACGAGCGCGGCGCCGTCCGCGCCGTGCCACTGCACGGTGGCGTTGGAGTCGGCGTCGGCGTCGGCGTACATGCCCTTCTTCTCGTTCACGGCCACCTGCTCCTGCTGCAGCATCTTGTCCACGTCCACGCACGCGCCGTCGCGCGACTGCTCGGGCGTCTTGACCCTGGCGTAGCCCGAGCGCGCCTGGATCACGCACAGATTCTCCTCCACGCCGCGCGCGTTGGGCGGCAGCCACACGGAGCCGAAGTCGCGCGAGATGGCGGCCACGCGGTACTCGACCTTGAAGCGCACCTGCTTGCCGATGCACAGGCGCCGCAGGTGCTCGCGGCTGGCCCACGCGTACGGCTCGTTGCTCTGCTCGGGCGAGCGCGCCAGGCGCGGCGCCTGCAGCGACGCCAGCGTCAGCATGAGCTCGGGCGGAGGGCCGTTGGCGGCCGCGCCCATGAGCACCAGCGTGTCGCCCGACAGGACGGCCTTCACGGTGGCGACGCCCGATGCCATGGCTGTGGAGAGGAGGAGAGGAGGCGGAGTGAGCTTGAGCCTTGGACGGCGAATTGGGCAATGACGCGGCGATGAGCTCCGCGAGGTTGACACGTATCTTTTATCGACTTGGACGGGGGAGGGACTGGTGTGCGCCACGCAACGCGGCTTCAACTTGGTCTTGCTGGAGTTAAGATCGTAAGTTTTACGACCGGGATGAAAATGGATGATGGTGATCAAAGTACTCTTCTTCTTCTTCTTGCGGGGCTGGAAACGCCGTACGGGAGATGTTCAACCGTCCGCTCAAGTTACTAGGATGCATCATATCCAATTCTAATATCATATCTACTAGTAGTAAAAAGCTGCACTTTCACTGACGAGGATTACTGGAACGTCTCTGGACTAGCGAGTCTGGCCTTTGGAAGCCCATTTGGCTCTATTGACGTTGGACAGCAATGGACTGCAGTGCTCTCTGTCCGCCTAACAACCGCCTCCTAAGCGACTAGGTAGTAGGAGTGGTGGAGTGCATAAGATGCGCAAACAGCGTTCGTGTTGCCGAGTTCGAGCACGGGTTCACACACCGTCGAGAGGAATGGCAAGACCGGCGCGACGTACGGCAGCGCCACCACGCAAGTAGCGATACATGTAGCACAAGTCACACGACCACAAGGGGTTCCAGTCGTCCGGCGATTTCTAGTGGCGAAGGTTGGGGCTCCTCGACACAAAAGCAACCCAACCTGCTCGAAAAGCGCATTTTACAACCATTTTACATCAGTTCGTATCTTTAAAATACTAACTGATGTAATATTAGTGGAGGTTAGAGCTCGCAATGGCGATTTTCGGGTTACCCGCACCCGCCCGACAGAACCCCGAACTTTACCCGGCCCATTATATACAAACAGAGTCAATCAAAACAAAATGTGCAATATATGGAGAGTTCATCTTTACTCTCAGTCGACGAGATCGCTATTAGATCTCCCTACGAGAATATCATCTAGCATCGATGGATTGAGGGAATTCCGCGATTTACACATTACGGTTCCCGCAGTGGAGAAATTGCTTTCCGATACGGCGCTTGACGCCGGAATGCACAGTATCGCCCTTGCCACCATCGCAAGCTTCGGATATGCTGGTTTACCTGTGGAGTTCCACCATTCCAATACGTCGAGGCTCGTTTTATCGTCTTTACCTAGGGAGCAGCTCATGTATTTGTCGAACTCCTCTTGCTCATCAAGATTTACGCATGGTGCATTTCGTCATCGCTCTCGTCCGAAGAGCACAAGTCTGCAGCACCCACAATGAATGAAGCGGAACTTGTTTTCTGCTTTTTGTGCGAGCGAGTACGGCCTGCACACGGTTTAGTAGATGATACAGTCGATCGGGTTGGTGAAGCACTGAAAGAACTGGTACTCTCCTAACCCGAGGATAATTTCGGGTACCCGCACCCTACCCGAAGGTCGGGTATACCCCAGGTTCGGGTACCCGATTGCGAGCTCCACTGGAGGTACTCGAGCAGCACATCGCCGCGCTCCCCGGGCGACAAAGATGTGTGGAATGTAGCGAGCCGATACGACTCTTTCGTCACGGTTCCAAGCTCACCTGCAGCCAAGCGACCTTTGTGCAGACAAAGATGGCTACAGACGCAGTGTTCAACGTATCCTATCGGATACGGTCCAGACGCCATGGTCAAGAGTTGGTGCTTTTTGCAGTGGTTCGACGACGTTGAAGTGGAGCTGATATGTTTGCACTCAACCACTGAAGACTCGCTGGTTGCCACCACCACGTTACGATCACAGAGCGAACGCTCGCCAACGAGTTTTCACACCTGCTCAACTCACAGACCGGCAGCAAAGTAACAGGTAAACTCGTGGGTCAACGTGTCGTCATGGGCGGCTCAACTAGATTCGGCTGGAACAGTTCAGTCGAGCGTGATTGCTCAGAGAGACATGGTGACGCCAATGCTAGGGACTTGGGGGACGTCAGTTCATTTCCCCCGAGTTCCAGTGGAGATCCATGTGAGTACTGGAAGTTCCGAATCATGTCTGATCGAGCAGCGTGGGTTGATGCGGCGTGGGTACAAAGTGTCGTGCTGCTACTACATCGATGTGGTTCGCCAGTCGAAATTCTCCCCCTTTGAAGCACAGCAAGTTGTCCAGAGTAACCAACAGAGACTCGATGCACGCTCCATTCCCTAGTAACCCGATACTCGCTGCGTTGAGGAGATCGGTGGTTGTTGCGGAGGAAGACGTGGTGGTTGTTGAGAAGCAGGAAGTGCTCAGAGAGGAAGAAGAGATGAATGCAATTATTTTGCACGTGTTCTCCTTCCTGGTCACGGCTGCAGACCTGGGAAACATGGCCCTCGTGTCACGGAGGTGGAAACAGCTGACTGAGAGGCGGTGGCTGTATCTAGACGTGCCAAGCATTAATCCCGATGGGTCCGTGAACTGGGTCAATTTCAAGAACTTGGGCTTCAAGTGCAAAGGCACCGAGGGAGAATGCTTCAAGTGCCTCGAGCGTTCCACCGGCAGAATTCTGGCCATGAAGAAGGCTCGGGCGTCCCCGAAGGTACGAAATACTGGGTGCCTGCCTACAAGTGAGTGAATGCAAGAGCTGACACATTCGGTGCGGCAGGGAGAAGGTCTGCCATATTTTGCGCTACGAGAGCTGGCAATGCTAAGAGAGATGAAGCACGAGCACATTTCGTCGCTGGAGTTAGTCAGTTTCGACAAGCACGAGCTCCACACCTTTTTCCCTTTCGTCGACAACACGCTGCAGGAGGTGATCAACCCAGATGAAGATCCGGAGGGTGGACGAGTCCTAGCAGAGACCGTGGTAAGCTTTTCAAGGTTACGTAGCGCACTGCAGGTAATCAGCACCTTTAGCTCTAACTTGCTCGTGCGTGTTTCGAGTTCAGACCCGCAAACTTCTGCATCAACTTCTTGATGCGGTCGCGTACTGCCATCGCCGCGGGGTCTTGCACCGCAACCTCAAACCAAAGCATTTGCTAGTCAAGACGCCCGACCCCGAGAATCTCAGTAAGTCTCTCGCATTGTGCTGGCAATCCTTGTTGCCGACGCAAAAGTATCGACGAGCGTACACTTATCTTGTTGTGCCCTCCTCCTGCAGGCGATGCGGTATTGGAGATCGCGGACTTTTCTTTGGTTCGAGCTACTGGAATTCCTAGCCGCGCGTACACAGAGGAGGTGGTCACGCTCTGGTACCGCGCCCCGGAGTTATTGATGGGGGTGCAGGAGTACTCTTCAGCTGTCGATATGTGGTCTATTGGCTGCATCTTTGCTGAGATGGCTCGAGGTAAGCCCTTCTTCACGGGCATTTCGGAGATCGATCAGCTGTTCCAGATTTTCAGCAAACTATCGACCCCCACCACCGAGACATGGCCAGGTTTCTCGTCGTTGCGGAACTACCACTTCGAGTTCCCGTCCTGGGTGTGCCACCCCTGGACTCGCCTGATCTGGGGCATTTCAGATCTTGGTATCGATTTGCTGGCGAAGTTGCTGACTTGCAACCCGGAGCAGCGTATCACGGCCGAAGAAGCACTTCGCCACCCGTATTTCGTCGATGAAGCGCCTACTTTCTTGCCGGTGTCTTTGAAGAACCTGGTGAACCAAGCGTGTTACACGGTAAGCCAAATGTGGTCAATGCCTACATCTGGGCATGTAAAGCAGTTCCTGACATATCTACGCGAGGCGGAGTTGGAGTCGTGGAAAGATATCGGGTACCTGAGGTACGTGCAGGCTTGGTTTGGATTACCAGGAAATGCTGCCCATAGTGACGGTCTTATGTTGTTCGAATTGTAGCCGTCAGAATACTCTCCTGCCAGTCCACCGGGAAATGCTTGTCGATTGGCTTATTGAAGGTATGACGTGCTGGGGGGAAATACTGAAAATGTACTCGAGACTTACTCGCTCGTTGTGGTTTCCTGTCAGTTGTGGATGTGTTCAAGATGTGTCCACGCACGGCATTCCTTGCCGTCAACTACACTGATCGCTACCTAGATATTGTCGTGGTGAAAAAGACGCAGCTCCAGTTGCTCGGCGCAACTAGCTTGCACGTTGCGTCAAAGTTGGAAGACGTGACTTATATCGGCGTGGAGGATCTCGCCATGTGCGCCGACAGCGTGTACACGTCTGCGGAGGTGTTGGAGATGGAAGAAAAACTGTTGAACACCCTCAACTTTACGCTCTCGATGCCCACAGGTACGGTCAATAGTTGAATTCGGTAGCCAGTGAACGCTGTCGAGTTGTTGACTTGCTGGTGCTTGTGGCGTAGCGCTGGATTTCCTGAGTATTTACGAGCGGATGACCCCATCCATTCAAAAGAAGACGGCCATGCTGGCACACTATTTGTTAGAACTGACGCTGCAAGAATACGTGTTCACGAAGTACTTGCCGTCAGTGGTGGCAGCATGTTGTCTGTCGATGGCCATGTATACGATCGACGGGACCGCAATGGTACGCCTCGAAAACGCTGAGGTTGTATTTGTGTTCGACACTAAGCTAACATGTTTTCCTGCAGACCAAGGAGCTGGTTGATGCCTGCCAATACAACTGGTCGGATCTGGACAAATGCATGGGAGACCTGCAGACACTGTACTGTAACTCGCCGGCAAGCAACCTGGCTGTTGTTAAGAAACGCTACTCGAAAGCAGAACGATACGAGGTAGCGAGCATTTCTCCCCCGAAGTCGTTCAGAATGGCGTTTTAGTTAACCTGCGGACTGCTTCTTATGTTGTACAAGACGCTATCTTGTTCGTAGACTACGAATCGTAGTTGCTGTGCCGCGCGCACAAAATTAAAAAAATGCATAATGCCAACCAGATACTTGACTATGCTGTTGGACTTTTAATCTAATAATCACGAAAAATGGAGTTTATTGTAAAAGTGATAAGAAGATCAAAACAGTTTTCATCGGAAAGAGTGATCGAATTGCACGCTCCGTTGTGTATCCATGGCAATGTTAGCCCGACGATCAGCCATTTTGTTGTTAGTGCGATAGTGGTGGGCCCAGGACCGAACACTGATGCGATTAGCCATGCGTCGCGCAGCCCTGTACAACGCTGGCAAAGCCCGAGCCTTTGGGGTCGTCGTTGCAGCATCATGCCAATTGTCATCGTGCTGTCCCCAACGTGAGCAAGCTTCAAGCGCTGTGCCCTCGTTAGAGCCATCATGAGCCCAAGTTACACGTAGTGCTGCTTCGCGCTGTGAAACGAGTGACATCGACGATCGATTGAGTTCTTATTCGGAATTGCTGAGAAGCACACCCGTGGATGGCAAATAATATTTGTCATATTATGACACGTTTGCAGTCTCTGCATTGCTGCTCACACATTAGAGTGCAGCGTGACGAAGTTGCAGGCACTGTCGTTTTCACAATGCGAGGTGAACTTCACATTTCGTAGTGCATACTGTATAGTGCAATGCTACCAACTTGTCTATCGCGCCCTTATTTAAAACCGACGGCAATTAGCGCAAGTCCGTCCGTTTCTCCCTCTGTGCATGCAGTTTCGTGCCGGCGCACTGCAACCTGCCGCTGCCTGCCATCGCCACACCGAGAAGCGACTTATCTCATCGCGAGATGGTTCGAGCCTGCCGAGCTGGCGTCCCGGAGAAACTCCCTGGTGGCCTGCAATTGTCAAGCAGCCCCACCCTCCCAGCAGCTCCCCAGCCACAGCTCACCGACCTTCCTCTGCGTTGCCCCAACCTGCAGGCAGATAGATAGTAGCTAGTCAGCTAGACCCGCTTCAACGTTACCAACCCTCGATACAGCAGCTATCTTCGCCGGCCTTTTCGCGAAAATCCGCACAACGCCACGACGCCCTTCCTCTGCAGCCAATCGGCGCACACTTTCGCAAAACCGCAGCCAATCCGCGCGCGGCGAAACTGCCGGAGTGATGGTCTCCGCTCGCCGCCCAATCGGAGGCGCGGAAAAGCGAAGGAAGAGCAGCGCACAGCAGAGCGCGCGCGCCGCCCAGTCTCCCATACAAGCGCCAAGAGGGAAACGGAGATCTCGTCCGCACTCCGCACTCCGCACTCCGCACTCCGATGGAGCCCCCGCCGCCGTCGTCGGACGCCACGCCCTCCAAGAAGCGCCGCGGCCAGGGCGCGCTGCCCGTGCCCGAGCCCGAGCGCAAGCGAGCGGGGCTGCCGCTGCTGCTGTGCACGGCCGGCGCCGAGAACCCCATCCTGGCGGCGCTGGGCGGCACGCCGCGCGCGCAGGCGGCTGCCGCGCAGGGCTTCGTGGAGCCGGAGCCGCTGGACCTGGCCTCGCAGACCAGCGCCGAGTCTCTGGGCGACGGCGTCAAGGAGGAGCGAGAGCAGCAGCCGCAGGAACAGCAGAAGCCCAGCGCCAAGCAGCTCCAGCTCAAGCGCGAGGCGGAGCCGCTGCCCAACAAGGAGCACGGGAATCAGACGCAGAATCAGACGAAGAATCAGATCCCTGTGAAGGCTGAGCCCGCTGCGGTGGAGACCAAGTACAAAGTCGACTCGACGCCGTCAGGTGCGAACGAGCCGGCGGAGGAGAGAGAGGAGTGAGTGAGAGAGTGTGTCACTTATTGTTGTTATTACTTGTTGCTTGCTTGCTGCAGTGGGGAAGAGGAAGCGGGAGGAGGAGAGCGAGACGAAGACGGCGGACTTTGTGGCCTATGCGAGGGAGCACATCCACAGCCAGGAGGCAGGGGAGGAGGGCTTCTCCATCGACCCGTCGGAGCGCGCCGTGGAGCACCGCGCGAGCAAAGTGGTGCGTCGAGAGATCTTGATCGCGTCGCCGGCCGCCAATGACGACGAGGACTGGGAGGGCAACGCGCCCCCCGAGGTGAAGATGGAGGAGGTGGAGGCGGTGCTGACGCCCTCGGAGCACTTCGACCTGCAGCCGATCGACATTATCCTGCACGTCTTCTCGTTCCTGGTGACCGCCGACGACCTGAAGAGCATGTCGGAAGTGTCGAGGAAGTGGAAGGACCTGACCAGTCGACGAACGCTGTATCGATCGCTCCCGAGTGTCACTCCCGAAGGATCCGTCAACTGGATCAACTTTAAGAACCTGGGCGTCAAGAACAAAGGGACGGAGGGCACGTGCATTAAGTGCTGTCAGCGCTCGACAGGCAAAATTCTGGCCATGAAGAAGGCCCGAGTCTTCCCCAAGGTATGCGGAGTATTGCTAGTGAGTCTCGTTATGCTGTCTTAACACGCACTGACGATGGTTTTGATGTGTAACAGGGAGAGGGCGTACCATACTACATGCTCCGAGAGCTGGCAGTGCTCAAGGGAATCAAGCATGACCACATTGCATCCCTTGAATTGATCAGCCTCGCCAAGGATGAACTCCACGTGTTCTTCCCGTTCGTGGAAAAAACGTTACACGAAGTTATAAACCCATCGGGGGATCCCAATGGTGGTCGTGTGTTGCCGGAGGCTGTGGTAAGCGTTGCGTACTCTATGAGACTAGATAGTCCCGCGCTGTTCTAATGCTCAGTTGTGATTTTTTAGATTCGTAAGCTCTTGCACCAACTTCTGGATGCGATCGCGTACTGTCATCGCCGCGGAGTCTTGCACCGTAACCTCAAGCCAAAACATCTCCTTATCAAGACGTCAGACCCAGACAATCTCAGTGAGTTACTCGTAATGATTTTATTGTGCGGCAGTTGCAAGGAACATACACTTACAATGCCACATTGCTTGGTGTATCGTCCTCTCATCTAGGTGACGCAACACTACAGATCTCCGACTTTGCGTTGGTTCGAGCAACAGGAATCCCCCGCCGCACATACACCATGGAGGTTGTTACACTTTGGTACCGCCCCCCTGAAATCCTCATGGGGGTCCGTGGATACTCCTCGGCCGTCGACATCTGGTCTGTTGGATGCATATTCGCTGAAATGGCCCAAGGCAAGCCGCTTTTCACAGGGATATCAGAGATTGACCAACTCTTCCAGATCTTCAGCAAGCTGTCGACGCCTACCTCGGAAACTTGGCCGGGTTTCTCGTCGTTGCCGAACTATCACTTCGAGTTCCCGCACTGGAAGCGTCGACCTTTGAATCGCCTGTTCCCGGGAATCTCGGATCTCGGCATCGACTTGTTAACAAAGTTGCTTGTGTATAACCCAGACCAGCGCATTACGGCTGAAGATGCTCTTCGCCACCCGTATTTCTCCGACGAGGCACCTGCGTTTTTACCGCTTACACCTAAGATTCCCATGGACCAAATGTGCTACACGATGAGCCGAGCACGAATTGGCCCTACTCCCGAGCATGTGGAGCTGTTTCACGCGTATCTGCGTCAGACAGAATTGGAGTCGTGGAAGGAAATCAAGTACTTGAGGTACGTGGGCTATGTATATTACGTATGACATGCACGGTTCTAAAATGACATTTTGTTTTCTTCCATGAAGTCGACAAAAAACGCTTCGACCCGCTCATCGATCAATGCTTGTCGACTGGCTAATTGAAGGTAAGCTATTCTATTCTGTGTTTGCATGTAGTCTCAAGTGTGAGTGAAACTGATGTGCTTACGTGCTTGCCAGTGGTGGACGTGTTCGAGATGTGTCTGCGTACGGCGTTCCTTGCCGTCAACTACACTGATCGCTACCTGGATATTGTCATGGTGAAAAAGACTCAATTCCAGTTGCTTGGTGCCACTTGCTTGCACGTTGCGTCTAAATGCGAAGACGTGTCGTACATTGGTGTGGAGGATCTCGCCATGTGCGCCGACAACGTGTACACATCTGTGGAAGTGTTGGAGATGGAAGAAAAACTGTTGAACACCCTCAACTTTACGCTTTCGGTGCCGACCGGTAAGTTTCTACTTGCTTGGTCAGATTCCGCGTAAACTTCGATCTCATCGTATCTTCTGTCTGATTTACTAGCGCTGGATTTCCTGAATATTTACGAGCGCATGATCCCGCCCATTCAGAAAAAGACGTCCATGCTGGCGCACTACTTGCTCGAACTGGCGCTGCAAGAATACCAGTTCTTGAAGTATTTACCGTCAGTAGTGGCGGCTTGCTGCTTATCGATGGCCATGTACACGATGGATGGATTTCCGATGGTGAGTCCGCTCTGCGATGTTGCGTGCGCATCCGTTGCTGACATTCTCGTTTTGCTTTCCAGACTAAGGAGCTGGTCGATGCCTCCCAGTACAACTGGTCGGATTTGAAAGAGTGTATGGGAGAGCTTCAGACACTGTACTCTAACTCACCGTCGAACAACTTGGCGGTGATCAAGAAACGCTACTCGAAAGCAGAACGATGCCAGGTGGCGAACGTGCTCCCGCCGACCTCGTTTAGTATGGCATTTTAGTTGGTCTAGTCTGTATTTGTGAGCTACATATTTAGAGCTCGGTCTCTAGGTCGTAGGTGCGTAAACTCCTCACGCTAGTTGGCATCGCAAAGCAATGTCCAGAAAGCGATACGTGCTCGCCAACCTTCGGGACATCGAGGAAACAACAAGTAACAAAAGGCAGAATACAAGCGAGCAGTTCACGGCGTCCAGATCAACCAAGTTACAACCTTGCACAATAAAGTCACGAAGATTATTGACGACTGGCGGGTATATCAATCATCTAGCGTAGGAGTTCAGGAGCTTCAACCTGTGATCTTCTCGTCTTCACTGCCATCGTTGTCAGTGTCGCTGGTCGCATCGAACACTGTTTCAGTGCTAGACTCGCCCTCGTTGGCCTCTTCGCTAGCCGCCTCCGCACCAGCCACTTGGACTTCTTCAACCTCCGTCGGCTCAAAGAGCATCTGACGCAGCTTGGCTTCGAGGTCTTTCGCAATGTCAGGGTTCTCCTGCAGGAATACCTTCGCCTTCGCCTTGCCCTGAGCAATGGGTTCTGCACAATAGCACCGCGAGCGCATCTCAGCATTTAAAAAATGTATGTCAAGTAGGCACATATTAGTTGCTAGCCCCACCGTCGCCTCCAGCGAGACTGTACCACGCGCCCGAACGCTTCAAGAGACCATGCTGCACACCCAGGTCAAGCTGATCAAGTAAAGAAAATCACGGTAAGTCATCACATCTCCCCAACTCCTCATATCCCAAGCGGATGAAGCCGTACCAACTCTGACTGACGGTCGATGCCGTGACCGAACATCATGTCGAAGGTCGCCACCTTGAAGGGCGAGGCCAGCTTGTTCTTGGCCACCTTCACCACCGTCTCGTTGCCGACAACCTGGTCACCTTCCTTGATGGCCGTCTTACGACGAATGTCCAACCGCACAGACGCGTAATAGCGCAAGGCAGTGCCGCCTGACGTCACCTCAGGAGATCCGAAGATAATGCCAACCTTCTGGCGGATCTGGTTCAGGAAGATAATAGTGCAGTTGGACTTGGACAGCGACCCCGTCAGCTTCCGCAGCGCCTGACTCATGAGTCGCGCCTGCAGCGCAATCTGCTGGTCGCCCATTTCACCTTCCAGCTCCGCTCGCGGCACCAGAGCTGCCACACTGTCCAGCACCACGAGGTCCACCGCTCCCGACCTGATGAGCGTGTCGGCGATCTCAAGAGCTTCTTCGCCCGAGTCGGGCTGCGAGACGTACAGCGCGTCGATGTCGACGCCGAGAGCCTTGGCGTAATGGGCGTCAATGGCATGCTCAGCATCGATGAATGCGCAGACTCCGCCCTCGGTCTTCTGGGCCTCAGCAATGCAGCTCAGCGCCAACGTCGTCTTGCCAGAGCTCTCGGGGCCGTAGATCTCCACCACACGCCTGCCAGCAGCGAAAATGTCAAAAGTTGCAGCCCCATTTTCACACACCGACCTCAACTCACGCACCCTCGCGGGATGCCACCGACTCCCAGAGCCAAGTCCAGCGACAGCGAGCCCGACGAAATAACTTCCACACGCTCCGCGATCTTGCTGCAGCAAATAAAACATTACTTTGATCAACTTTTGGCGCAACTGGCCATAACTTGTGCTACAGGCCGCGTACGTCGAGCCCAGCTGCATGACAGCGCCCTTGCCGAAGCTGCTCTCGATTTGGCGGATGGCCATCGTCAGCGCCGCGCTGCGGTCTGCCCCAAAAACCACATTTTTATTATATCGTTAACGTGAAAATGCACAGTTCTGCACTTGTAGCTGCCGCACCGGAGCCAGAAGCGGCGCTCACGCGCCCAGACTTGGCAGCCGAGCGCTTGAAACGCACGCATGACAGATACGGGGACGCGCAGGCCGTGGTCGCCGGTGCCAGGCGCTGTCCGAGCGCCGGAAGGCGTAACCCGAGTCGCAGCATTTTGATGGACCAAAGATGAACTTCGTGTTTCTTAACGAGCAGCCCAATTTGGTTAGAAACCGACGTTATAGAAATTGCGTTATAACCTCAGTCGACATTCCAGCCGTGCCTATCTCACTTGTCGGGTTGCTTTCGGCACTTGCGGCTCAGTACTCCTTTCGATTTCGTGACTACAAAAGAGGGAGAAGAAACTAATCTACATAGTTGACGAAGTGAAGAGTAGGTAAAGGAAAAATATGAAAATAATGAAGCGTTTCAATAACTTCCCATATCAACTCCACTCACTCACGCTGCCTTGGAACAGCGACAGCGTGACGTTCATCAATGGGGGAGACCGGGTCCAGAAGAGGGCCCAGCGCTGCAACCACCGGCATCCCGAGGCAATGAGTTAAGTCGAATACGATCATCAAAGTTTTTGAGTTTGTCTACTCGGAAAGTCAAGTGGAATAAGAAAAGCTATAGAAATGCTTCTGTGATACCAGTGATAAGTAATACGGTCTTGGTTTGCAGTATGCATTTGGGGCGTACGTCATATAATATATTACATGTGCAGCACGGTGCATCTACTGCACGTCTCATTGGTTCAACTTAACTTTTATCCTACTCACTTCGTGCTGCGAGTCGTAGCTGTCGTAGCCTACGACAGCAGCGTCCAAAGCCTGGTGCTGACAGTCTTTGCGACAGCTTCAATTACTTTGCACAAAATACGTTATACGTTAGCCGCCGAGCGCTTTTTATTATTATGTTGAGTATCCCGCGCAATTCACCTTCATACGAGTACTGTAGCGCATTAGCGCTAAATCTTGACCGCGCCATAATTTGCTGGCTCGGCTTGTAATAATTCTTCCGCCGACTTTTTGGTCCTTCCTTTTTGGACCATTTTTGCCAACACTTGGGCGTCCAGTAGTTGGGCCGCAATGACCGAGATGCCTGCACCTCCTCCTGCTCCAGTTGCTGCTGATGCTGCGCCCAAGCGGCCGGTGCTGACGACGAGGCGCAGCAGCCAGCGCGGCGTGGCCATGTCGCACGAGAAGCGGCCGCCGCGCGAGCTGCTCAAGAGAATCGGCATCAGCGGCAAAGAAGTCGTCAAGATCATCCGCCAGCGCGGCTGGAGCATCGAGGAGCCGCACGGCCTGCAGCAACAGAAGCTCTACTACGTGGCCGGCGCCAAGGACAGAGAGACGGAGGCGCAACTTAAGCAGCGGCGGGACTTTTTCGTGGGCGAGGGCGAGCTCTACGCTTTCATCTTGAAACAAGGTATGTCTATACATAATATGTAGGTAGGGCGGTTCTACCAAATTTTCATCAAATAAGGTAGAACGGGTAGAGTGACCGTATATTTTTTTTTGCCTACAGGCGGACTACGGTACCTGCTGCCGGACGAGGACTTCTCGTCCGAGTCGGACGAGTCCGACGTGGAGCCCACGCAGCCGTCCAAGCCCTCGCAGGAGGACGCCACTACCGTCGGTTCTACCAATGCTGCTGCTGCTGTAGAGCGGAACTCTGCAGGTGAGAGTGACGCACTCGGAGACTCGTCCGACTCGGCGGACGAAGCTGCCGACGCCGGCTCCGAGCAGCGCAGGTGGAAGCGCCGCAAGAAACTCTCGACGGCTCGCAGCAAGTCCACGGAGAAGGCGACAACGGACAAGTCGGCACCTGCGACGGTGGACAAGACCCTACCGCCTAGACGTCGACGGAAGGCTGGCAAGAAGAGGGACTGTGCTGCCGACGACGAGCAGGACAGGATCCGCGTGAGTCCGCGCGTCAAGCTGGAGCAGGCCACGTACGTCGGCGTCGGCCAGCAGGCGGAGTTCACCGAGTACATGTCGTCGCTGACGGCACGCGGCTGGCGGGCGCAGCTGCTGCAGGATGTGGACGTGCACCTGCTGCGGTCCGTGGCGGCGGTGGATCGACGGCAGCGAGCGATGGAGACTGCAGTTGACGGTCAGAAGAAAAGCGGGAGGCCGACGGAAGGCGTCGGACCGCACGTACAGGACGCAGCCGAGGTGTTCCAAGAGCTTGAGGGACTGATGTACAGCATCCGCGCGTCTCAGGATGACCTGTCGACCATGCTCGAGGCGGTTATCGTGGAGGCGGAGAGGTCGACGATCCCGGACCGCATCGACCCCGTCGGCCGCATCGGGATCCCAGGGTTCGTGTCTACGGGCCTTGGGAATTTGGAGCTCATGCGCGATATCGAGCGGTACCTGCTCCTCTTCGTGGCTGCTGTGCGGCGATACCAACGAACGAGGAGAGCCGTCTCTGCCAACGAACCGTCAACTTCACCGTCCACCAAAGCTGTGAAG
The DNA here is from genome assembly GCF_018691715.1 of Phytophthora cinnamomi. NCBI lineage: Eukaryota > Oomycota > Peronosporomycetes > Peronosporales > Peronosporaceae > Phytophthora > Phytophthora cinnamomi. Next base: position 111,606 of record NW_027150993.1, read on the forward strand.
CGAGCAGACTTGCGTGCACTTCAGCTGCGTATCGAAGAGTCCAAGACGGAGCTGCAGGAGTTGGCGGAGATCGTCAGCGTAGAAGTGAAGGAGCAGACGTGCCAAGAACCAGGAGAACCGGCCCCGCAGGAGGCTGTTACGCCCCAGACGCCACCCCAACAACCTCCATTCCCGACTCCATCCCAGCCTACCTCCCAGACTACTTGTCAGAGTACCTCACAGAGCACCGCGAAACCTGTACGTGCAGATGGCGCCGAGCTATGAGTAAATCGACTGCCAGAACTTCAGCTTGAGCGTTGTCTAACGACTTACGTGGCACCTGCGTGTGGACAGACGGACGGGGAGGCGGACGTCGACACCGACCACGACCAGTCTTCGAGCCAGCAGAGCGTGGCGTCCTCGCCTCAAAGACTCGAGGGAGGTCAGTGGATGGTCTGAAGGCGACCTAGAACCATTTTGTATCCTTTTCATGTGTGCATCAGGAAATAGAGAACTCATCCTGTTATGACTTGGGCGTGAGGCGTATCGGCGGCGTGCATGAATGGCTGGTGGCAGGCTCACTTCAACTTCGGCCCACTTCAACTAAGATCCGGCGACGCTTAGCCGCTAACTGCCGTGTCCGCCGACAGCACCGCTTCGCGCGCAGTGCAAGATATCTTGTCTCGGGCACCAATGTCGGACCGCCAGCTTCTCCACCACGAGCACAGCACCTACGGAGCGATTTCGCCGGTGAAGCGTGCGTTGCAGCAGCTTCATAGTCCGCAGCATCACAACCAGCATGCTGTGAACTTCGGTAAGACCACGGAGGTGCAGCTTTTTATCCCGATAGGCACCGCTGATGCGTTGTTGGCATGGTGGATGCAGAACCGGAGAGCGGGGACCTGTCCTCCACCACCAAGATTCTCAGCGACGGGCATGGCTCGCGTAGTCGAGATCGTCTCAGTCGGTACGGACGGGAGAGCCATTGCTACATACGTAGTATATTTTAACTCTATTCACCTGGATCCAGCGGCTAATTGATCCGTTCATGCAGATACCTGGACCACAGCACGTTTGGGGTGGGGCTGGACGTCTTCTTGGTGCTGGTCTCCATTGTCTTCGCAAGCTCATACATTGCGAACACCTACATCCCTTCCAATGACGTATGGTAATTACTGGCTTCGTGATGGTCAGAGTTGAGATGGCTTACGCGTCCGTTTGTGTTGATCTGCAGATGCCTTTCAGTCTGTGGGTGACGGACCTTGTTTGCGCTGGTGTCTTAGCTGTGGACTTCTTGTTCCGTGGCATTTACCTCTCCAGTCGCCGTCGAGACTACATGCTGTCATTCCCGGGACTTGTCACACTCGCTGTGGTGCTTCCCGTGCTACCAACCTCATTCTTCTTGCAATACCAGTTGAGTAACGCCGCTTGTGCGTTTTACCTCAAGTTCTAGAATCTGTTGGGGCTAACGTTGTTCATTGCATTCGTTGGCAGCACTCTCTGGTATGGCATTTCGGACTGGAGATTCCTCTATCCGATGCGCTTTGTCATGTGTTACATCGAGACCAAAGCGGTACTGAGTCGCTGTCATGGGCTCATGTCACCCGTGCAGCAGTTCGCCATGCTGTGCTACCTGCAGCTGACAATTATCATCGCTGTCGCGGCCGGTGTTATTCAAATCGCCGAGACCGCAGACGAGAAGTACGCGACTGGGAACCTCGGGGAATGGACCTTCTTCAACTCGTTTTTCAACTCCGTGCTGGCGTTCGTGACTATCCAGTCACCTCCCGCCGATAACCCGTTGGCTAAGGTCTGTGTGGGTGCTCTCGTGCTGGTACTCATCCTAGTCGTGCCGTACCAGGTCTCGCAGATTCTGGCACTTGGAAGCTCCTTCTCTCCGTATGAGCTCGCGAGTCACACTCCGTCCCCGACCAGCAAGCACATTATACTCTGCGGTGACCTTACCCCGTCACGCATCGACCATTTCTTCCGAGAGGTCTTTCATGATGACCATGACCTGGTGGATATCAACGTTGTGGTGCTAAGTGAGGAGGAGCCAGCTACGTCGTTGATTTCGCTGCTCATGGACCCGTTCTTCGAGAAGCGAGCGAGTTTCATCCAAGGTTCGTTACTTGACGTCGATGATGCACAGCGAGCTGCGTGTAGTTCGGCCGACGCCATCTTTATTCTAGCTCGTCGTCTCGCTGGAGAGACGCCTGCCAGTTGCGACCACCGTGCGTTGATGCGCGTGCTAGCAGCTCGACGAGAGGCTCCAAAAGCTCGTGTGTTCGCACAACTTCACTTGTCAGCAAACCGTGGCCTCGTGGCCGATTTAGGCGTGTCGAACGTGCTTTGCTTTTCGGAGGTCATGCATTCGCTGCTTGGCCAGAATTGCGTCTGCCCGGGTTTCTCGACGTTCATGTACAGCCTCACGTCGACGTCCAGCTACGTTTCGAGCAGCGACTACGATGAACCTCCGGCGGCAGATGCGTCATGGGAGGATCGGTACTTGCATGGATCGAGTCACGAGGTATACTCGGTGGAATTGCCCTCAGCTTCTGTGGTTTACGGGAAGACTTTTTCGGAAGTGGCTTCTCTTGCGTACGCTCAGTGCGCCGGAGTGATCGTATTCGCGATCACTACAACCCAATCGTCCAAAGGGAACGGAGGCAAGCTGCTTCTAAACCCTGGAGATTCGTACACCTGCGTCGGAGAGGAGACCGTATTCGTGATCGCCCAGGATCGACGTGAGGCGAGCGCTGTGACGGACATGAAGCCAAGCGCCTCGATGCCAGACGCTTGGATCGCTCAGCGCAGAGGCTCCAAGTCGAGACAACTCTCGCGCGGAGCTAATAGCAAGGTGAAGCGTCCGTCGACGACTGGCAGCAGCACTGGAAATGACACACCAAACAGTTTTGGTGATTCTGAGATGTCTTCGCCCCACCGACGACAGTCAAGGTTCGTGAATTGGCAACTAGAGACTACAAGTCCCGCCTCGACATTTAGTCAGGAGAACCGAGGCACCTGGAAGCCCGAAGAGGAGGACGATGACCCATTGGCAATTAAAACCAGTGGGCTCTCTCCTGCCAACGCCATCACTGCCGACGCAGCGGTCATTCAAGACGTGGCATCCTTGCACTTCGAAATCGGCCACATCGTTTTGTGCGTGTTGTCGCCTACGTCATTTCCCCACCACCTAGAGTATCTCATCGGACCGCTACGCGTTCGTGCACTGCGCCAACATCGTCCGGTGGTCATCGTCACCGCGACGCTGCCGGAAGTTGACGACTACGAGCACTTCTATCGCTTCCAAGGCGTTCACTTTATCGTGGGAGACCCGTTCCGTCAAAGCACGCTGCGACGAGCGGGCGTTCAGCGAGCCTTCCGCATCGTGCTCATGGGCGCAGAAGGCGAAGTGTCCGACGCTGGCACGTCCGAGCTCCTCCAGGATGCGGTATGTTTGGCATTGGATCGATATAATCAGTCTTCTCTTGTTCTCATTGTGTGCTACATGCATTGGCTTGATGAATGTAGGCATGTATCGCGCTGCACAAGACCATTACGACGTTCATTGGACCCACTCGAGCGCCTCGCATCATCACGGAACTCGTAAACCGGGCGAACGTGCATTTCATCGCGCAAAATCTCTCGGTGAGCGGGTGGTTCCCGCTTGCAGAGTGTGACGCTGCGGCTGCATCAACTTCGTCACTCGAGTTGGCGCGCAACTTTGCCGTGTCACCTGCCTTCGCCGCCGGACTGACCTACAGCACCTCGCTGTGCGATAGCTTGTTGATCAACCAGTTCTTCAACGCGCGCATCAAGAATATCCTGCGCGAGTTCATCTTCGCCTCCTGGACGGATGGTGGAGTCGGGACTTTGCCCAGTACCCCAGCAACGACCGGCGGATTCGGAGAAGCTGTCGTATCCCCAACTCTATCAACTTCGTCGGCCATGGGCGTGCAGCGCAGCTCCCTCTTCGCCGTGGAAGTCCCGATGGACTTTGTGGGTCGCATGTTCGAGTTCGTCTTCCACTACCTGCTCTCCTCGGACGGCATTCTGGTGATCGGACTCTACCGCTGCCGTCCGGACGCCATGCTGCACTCGTCGTCCGTTCAATTGCTCAATGAAGGTCGGTGGACTAACGAGACGACAACTGCCCCACGAGCTCGCATCGAAGTCCTGGAGGGCGAACGCAACGTACCGTTTGGTTACGTGTACGTGAACCCTCAACCGCACGAAGTGGTCACTGGCAACGACTTGCTGTACGTGCTTTCGGACATTCAGCCATGCTGGGCCGAGGCCGACAAAGATTAGGCCAGCTCAAGTTTCTAGCACAACTGTTTCTCTTCTGGATCTCCTTCAACGCGTATATTCGTGTCTGGTTCCCGCCTACGCGCATTGGCGCGTGGCCAGTTCCTTTCGTATTCCTCAGCGATGACGAATTTAGTTCTTTTTCCTATCCTAGTATTGACTTTGCACTCTTCATCTCGGAATTGACCGCCCAGCGTGCAAGAAGTGCTGCAGTGGGTGTCGCCCAAACTCCTCAGCAAGTTTCATTATGCGGACAAGTCTCTTGGCTCTGGCAGTGGCAATCGCTATCGTCGCCAACTTTCTCGACTTTGCAATCGCCGATAAGGTTTCGACGTTTAGTTTAAGCCAACTGCGCCGGGGTATTTTCAAGTCAACCCGCAAGGACAAAGGTGCGAGTCTCAGCGAGGAGGATGAAAGAAATGAGGTGGTACGTACCATAATCGAATTCGTTCGCTCGCTTATTTTCTCCTTCAACTAACTGGCGGTCCTAACAGTTCAACGCAAACCCAGACTTTCAGCACGGCTGGTGAGGAGGTGAGGTGACGTAGCACTAGGAATACGACAACGACTAGCATTAATACCTGAACACGTTGCTGCTAAGCCGCAGGATGCTACATGGCGAGACGCTCCTCCCGGGAAGTCGACGCCATCCTCACTGCGCTTGGAATTTCTGAAGTGGATTTTGCTGTGATGCAGGAACGTACAAATCGTTGACGTCGTCTTTCCCGATTCTCACGCTGAAGTGGATGTGAGTCGTGGAACTCTGCGTAGAATAGGATACTATAACCCCCGGCGACACTGCTTCCAAGACATCACCGTTTGGTACTTCTATCCATTCCAGGTTGTCCACGAAATGGAAAAATGCAAATGCGGATGCAAATGCACGGGAGAAAGCAGCCAAACCGCGGGATTTGCTCGTGCTCCAGCCGTCAACCGTACATCTGGGCACATTTTCCCAGGAAGGAGCCAATGCCCCAGCCTCACGATCTCGATCAGGATCCTGGAATCCATGATTGGTCTGTGCACCGCACGCTTCACTTTGGAATCGGCTGTCAAGTGTAGCTGTCACAGGTCCTCCAGGAAGTTGCAGTATGCGGACAGGTTTCTTCGCTCTGGTGGTGATGATCGCCTTCATTGCAAGCTTTCTCGACTTTGCAGTCGCTAAGAAGACTGTTGACGTCGAAGACACCGCGAAGCTGCTGCGTGGAGGCGTTCTCAAGCCAATCGAAAGGGAAAAAGCCGCTCGTCTGAGCGAGGAGGAGGAACGAGGAGCGAAACAGGCTCTCAGCAAGGTCACGTCTCTCCTGGGCTTGAAGAAGGGCCCGACCAAACTCACACAGGCCAAGCTTGACCGACTCCAGACGTATGCCAAAAGCAACCCAGACAAATGGTGGATGATGACGTACTACGTGACGTATACTTTGGGTATCGCGCTCACGGCATACATCGCGTACGGGTTTCTCTTCCTCGGATGGCGCCCAGCCACCATGGGCAGTCCCCGAGCCAACTGAAGCTATTGTATCGTCGGGGTTTTGTTAAAATGCAACTATCTGTGGCAGTAAGTTCATTCTTCTCGCGATTTCGCGCATTCTTTTGAGTGTGTGATTCAGGGCTATAATGATCTTTGGCCCGCGTGAACGTGCAAGCTTTATTTTACTACGTATTTACCATGAAGCTGATATCTTCAATTCGAGATCCAGAATGTCAATGATGTATCAAGCACCCCACAGGACTTCACTTGACATTTTGGATCGAGCAACCTCTTTATGACACACGGACTATGGCGGCGTGACTTGAGAGCTTGAACCGCGATCGTCTGCCGCGAGCTTGGAAAGAGTGGCGGGAGCCTGGACTCACCGCCATCGTGGCAGCAGCCCCATGCGTTACTGCCCCTGTGCCGACTCCCTTCGTCAGCCATGGCCAAGCGGATGTCGCTGCTGCTGCTACGCTCCTTCCTGGGCTCCCGAGGGAGGATTCCCCCAGGAAGATCAAAGACCCGGAGATCCTTGGAGGCGACTCTGACGACCCCGTCGAATTGAGGAATCAAGCCTCTTTACGTACTCGATCGCTCGATTCGATGACAACACTAGTCGAGGTGAATCGAATGGGGTTTCCCTTTCACCTCCATCTATTTGACATTCATCAAAGCAAGTTGAGATTCCTTCGGCAACGAATCTCTAATACTTAACTGATACTGTGGCACATGCCTAGTACATGTACATAGTAGCGATATCGGATACAATATTATTGTCGGCTGACGCGAACGTCGGTGCTGCAGCAACTGTAAAAGCTAACTTTCGTCTTGCTGCATGGCTCACTGGCATAGAAAAATAATGGCGAGACTGTTTTAAGCACGCGGCTCTGGTAGGGAGTCTGAATCGTGAACTACTACATGTAGCTACTAACGCAAGTGTAACATGATATGGTACGGTAAGCAACGGTCGTGGTCTAGTTCGTAGGATAGTGATTTTATAAACAGCCCATCGATCAACACAAAAAATATCCTGCACATTACTGTGCCCGGTTTAAGCAACACGATGGCTATTTTCCGAAAGTCGTGTCCGTGTAGCGATGCCGACTGCAGAGCACTTGTGAAAGTTTTAAAGGAGTCACCTGCAGATTCTCGAAAAATTTTTTTTTCCTGATTGCTGGTCCTCTCGAAATACGATCTAGCAGAACAGTAGTTTTATGAGTCAAGCGACACGATCTGGTCAGTTTGGCACGCTTAGTGTGATTAAAAAACTTTATCCCACAAGGAGGATCAGACAACTACTGAAAGTTCTGAAAGGTTTGATTAATTCACTGCAATTGACGCTACAGTTCTGTTCACAGATATTCAGTGCTGTGTAGTGTACTCCACGAACATATTTGTCATTTTTTACTATACTCTAATTAACTGTGAGTTCTGTTTGCAAGCGTGTTTGGCTGTTTGGACGAGATCCGATTTCATCCGGCGTGTTTCAATCAACGTGTGAATTTAAGTTGGCAACTACTTCCATTCTCAAAGCCGGCAAAACGAGTGGAGGCAGCATCACAAACTGCTACTGATTACTTCATGAAGTATTTGGAGAATACATACACGTATTGCAAGTGTGTTCCATGGCTACGCAACGACATCCATTTTCATGACAGAAACGCGGACCACCCAAGCGTGCAGGAATTAACGCGACTGAATTAATTATTGATCAAACACTTTTGACTCAACTTCCGGAAAGTCTGTGTTCCGCTACCCCAACACAGCCATCCCAACATCGAATTTGGATTTCCTGTAATTACGATCTACATGTAGAAAAATGAGTTCACATAGCACCCAAGAAGTTCTCATGACCTAGAGAGCTACAGGGTAAATCTGTCTAACTCCACCAACATGTCAGTATATTCTGCTGTACACTAACAAACAGTTTGCTAACCTAGCGTTTGCTATACAGCTAATGTTTGTTGTGCGAACACTAGTGCTGATCCAGTGCTCAACCCTATTGAACATGGAAAGCAGTCCAGAAGCAGAGACCTCGATCGTCCTTCAATTACACATAACAATGAAGAGAACTCAGTCGCGATGAAGTTCAACTATTTGATGAAGTATAACGTATGAGTTGATGAGGCAGGAAGCAAATTGTAGGCAAGACGTGATTATGGTGAACTCGCGCAGCATGATTTGAATGATCGGCGAGCATTGATCGCAAATGGGATTCATGTACTGACTGCATCCCGCTCATGAGTACATTCTCTCACTTTGGAATCGGCGGGGTACAGACAACGACGGTGACACACCTGCGACAGACCACAGGCAATAAATACCGTCATGCAGACAAAACTCCTCGTTCTTTTGGTGGCGCTCGCCTCCCTTGCAAGCTGCATCGTGGCCGATAAGGCTGCTCAAGTGCAAGACCCCGCCTCTCCCTTGGCGAAGTCTCTCCACGACGACAGACAAGCTCGCTATCTCAAAGGAACCCACAAAGCGACAAAGAGCGACCAAGACGCGAAAACTGCTGACAACGAAGAGAGAGGTTTCGGTATGGCGGAGGTTGCCAGTAAGCTCAAGTCCATCATGGGCAGGAACCCGAACAAGCTCTCAAAGAAGAAGCTCGAGAAGGTCCGGTCGTACGCCGAGGACAACCCCGACAAGTGGTACGCGATGTCGTACTACCTCGACTACGTTTACGGCATCTCGCTCGTGACGCTCCTAGCGGGCGGCGCGTTGTGGTACCATTGGCGCCCGGCGGGGGTGGGCGGCCCAGTGTCCAACTAAATCGAATCGATAGCTTTCCTCTTGACAATACCTAGCAATGACATTACAACCTCTCTACTAATTCGTCTACCGGCACGCGCGCACGTCACCTTTCGGAATGGGGCCGCAGAGAGCCGCTGGGTGTCGGACTGGAGACAAGCCTGTATCGATGCCCACGTCAAGGAACGCGCGCTTCAACGTGAGCAGGCACAAGAGGGTCAGAATCTTATGCGGCACTCACCTGCCCAACTGTTCGATGTATGGACCCAGCAGGCGGACTCCGTTGGCGTCGAGTCAGACAATCGAGTCAGAAGGCAACTTTTCGAAAAGTCGCGCCGTCGCAACGCGGCAATGCTGGAGGTGCTGCCCACCAAGACGCCCAACGCCATCGAAAGGCTTTCGTCACACGCACACACACACGCCTTTCACCTCCTCTTAACTGCGCATTTCTTCTTTCAGCGACCCCCATCACCGCCCCGAGCTTCGTGTTGAGCCCAGATGGAACCGCAGCAGCTCGACGCGAAGCAAAGTTCCGCCGACACCACGACACTATTATAGAGCTGGGGAGCGTCGTGAGCCCAGAGCCGAGAGCGAGCGTGCTGCTGCCGTCAGCTGGCGGAAGAAAAAGAGCAAAAGAGCCCACTTCTTGCTCGCTCGTCGAAACGGCTGTTTTCATACTCGCGCCATGTGTAATTGGGCTCTTCAGTCCGCGTTCGGCCCCCTTGCCGGCAGAGCGCGGTTAGAGACACCTAAAGCGAAGGGCGCGCGGCGGACCTCTCGCTCCCCCTTCTCTCTCCTCGTCCCGGCATGGAGTCGGACGACTCCATGTCGGTGCTGCTGCCGATGGTGTCGCTCATGCTGCTGCTCGTGTTCGCCGGCGGGCTGTGGTTCCTGCGCACGCGCAACCAGCTCCGAGGCGCGTCGCAGTCCTTCCTGGCCAGGTAACTCGTCACCTCCTCTCTCTCCGTTTAAGCTAGTGTTAACACCTTGCCTTAACCATCTCTATCCTGTGCAACAGGATGTTGCTGCAAGAGCAGGAGACCATCACCCGCCTGGACCTGGAGCGCGGCGAGGCCCAGGCCGAGCGCTGGAAGTGCTCCGTGTGCGAGTTCAGCAACGCCATGGACCGCCCCACGTGCGTCCTGTGCGGCACCAAGAACGCCAAGTACGCGCGCCAAGTCTCGGATAGAGAGGAGTTGCCGCGCCTCAAGCACTCCATCGCGGGGCGGGACGAGCGCCTCAGCTCCGCCAGCTCCGTCACGATGCTGGCGCGCCCCTCGCTCCAGCGGTCGTCGATCCTCAGCGCCGGCACGAGGGCGAGTTTGCGCCCTCTCCGGCTCTCTACCTTAAACCCGCGGCAAAAGTACGCCAGGAGACGGAAAGAATGGGTCCGTTGCCTGGGCGAGGACGGCGAGTCGGCCTTTTGGACCCGCGCGGATGTTGCCGCTGCGACACGGCGCCTGACCGTGGTTAACACCACTGGTGCTAACCAGGGGGGCCACCGCATCAGCGTGGGCTTCGTGACGCACATGGTGCGGCGCGCCTCCATGATGGGGGACATCGGCCGCCTCACGTTCGCCGAGGCCTCGCAGCTCGACGCCGCCGAGACCATAAGCGGGTACAAGCTCAGCGCGCGCGAGCTCGAGTTGCTGGACCGCGTGTCCAGGTTGCCTTTTCCCAAAAAATACGCCTGGTTTTTAGAGAGAATGGGCGCGTTGCTGCGCCCGTGGGAGGAAGGGCGCATCAAATTGCGCGTCCAGCGCGAACACATTCTCGTGGAAAGTATGGAGCAGCTTTTGGGCATCCAGCCGGAGCATATCCATTTCCCGCTGCGAATTGAGTTCGTGGGGGAGGCGGGCATCGACGCCGGCGGGCTGCAACGAGAATGGTTCTCCATCTTATTTGGGCGCCTGCTGGACGACGAATTGGGTCTCTTCATGACGTGCCACCGCCACACCCAAGCCGTGGCCATCAACCCGCACTCGGAGGACTGCACGGCCGACCACTTGCTCTATTTTCGAGGAATTGGGCGTCTTTTGGGGCGCGCGCTGCTCGAGGGGCAAACCATGCAGGCGAGACTGTGTCTACCCATTCTCAAGCACTTTTTGGGCACGCCCATCACCTTTTCCGACCTGCAGTACGTGGACCCGGAAGTGTACACCAGCATGATGTGGATCCGCGAGAACGACGGCGTGGACGCCCTCGAACTCACTTTTTCGGTCACGGAATTGCGCGCGGACGACGAGGTGGTCACGGTGGACCTGGTGCCCGACGGAAGGGACAAGGCCGTCACCGACGCCAACAAGATGGAGTTCCTGCACCTGAAACTGAGATACCTCATGCTGGGCCGCTACGCGCCTCAGCTGCAGGCGCTGTCGCTCGGCCTGTTCGAGGTGATCCCGCAGGAGGCGCTGCTGGTGTTCGACTACCAAGAACTGGAGCTGGTGCTCTGCGGGATGCCGGAGATCGACCTGGCCGACTGGAAGCGCAACACGGTGGTGGCCCCCAGTTTTGGCGATACACCCCTGGTTGTCGACTGGTTCTGGGAGATCCTAAAGGGGTTCACGGAAGACGAGCGCGCGCGGTTCCTGCAGTTCTCGACGGGCTCGTCGCGCGTGCCGGTGCAGGGCTTCAAGGGCTTGACGAGCTACGACGGCCGCATTTGCCCCTTCTCGTTGCGGCCGTTGCCAAACCAAACGCGCGGCTTCCCCAAGGTGCACACGTGCTTCAACCGCGTGGAGCTGCCGCTGTATACCGACAAGGCGGAGATGGAGGCCGCGCTCTCGGCCGTGCTCGACATGGAGTGGACCGAGTTCAGCGAGGAGTGAGGTGAGATGGCAGGTGAAGTTGTTTTGGTGTTCAAGTGCGATATTTAAGAAATCGAGTGGTGCTATTAACATGGGTTGGTTTGATGTCATTTCCTGTCCCTTCATCGTCTCGTCTCGTCCCGGACTCGTTGTTCTCTTCGTCTCCTCCCGTACAGTTCTCGTTTTCGCATCGTCCAGTTGGGAAGTAGAGGCCCAAAGAGGCCCCCAGAGTAGCAAGCATTCCGGCTGAAGATAACCTGCTGCAGCAGTCGATCGACAGCGGTCGTCAGGCGGCCCAAAGTTTGGCGGCGACGGTAAAGAAGTACATGAACACCATGAGCTTGGTCGGGATGGGGGCGGATTCGCCGCCTCCAGCTCCTGTCATGCATGATTTCCCGGCGCTCCTTGCGAGCCCTGCGAACCACAACAAGCCCGATGAAGAAGAAGACAAACGCGACTATCGCGCGGATGATGAAGACGAGTACGAAGACGAAGTTGACAACAGTTTTGAGTATGAGCCCGTGGTCAATTATACGGTTGCAAGCGAGGCCAGCGAGGCGTTTGCGGGGGATGACGTGACGAAAGAAGATGGCGTAGAGGAGCAAGAGCAGGTCTCGAAGGAGCGTTCGCCTCAAAAGTCCCCACTTGATGAAGACGAGGAGAAACCTTCTTCGTCTCTGCATGATACTCCTGCTGTCGTGGAGAAGGTGGATGTTGACCGCCACACAGTCATCCAAAACACGACTGTCGTCAAGAAATACACGCACGACGTTGCAGCCTCGGACGAGGTGCAACAGCACAACAAGCACATGGCGGTCGCTGTGAGCTCTTCCTCCGCGGTGATAAATCACGTGAAATCGTCGACGCGTGGGTTGGCAAGTGTTAACGGGCTGGGTGACGGCAGCAGCAGCTTCATCTCCACCGACGACGAGGAGTACTCTACCCCCGACTTGGATGCCTCTGTGGCGGACACTGTGGAGGAGTCGAGAGCTGACACTGCGCGTGACGACTTCGAGGACGAGAAGACGAGCGATGAAGAGGAAAAGACCTGCGCCATCGTGCCGATTTCCCCCTCGACTCGCCATGATCAACTCCCTGATGATGCAGGTGAAGCCATGGACGTTGATCCAGATGATGAAGTTGTGAGCGAGACGCCACAAAGTGGAGACACTACTCGTGAAGCGGATGATGAGAAGAGTGACGCCCCTGAACAGCAGCAGCAGGAGAAAATGCCCGAGGCCGATGCAGCTCCTGCCTCGTTACCAGACGCAGGACCTCTACCTGATGCTAGTGCAGAGTCGAAAAAGCCTACTACACCGACACCAAGGACCAAGATGGTAAAGAGACCGGCAAAGTCGACAAAGAGGAAGCACTGTGCAGCTCCGCCCAGCGGGGCTCAGGACAAAGCCAAGGCTGACGATAATGGGCAAACATTCCCCTCGAAAACTGTTGCCGCCGCCCCGATTCACACGCCAAAGCGTACGAAACGAGCAAGCGCGAAGAAGCCAAAGAAATCCCCCACACCCGCAGAGACCGGTGCACCTGGAAGTGAACAGCAACCGCTATTGCGTCGGTCCTCACGTATCAAGATGGAGCCCCCGAAGTTTACGTACCCGGTGAAGCTTCTCGCCGACGAAGCAGTGTTGAATCATTTCGATCGAGTTGGTACACAAGAAATGGCGTGCAAATATTGCGGGGACAAGGTGACCACGTCCCGTGGTCTGGCGACCAAACACTTGAAGACATGCCCTGCATTTGAACGTCAGGAGCAAAGGACAGTGCTGCTTTCTGGAGTGGATGACGAGGAAGAAAAACCAGCAGCGCCTTCATCTACGGCAGCTACACAAGTTCCGAACGTGAAAACCGAAGTCACTTCGGATCAAAACACTGGCGCAAATGGGCACGTTGATACGATCGTACAGTTGATGGGGTCAAAGGCACTCGTAGGTAAGTTGAAGGGATCTTTCCAGCGCGTTGTATTTGCTGGGCACGGTCCCATTTCTCGGTTCCAGGAGCTGATGCGAGACGATGCCACGGGGCTGCGTCACTTACGCGTGCACAATCTGCTGGACGCTGTGAACTTGTCCGACGGTCCCATAGTACAGCTTCATACAAAGCAGCAAGGCGCTCGGCGCAGTACGGGGCAGGACTTGGTGATGCCGGTGTCGAAAGCGAAGTCCCGCAATTTCGCGAAGTCTCCATTGCGATTCCCAGCGCCTTGCAGCGTCGCCGAGCATTTCGTTGTGCCGTTGGCGAATGAGTTGGGTCTCGGGTATGCAATGGACAGACACAAGGCACATTTGGTGAGCTGTCCTCAAGCGGGGACGCTGCTAGACTGGCGATTCCATCGCACTGAGACTGTGGTGTTCCAGCTGGGCAGCAAGTCGATGTGGAAAATGAAAAAGGGCCAAGTAGAGTGCCCGCAGCAATGCTTCCATCCGGAGTCGTGGCTACTGGACGATACGGCCCATGTCGCCAAGGCTCACTGCTTGGCGTCGATGGACAAGGACACGTTGGGATTTCTGGCGCCGCCTGGAGATGACCTGCATGTGTTTGATGACAACGAAAGCGGAGGTGCGGGTGAAGAACAACAGGAATACATGCTCAAGCCTGGCTCCGTTGCGTATCTCCCTGCAGGCGCGTGGTTTGAGGTCGAAACACAGGGACCGAATTCTATGTGGCTCGAGATACAGCTAGTGTCGATGCCATACCGAGACTTGGTGTTCTCGGCATTGAACCAATTGGCAATGGGCGACAAGCAATGGCGCATGGGGGTGCAGTTGTACCCTGGCGATCGAAATCAAGCAAAGGCGATTCGGCACCACGCAGAAGCTTGCGTGAAATCGCTCTGCAATGACGTCAAGGGGCTCAACGGGGGCGACTTGCTGCCCGAGTACTTGTGCACTGAGGATATGCAAGACCTTATGGCTCTGGGTCTACTGCACAATGTGAATGTGTCGCTGTCTTCGACGAGTTTCGAGGTGGACCTGACGAATCCAAAATTCAAGCTGAAGCACGAAAAAGTTTTTAAGGATGCTGATTATCGCGTGAATCCGGTTGCCGTGTTGATGAGCGCAGATGAAATCCCACACCTGCTACCTGAAGAAAATGAGGAGCAGAGTGCTGAGGACAGTCGACCGCTGCATCATGCGCTGAAGAAGACGCCCAAGCCGAAGCGCAAACAGGCGCTGCGAGTGATCGCGCTCACTGGCAAACACACTTACGTGCTCGACGAGATGTTCGGGAATGCCGCACTCGAGTCGCGACTGCACGTCAAGTTCCAGTGCTCGGCGAGCCAGTCAAGAATGATTGAGTGGCTTCGGGGCCGCGGGGCTGAGCCATTTAACCTGGACGAGTTTCGTCGCTGCGATGTGTCCCTTCACCAGAGCAAGCGTCCTACCCAAGGCGAGGAAAACGCGAGACTTCTACTGCGGTTCCTTTGCTTCGTGGGGTATGTCACCCAGATGAAGAAGTTACCGGCCTAATGAAACCAGCCACGTTGACGGTACTTCTAGGATACCAAGCCGAATACAGTAGTACTGCAAACTACTCCCATGCAATGGGCTTCTTCTGTTGGAATAAATGAGAATGATCCCTCTTGTCCGTAGTAAGCCAGTATCATTCCAGTTCCACGTAGACGCGCTCTTTAGTTAATTGAGACGTTTGCCATGGCAGGACGTTTAGACAGTCGAACCTAAATCATTAGCTAGAACTAAGTGACATCATTGTACCTCACTGAGAAACAAAACGAGACAGTTGAACCGTACAAGAAACCGGAAACGTTCTGAATGTTTTCAGTTTCTTGTTTTCGTCGGCTACTCTCAAACTCCTTTTTAAGGCGGTCTCGAGCTTAAAACCAGCAATATTTCCTAACACTCTCTCTTAAAGATACATTGTAGCACCGCTGCTTACAAAACACTCATTTTGTCTCCTGTTGTCCAGATGTTGTTGTCAGGATGACCTGTGCCAGAAGTAGCAGATTTGGACTGGACGGCTTCGTCTGAGCTAGGTACTGCCCCAGAGAGAAGAAATTGCAACATCGAAGAGTGATGCAGTAGGTACATCGCTAGTCTTCGGATGTCAGTCTTCCTACTTGCTTTGCAAACTGAACCTCAGGATTAAAAATCGCGGACACTGTATATAATATATTACTTTCACCAAAGTGATTGAGCGCTGGAATCGAAGTTCACGATGGGTATAGTTTTATTGCTTTGATCCGTTGCCGAGGAAATAGAACAATGACGCTAATAATTGCATCGAAAACGCCCCCCAGGCCCTAGTGGCGCTGGGTACATGTAAGTACAAAAGAACGATGGTTGATATTAACATAGGCAATCTACACTATAATACTACTACTACATGGACTCCATAGAACACCGTGGCGTAAACTTTTGCTCACATTCTCATACTACCATATCAGCACTACTATGTAATAGTGTTCGACATGATGCAGCATTCGTTGAAAAGCTAATGCCCGAATACAATCTTTGATTTTTGTTGTTGTTGAGACCACGGCAAACAAAAAGTTTCTTATTACGAATCGCGATTTAACCGCATGAATCGAAGGAGCTGTGTCTTGTGTTTCTTTTAAGCTATTGGTCATTAGAGAATGTTTAGAACTCGCGGAGTTACATCGGTCGAAAGAAAAATCTCAATTTCGGGACCCCCGAAATCCCGCAGTTTATTTGGGGCGTGTGACCTCAATATTTTTTCAATTTTAACATATTGTATATTGTCGGAAAACACGTGTAAAAACAATAGAATTAGAGTTATTTTCGCTTTCTACGAGTGTTTTTAGCTGTTGATTTTTTGATATCCGGTTATGTACGAATTTTGATTGGTCAACTTTAAGCGCGATTATCTGAAAACTCTAAATGGTTGATAAACAACATTTTGTTTCCCGTGGTCTCGTATGGACACGCAGACAACAGATAGAAACGTGGGGGCCTCCGCCATTCATTAGCAGTGTGCCACTCTAGATACGCATTCCAGAAACGCTCCTTTATCGGATGTTCAGACGGGAGTACGCGACCAGGGGGTTAATCCCATTATTGTTGAGATAGTTGAACGCTCTCAGTTTCTTTCTTTCGTTGCCCGGAATCTTCTCTAGTCTCGATTCCGAGACATGCTCGAGGTCCAAACTGTAGGAGAAGCCCCATCCTCACCAGCACAGTCGAAAGCACCATCGACGTTAACAGAATCCCACATTTTTGTGGTCTCTCAACACCCTCTTAATGTTTCCACCGCCGACGTCGCCAGTACGGCTGGATCCGAGCGCAGGTTCACAGTCGAACTGGCGCCTGTACCGGCAAGCAGGGCAATGGAGATAGCGAGACGGGGAAGAACATTACTGATCTTCGAAGCGACTTGGTAGGTTGGAGTCGAATTGCGAACTGAAGTCGGCAATGCTCTTGCGGTCCGTGAGATCACAAGGGTTCTTATGAAAACTTGGGGGCAAAGCGCAAGTCGCATCCTCCATCAACCCTCTTGTCTGCCTGCTGTCTGTAACTTGGGGTGATAACATCGAGAGGCGGTATTCGTGATTTGCAAGTACAATTACGCCACCACAGAGCATCCAAAGCCCCCGACACTATCACGGCCGGTTCAGCTGAACAAATCGTCACGAGCATCACGAAGTTGAAGAGTACAAGTACTTTTTTATCCGCAAGTTGGAGCGGAAATTCATGGAAGTTTGGGGTTGTAATGATGGCGCACAACTTGCGTGGCACATCACATTCCCCACGTTTTCTAGATTGCGTAGGCTTCGGGAGGCGTGGTCGTCGGTACGTTGAGCGGTGTTATGATCGGGTAGAATTCTGCCCAATTTTGACCTCGGTGGGAACTTAGGATGATAATTCTCACAGCAGTACACGTAGCGTTTGCGAGTGTGTGGAGGGTGCCCCCCCCCAAAGCCCATGGCTGGTACCACGCTCATGAAAAAAATACTTGCATGAGATATTTTGGCGGCACGTCCGGCTGAAATGCTTACCGTATTATTTCGGAGTACACGTAGATCAAACTCGGTATGGATTTGCTTTCCTTAGCTGCTGGCGGCGCACATTCGGCGTGAAACTGTCGTCCTCAGTACAACATGTATTAGTATGTACAGCTCGCTGGCCTCTCTAAACATGGGATAGCGTTTGTTTACGAGCACTTAACCAAACCAAGAGGGCAGCGAACGTGTACAGCATTCACAACTGCAGTAATAAACTCCTTAAAATGCCCACCCGCTTTCTAGGCTTGAGGAGGAGTAATGTCGTGATTGCGCATTAGAAATACCATCTTCTTCGTTTTCAGAGTGATGCGGTGATCGACGAGCCCAACACCAGCAAAGGCCTTAAAACCAGCAATGTACTGGAAATTATCCTCGAACAGCGTCGGGTCCTTGGCAGTCAGCAAGTAGTCAAACTGCGTTAACTGTTCCACAGTAGTTAATGATTCGTCCTTTGAGTAACTACGCAGCATAAAAATCGAGTCAGGTCAGCACAAATCACAAGTGCAATTGCAAAGTTAGCAGGAAGCACAATGATAGCCGGGTACGCACCTCCAGGCAGGGAATTCCTCTCCAAATCGAGACACGCCAGTCATGGCAGCAGGGACGTCGATGTGTACATTGCGAGGCAAACCACGCTCGCTTAGCCCAACCTGGTGCAGGCGCACGAAGGCCTCGCCACCTAAGAACCAACATGTCAGGAGAAATGCTGTGACTTCAAATTGAAACTGCTTAAACTTACCGGGGTAGTTGATTTGGGCGGCAGCCAGCAAGAACAGTGTGCCGACTACAGTGACCAGCATGCATCCAACGGCACCAACAAACGGGAAAAGCGCCTGTGAAGCACAAGTTAATGTTAGCCAAACTGTTAGGCCGTACAATGTCTCGGTGAAAAATACAGTAGCTGACCTTGCTTTTGTTGTGGTATAACTTGGCTAGACCCTGTTGTAGCATTGACACAATGCGTTGTGAATCAGCCAGTCTGTGAATGTAGCGTTTCGAGAAAAATGCGCAAACCTACCACGGCCGACACCATGTTGAGAATCGGAATAGCGTTGAATATGAAGCGCAGCTCCTTGTGTGGGAGGAAGGAGTAGAGTCCCAAGTACACAAACACGGGCCAAACAAGAGACATCACGCTCCAATCCACGATCGGAGCCGTCCTAAGCGACCACAGGATCTCATGCAGCGATCGGCTCTTCAGTAGCGCTGGAAGAAGCGTACTACCGCATAGACAAACATACTACAGGTAAGCCTCAAATCTAGTAATCCATCCTCCACGACCATGTCAAACACAAACCTTAGTCCGAGTGGGATCAGCAGTGCCGTGGCCTGCAACGCACGCGGCAGTGCCGACGTAAAGTACCACAACGGGGGGCTTACGCCCCACTCGCTGCTTTTATTCTCCACTGTGTTGAACCACAACACCTCGCCCTCAGGCCAGAGCCAGCGTTGCCAGAAGTACGAATCCACCAGTACAGTCAACGTCAGCGACACCACCCCCGCCGAGAGCCCCCACCACACCATCGTGAAGAACGACACCCGACGCGACAGCAGCATGTTCAGCACCAGCGGCGCAAACAGCACCACCGTGTCACCTCGGAACACGACCGTCGCGAACGTGAACAGGAACACACAGCGCTGCCACTTGTCCTGCACAAAGCCCGCAATACAGAACTCAGAAACTCTCCAAGTACAAAAAAAACTCATCGACTCAAATCGATCCTTACCCGGAGGTAGAACCCCAGTGCGAACAGCACGAGCGCCAGTGCGTACACGTTGGGCAGCGTTCTACTCATGTAGAACAGCAGGTGGAACTGGCAGGCGCAGAGCAGCAGCAGGAAGCGACTCGCGTCTCGACCGAAGCGCATCCCCACGCCGTCGCTGAAGAAGACGAGCCCCCGTAGCGTCATCATCCCGAGTACCCAGCGGGTGGCCACCTGAAGCCACAGTTTCCGCACTCCTAGAGTCTGCAGCAGCCACACAATGGGGGAGCTCACGCCCGCCACCGCCAAGGAGCCCACGAACGTGCGCGGCACCACGCCCGGGAACTCGACGTGGTCGAACTTGTCCACGTGGCGCGGGCCGAACACCAGCAGGTCGTGGGTCGCCTGCAGGTTGAAGCTCTCCTCCACCTTTGCAAAGGGGCAGACGAACAGATATGCAGTCACGGCCGACGCCACGAGGAGCTCGGCGCGGCGTCCGTGCATCAGGAACGCCATCGCGCCTGGTTGATACTGTGGCCGTACCTGTTGATACACTAGTGATGCCTTTGGAGCAGCTGCCACGTAACGGCTGAATGCGGATTGGTTGAAAGTGGGCTAGAGAATTTAGCCGAATCAGAAGGTGGAATGGGAATGAGTTTTAGCGAATGGGGGAAGAGAAGAGGGCGGCTTCAATAGAGGACCCTAACTTCAACTTGGGGGACATGCATGCAGGTCTGTGCTGGTGGGTGCAATCGATTGCTACGCTTACTGGACGTCGGCGGCGGCAGGGGGCTCGGCGTGGCCCGGCTTGTGGCTGGCTGGGACGCTGGCTACGAACTTCTGCAGCGAGTCGCTCATGAAGTACTGGCCTGACGCCTTGTTGAGTTCCTTGTCCTCGCAAAAGCAGAGCAGGATCGTGTCGATGGCCATCTCGTACACTCCCAGCAGCGTGGAGGCTACGAACCAGCCGAGCAGCAGCGCCAGCAAGATCGGGGCCAGCGGGGACGACAGCTCATGGGTTCCTCCCACGCCGTAGTCGGCGCTGTTCTTCTCCAAGTAGGCGAACGTGGCGATTGCGCAGCTCAGCGCGACGGCCACTTTTCCCGCGCCTAGTAGCAGGAAAGTCACGGTGGAGACAGCACTCACCTGTGCGATGTTGCTCAGCAGAATTTTGAACGCGTCCTTGGCCGACGAGCAAAAGCTGTGGCCCTTCATGGCGATGAGGATGTACGCGTTCTTGGATAGAAAGCGCAGGCACTTCTCCAGACACCACAAACAGCACTGCACCACTTTCATGACGACCTTGAGCACAACGTTTGATTTCTGCAGGTCCTGCGTCTGGTGGTCCAAGTACAACAACGCAGCACGGATGAACTGGACCACCGCGATGATGAAGGCACCAAAGGCCAAGGAGCCGAAGTGGTAGCGGAAGCAGTTCTTGAATGACGCGAGAACAGGGAAGCGTCCCATTTCCTCGCTGGTTTTGTTGCGACTCCAGTAGTAGCGACTCACAGCTCCAGCGATTGTACACATACTGATGGCGTTGATGAGCTGCGCCGTCCATAGGAACCCGAAGAAGTGATACGCCACTAGAATCTTCATGGTTTGGTCTGGACTAACCGTGTTCAGGGTTGTAGTGGCGTTACTACTCACAGTTTGCCCAGCTTGCTCTGCGATCTCTCCTGCCAGTGAAGACAACTTCATTTCGCCCGAGCTGTAGATGTACGCGCCGACGATCGCGGCGTACGCGAAGAGAACTAGTAGCATAATAAACGGGATAATCGGAAAAAGAACCAACAGCGGCAAACTCTGCAGCGCACGCGATGCCTCCTTCACGATGCCGACCGCAATGCGAATTTTCTTCTGGAAGAAACACACTAGCAGAAGCGCAACACCTGCCAAAGCGTACGAAACGTATGCCGCCACAGCGTATGCCTTCTGCTTGTCTTGACTAGCTTGCAGCGTCTGTGGCAGTACGATTGTGGTGGCATTGACAGACGTTGTATTCATACCTGCAGCAGCTGCAACTGACGCGATCTCCGATGTAAGCGCACTGAGCTCGGAGCTGCCGATAATTCCTCCCTTGGTGCTCAGCATTAGTGCAAAGAGTAACAGCAGTATGACGAAGCTCCACAACGTTATCCACACGATGAAGCTAGCACAAAACCGCAGCAAAACCACAAATGCAAACCCAAGCGCTAGCGCTAAAACACCTCCACACAGAAGGAAAACCGGCCACGTCTCCTGCAAGTCGCCAATAACACGCCCGATCGTAGCCCCTGCTGTCTGCAGTGTTGAATAGAGCGGGTTGTCCTGAGCAGGTCCCACAGCCTCAGAGGTGGTCACCACTCGTTTGATCTCGCACTTGTCGTTTGGTGTCTTCACACCGTTTACTTCATCGTAGTACTCTGGTACATCGCCTGGGACAACACACTTCTCCACAGACGTCGAGTTGGTCTCCGTGATCTGAAGGCAGCGATAAAACACTTGTTCACTCGGTAGAGCCACCAGCCAGCATTCTCGCTTGCTAGGTAGCACCAGCAGACTCGTAGCTCTCGCCTTGCGCTCCTTTTCCCGTTGTTCATCAGTCGTTAACGACGAATCGCTTTGGATTTCAGCCTCCGCTTCGTAGTTGCAGATGTAAGTGCCAGCATTCGGGCAGCTTTCCACGCAGACCCCATAGAATGAAAAGTCCTGGGGGGATAATGACGGGTTTGACGCCTGCTCCAGCAAGTCCTGCGTGATGCGCGGATAAAACGTTAATGGCTGACTTTCGTGCTTACCAGTGCCGCAAGTCGTGCCGTTGTAGTCCGAGCCGTACAGAAGTCGTTTGGGCTCGCCGTGCATGAATCCGACGGCGGCGATGGCAATCATGCCAACCCAAAACACCGCAAACAGCAACGCACAGAGAACGTCTCGGCATTTTCGAGAGGAGGCAGGTGCCACCCCCTGCAACGCGACGCCGTCCTTGACGCCCACCTGCTCTGTGTTGGAGCAGCAGCCCATTCTCGTGCAGTGTACGTGTAATCCTGTCGAGGTTTGGCCCCTCCGAGGTTGAAACTACCGGTGCATGTTGCAACGGACGCCACTCCAGCGAAACGGACGGTAAAGACCAAACAGTACACGTGAATTTTACCGCACAATAACTCGGTGTTTTTTGCACACGTGTTTGTCCGTCCGCACCAATCAATTAAAACCTGTGCTCAAAGAAAACACT
Organism: Phytophthora cinnamomi; assembly: GCF_018691715.1. Taxonomy (NCBI): domain Eukaryota; phylum Oomycota; class Peronosporomycetes; order Peronosporales; family Peronosporaceae; genus Phytophthora; species Phytophthora cinnamomi. Next base: position 133,846 of record NW_027150993.1, read on the forward strand.
GCACTCCGCCAAAACGTATCCGGATAAAGCGGATATACTTGTACAACCATAATGCTACAATGTTTTGATATGCACTAACAAATAGTTTGCAAACTCTAGCGTTTGCTATACAGCCAGTGTTGTGCGAGCCACATCAGACTAAAACATATAATGGATTCTGGCCGGGTGACCCTAACCAATCAATCGAAGTGGCGAAGGATGTGCACTCATGCAACTATTATCAAGTATTCTACCGACGACACCACCTTGTAGAGTACAGTACCAGGAGAATTAATCAACTAACTGGACATCGCGGAGACTGAGATAACATGCGTTATCCGGTGGCCATCTTGGGCTAGATTCTCGAATACAACGCCGACTTAATGTTTCCTTAAGCCTTGGAGGTAAGCTATTGAACTCATACATCCCTGGGGTAATTGTACCTCGTCGCGACAGTTTGATTAAGTTCGCCGGGCCTGACACCTCTTGAATTCTGGTTGTTTCCCTCATATATGAATTGAACTTGTTGAAGATGCTTGGATCATCTGGGCGTTGGGTCGCCGGTGCAGCACCTTGAATCATGACATGTACTGTGCTGGAGAGTGTGATTTGACGGAGCTTCTGCAGGGCTACTTCAAGGATTTCTCCTATCCACTCCTGAGTCGAACAGTAAACACGTTGTTCTTGTATTCCAATGACTTCGATTGTGATCCTGTTCACTTGGCTGGGTCCTAGGAGTATCCAGGCCCCGCGATATTCACTCGGCTGTTTTACTATGTGATATTGAATGATCCATGTTTGTAGAAATATCGCTTGCTGCAAAGGTGACACTCCCTTGAATACACTGTAGCATTGGGCAAGTCTAAATCCTTGATTATAGGTTGCCGTATTGGATGTCCACGCCAGAATTACGGCTGTTGTCTGAAAGTCTGCTGCCTTCCACACTATTTTTTCGGCTTCTTTCTGATGTATTTGGACATTTTCAAAGATTTCCTTGTTACGTATTCTCCATAACATGCATTGTGTGCTTGTCGTCCAAATACGCCACAGAGTTTGCATCGCCTCGGTAAGCTCATGTGACCATTCAGAGATTGAGCTTCTTGCAGTTACCAAAAAGTCTGGAGTGGTTGATGGGGTCGATCTATCTGCTGTAAAGCTTCGCAACTCGGTCATCTCCTGATGCGTTGGATGATGGCCAAGCCATGATGGAATCCAGGCTAGCCAAACACCTTGCGCTCTTGTACAATCCCAGAGGATGTGTTCGATAGTCTCCGGTGATGTTGTGCAGTGTTCATACGAACAACGTCGATTACTGGGCCATCCGGCATGAAAGAAGTTCAAAGTTCTAGTGCAAATTCTGTAGATCGTCCATCGCTGGTAGTCTGTCAAGATACCATCATGTTTCCAAATTGCGGCTGGGCTTTGTCGCTGTGTAGCTTCTATCCACGGATGTTTTTCCGCGGCATCTCTCATTCGATTGAGGATATGTTGTACAGAGAATTTGGGTTTTCGCCGAAGGCGTTTAGCTCGGATTTTTCGGATAGTTTGACGTAGATTTCGTGCCAAGGTTTTTGGCGGGGCCGCCCATGGTGTTGAATACAGACTTGGGTTGTCTTGGAAGGCAATCCCGCTAGTTCTTTCGACATACAGCAGCGTTGCAAAATCTTCATCAAATCGAGTGTCATGGTTTCGCTCTGTGATTTTCCATGTCCATCCATCGTTGTATTGACCAAGTTGAAAAGTTTCTTCTCGTGGTACTGTGAGAGAAAATGCCGTCACCTTATGATACCACGTTGATACCCATTGATACTCTTTTTTCAAAGTGGGGAGATACCATGGGGTTACTGGATTTGGCAGTTGGGACCAAACCTTATCGGGAATACTCGAAAATATGCTTGCACACCACTTCCGTATTTGAAGATGGTGCTGTATCTTGAATGGGCGGAAGCGAATAAGCGGAATCAGAATAAATTCGCCAGGTCCTAAGCTTGATATTTGGAGATGTAATAATGAGCATGGATATATCAGCGGAAAATCTCTCGCTTGCAGTGGTTTTCCTTTGTGATCAACAACACACGCATTGTCGCACCAGCTTCCTGCTCGTAGAAACCCGACTGTCCCGCCTTCCGGTTCCCCTGGAGTAGGTGCCTGTAGCGCATATTGGAGAGATCCGCTGTGATGCCAATAGCAGATCATAGTATCTTTGTTGCTTGCGACTCTATCAGCAGTTCCTGAAGATGGATGAAGTTGCAGCCGTTCTGTTTGACCTGCCCAAACCTCATATCGTCCCAGTTCTTGGACAGTTGTTCTGGTTCCTTTATTCCTTTTTCATTGACAAGAACGTATCCGATTCCTCAACGTAGGTGTAAATACACAGCAGTCAGGCGAGTTGATTTGGTCGGGATGAGCAAGGGAGTGCCACGCCGCTGTGTAGCTATCTGGTGTAGATTGCATCCAATATTCTGCCTGATTCATACGTGTGATTTGTAGCGCCAATTCGATGTTTTGTAGACCCAAACCGCCTTGTTCTTCAGGAGCAAATACCAATCCGGGGGCTAACTTATGTCGAGCTTGTTCCTCTCCTATTGTTCCTTTCCAAATGAATCATTTCTGTAGCTGTTCTAATTGGCGAAGCATTTTTGAAGTGATCAAAATGTTCTGGCCTGTAAATTGGATCGCTGGCAGTACTATCGTGTTAAATAAATCCACTCATTGTTTAACAGAGTTGGTTACTTGTGTTGCCACTTGCAGTCGTTTTTTTAATGTATTCCACTCGAAGCTCCCAATTTAGGTCAGTAGTATCTTTTACTCCGAAATGGTACCCCAATATTCGTGTTGTAGCCGTTTGAGCTAATACTGGATATCCGTGGCATTTAGTCTGATGCCAAGCTGTATTGAGCGGTATCAATATACTTTGCTCGGTTGGACTTTCAACCCCGAGAGCTGACCAAAACGATTTAAAATTGCGTTGACAGGTGCTAATTCTCTCGTTGCCGAAAGAAATATTGTACTGTCATCTACAAGTCCGCTGAATGTATGTCGTCTTCCTCCTGATCCCGGAATTTCCACTCCTTTGACGGCAGGATGTGCTTGGATTGCTCGCCCTAGAAAATCAACAGCAAGGACGAAAAGTAAAGGTGCTAACGGACAACCCTGTCGTATGCCGGAGTTCACAGCCCATTTACTTGATTCTTCTCCATTTACTAAATAGCTAGCCATGGTTCCATTGTGAATATTATGAAATACATCAAGAAATTGCTGGGGGAATCCATATTGCTCCAGCGCAGCCGCCATAAAGTTTCTGCATAGTGTGTCGTACGCCTTCTGGAGATCAACACAAAGAATCGCAGAGGAATCTGCCCAATCAAAAGTAGGATCATCTATTACTGTTCGTAACAGCGCTTGAACCATTGTTACACTCCTTGTTAGTAATCTTCCCCTCACAAATCCCTGTTGCCCACTACTAATTAGTCGTGGTAAGAAGGGGTGAATTCTATTAGCGTAAATTCTCCTCCCAATATCTTGTATGCTGTGTTCAACAGAGATAATGGTCTATAGTCCATTGCGCTTTTTGAATCAACTTTTTTGCGAAGCGGTACTACCACCGCATCCAGGAACGATTTCGGGACTGCGGCACCGTTCTGAATATCCTGGTAAACCGCTGTGAGGATTCCTACCAGTTCGTCTTTGAAATCCTTGAAGAAATCGTGAGATAGTCCTGAGGAGCCTCCAGATTTATCCCGTGGAAGCTGATCTATTGCGGTTAGAACTTCCTGCTCTTCAATTGGTCTTGTCAATTTCGTTTGTTCCTCTGGTTGTAGTCGGTTTTGTTCAGGTACTTCGTGGAATTTTTTCAGAGCATCTTGAATGTTATCGGGGCTAACTTTTGCATGAGATGCTCCTAATATATCGTTCCATTCTGATGCCATTCTTTCTGCTGTAGACATATTCTCAGTATAGAAGTGTCCCGGAGATGGATCAATCCCTGTTACGTATTGGTCCCGCTGCCAGTTAGCGTCTTTCTTGTAAAAATTCTTTAAATTAGAAGCAGTAGGTTGTATAGATCGACCAAAAGATCGACTACTCTGTCGTACTCGGCGATGCTGTATTTTTAGTAGTATTTCAGTTCTTGTTGATGGTGGTGATCGGAGATTTGTCTGTAAACGGTCATAATAATGTTCGGTGTGTTCACGGTCCATACGGGCTACTTCACCTATCATTAACGAAAGTTGCCTCGCAAAAGTATCCCAGGCTACGGCGGGACTACTTTGGCGCTGGAATTCAGTGGTCAAACCTTTTAGTCGCTTTTGTATTTGAGTTCGTACCCATTCTGGCCTCGAACTACTGAATGGATATCGCGTAACCCCTTTGCGTTTTCGAGTCTGTGAATTTTGCATCGTTAGCCACAACCGGAGCTCCTGATGGTCGGAGTAGCCAACTGGTTCACGTGCTTCAACCCACTGCGCTGTTCCGGCAATATCACTGCTAACGTAGAACCGATCGATCCTGCTAGCTGAGCGCTTTCGCCAGTATGTGTAGTGAGTAAGGGGGTCTAAGGTATTGTCTTCATCTGCGTGAGATGAAAGTGTCACGGCATCCATCAAATTAAGATTATCAATTAGATGATTGAGTTCTTTGCTTTCACAGGCACCTAAACTCGGTAGTCCATCAACAAGACGATCCACCCGAGGATTTAGTACCGCATTGAAGTCCCCACCAAGTAATGTCGATATATTTGAGTCCATCCAATCGTTCAAGTCAGAGAAGAAATCATTTCTTTTGATTCTATTTGTCGGTGCATATATGTTTGCCAAGCACCAATCATCAAATTGAACCGCAATTCTTCTGTCATTCCAATCATTCTGTTTCCATGGATGAACTCGTGCGGCAATGTGTGGTAGTAATAGTATTCCTACTCCTCCTGAGTTGGTTGCTGTAGTTGTCCAGTAACTAAGAGGATGAGGCGGTTGTTTTGCTCCACAAACGCGATTCCACATTCCGGTCATCTCTGCAATGTCTGCCTTCGTCTTCAAATGTGTGTCCTGAACAAAAATAATTTCTGCGGGAACTACGTCGGTGCGTTGTGTCCACCCGCGCAACCATGCCTCCCGACGCTAGCTAATAAATCCTTGTAAATTTTGGGTAATAACCTGAAGTGCTGTTCTCCCTTTTATTCCATTTCGCTTCAAATGCCCTGGAGTGTAAAACATTTCCGCAACGTTATGCAGGTCTGCATACAGATCCGGGAATAAGTCTGTTGCCGTCTTGGTTGACTGAGCTGGAATAATTATTGGATGTTCGGGGTTTGTTGCGGTGGGTCAACTGACCTATGCGCTAACATCGATTCCAAGCTAGCTAGGTCACCGTCGGAATCTTGCCCATAGAGTGCCTTTTTTTAGTCTGGAATCCTGTTTGAGTGCACCCTGTAAGATTTTGATCAAGGGTACTACCATGGCGTTTGTAGGGAATGGCCTCCCACTGATTCTAGCTAGCTCAGGACCGTAAGCGAAGGCTGCAATTATCAATCGAGTAAGGTGGGCTGCCTGAGCTTTTTTGCAGATCTTGAGTAGTTCATTTTTGTCAGCGTCATACTTTCGAAGCTTGATCCAGTAGTCTCGTCCATGAATATAGAAATCATTTATCATTTCGTCGCGTTCCGTCTTCAGATAATTAATCTCATTGTCTAGTTCAGTCTGTGCCAGTTCGTCATGTTGAGCAGTGCGAACCTCGAGTAGGCCTTGAATTAGACAGTCGATTCGAAATCCTCTCGTCCAGTCTTGTAGAACGATTGCATTTATTGAGCGAATAATATATTCGGGTGAGTCTACTGCTTGCAAGCTTTGCAATAGTTTCACAGGGTGAGCTTTAACCGCATTCTTCCATGTGGTAGTGTCTGCTGGAAGACCCGGGAAATTCAGGCTGCTTATCTGCTTCCAATCAGGTTCCAGCGCATTCCATTGCTCCCGTTGGCTAATCTCCCCCCGCCGATCAGCAGAAGCCGTTTTCTGATGGCTTGTAAATCTTCCTCCTCTTGGAGTGGTTAAATCGTCTCGGTGTATATCTGGAGGGACTGGGTCGTGCTTTGCGTCGCTTCTTGCCATCTCCGGTGGGAACGGCCATGATGATTCTTGCGATTCATCCATTTCAACGTCGCTGTCCTCTGGTGTGCTGGCGCTAGATATTCCGTTGGCATGAAGTTGTTGTTGCCAGTGTTGTAAAGTTTCAGCGTCGGCCCCCGTCATTGTTTCCAAAGCCTGTCTCTGTGACGTGTTATTCCAGTCAAGTTAGCAGTAACTTTTGTACTACTGGAGCAAGGCCAAACGCTCCCACATTCGAGAACTCTAGCGATTCTTTTGTTCGTGGTCCACCTGGTTCATTAATTTTCTTCGACTCTTGTCGACCACCCTCTGGAAGACCTGACTGGTTTAAAACAGCAATTGGCTGGGCATCTGTGTTGCTCGTTGGTGCTTTAATGTTTTCTAGTGGGTTCAGCTGTGGAGGAGTTGCGTCCTCGGTTTTACTTTCTTCTTCACCAAGTTCTGGGGGCATGTCAAGACATGATGACTCCTCCTCTGTGTGAGGTTGGTTAACCGGACGGTTTCCGAATTGTAGCTACTGGTAGTGCTCCGAACCATACTTTAGTACAATAGGCAGATGCTCTTTTCCTCTGGGATTCAGGCATTCTGCTTGAAGGCGTTCCAGCCACAACTGTGCCTCTGGTTCAGCGATCATTACTTCTTTAGCTGATTCCCAAATGAAGTTCGCTGTTTTAGCTGTGTACGGATCGAAGATCTGGTAGCTTGGCTTCGTAAGTCCATTCCGTGCTACTACTACAAAGATCGGTCGTTGTAGCAACTTGGCAGCTAGTCGTAGCGTAAAATCAGAGCCCCATAAGTTTCTGGCGATGAAAGCTGCACTCTTTGAGCTCATTTGAGCTATATCTTCCATGTACTCCATCAGTAATTGCTTCGATTCCATTTCCGATAAGTTACTCGTATTTTTCATGCAAGCTAGTAATCGTAACTTACGTTCGTCGTGCTGGTACTCCTCGTCAAACCCATGCATCATAGCAATTTGCAAACCTTTCTTTAGTTTTGCGATTAAGTTCTCGATAGCTTTCTGGTTTTCGGCTGTGTGAAATCTGTGTTGAGTAGCGCCATGGCGATAGCATAGTATTGGCAATTTCCTGTTCCTGGTGTGGCTACGTCCTTTAGACCACAGTATTCAAGGACTTGGTGGCCTGTTGTCGTTGCCCATTCCAGGTCATCAATGACGAGATTGCGTAATTGTTCAGTGTCCTCCCACTTCGGTTCCGGGTTGCTGCGACTTATCGCTTCCATGATTAATCTCTGTTGTTTGGACAGTGCTGCGGGTCGACGAATTTGTCGAGGGCCACTATCTGTCGGCTTTACAGCTTCCTTTTCTGGTCGACCTTGCGATTCCTGCTGGGATCCGTCTTCGCTGACTAGATCTATCACGTTCTGTTGATGGTTGTCTTTGGACACTTGCAGTTCTGATGATGACAAACTCTTGCTCTGTATGTGACTGTAGCTGGCATTACTGCGTTTTCCTCGCGACTTCGGTGTGATCCACGTTGAGATAGGCGCTGGTACCGCTCTTGGGACTTCCGCTTGAGATTCGGCTTGGTTTCCGTCGTTATTGTTCGTGGCTAGCGAAGTAATAGGATGCTCAGTTACATCGTGGCGATGCTGTAGACTCGTCCACATACCTTCAAGCTCTTCGAAGCTAGTTATCGTTGATTTTTGCTTGATAAGTGTGGTGAGATCTTGTGCATTTACTGTAATGCAGTTTGCTGTAGATTTCCATTGATCTGTTGAAGCTCGGCATTGAACAACCGTGTGGCCAGGCTTACAGCAATTGTAGCACGGAGAAGCCGGACTGCTACCAACGTGATGGACTAATAGTTTGGTTCCCACCCAGTTTATAAATCTGATCCCCTCCAAAAAGGGCGGGCATCCTGGGGATCGAAAGAAAATTCCCCACGCTCCGGTTTGTAGTGTCTGGCGTCCCGAGGTAGGTTCTTGATACGTACTGAATTCTCCATCAAATCTCGATCGTAGAAATGCATCAACGGCTGCTTCATCTATGAATCGCGAGATATTGAGTAGTTTGATTTTGTAGCGATCATGTTGACGTTCATTGGTGATACCATCTCTCCCTATCTGGCGCGCCCAAACTCGTGCTGCGTTGTCACTTGGTGTTCCATCTCCAGAAGCGACTTCAGGGTGTACGTTTGTTAATACAAACCGCCTGCTTCGAAATGGGATGGACTTGTAATTTTTTGACCACTTGTCTGCAGCTTCTCTAGTCCAATAAATTAGGTGGACCGAGTGTTGCTGGGCATTGTAGCACACCTGCTTTGTCTCGCCTAGCATTTGTGTCAACTGTTCCATTTTGAACCCTCAGCCTGTCGCTCCTTGAAGCACTGCGTTGCATAGCCGATCTCGATTTTGAAAATCCGGGTAAACAGGGAATTGGCCCGGTAGTCGAAACATTAGTTCTCCTTCAACCTGAGCGTGGATAGTATTCTGAATTACTCGTAGCATCTCGTTGTTGCATGTGCGTTTCAGAAATTGAGGTAGCTCTTGAGCTAGAATTGTGCCTTCTAGCAGGCCTTGAATAATTATTTTTTCTGTTAAGGTTGGCTCTCTCAGTTCGGTTGGAAATCCGTACGGCGTATCGTAGACGACTCATTTGAGCGATTTCGTCTGGCGAGTATACAGCGGTTTTGAATCGAACAATATTTGAGTGTTGTTCTTCTCCCATCGGATCGTCGTCATCTTCGCGGGTATTTTTGAGCAACGGGTTATTGGACCATGGGTTTTCATTGCGTGCGTAGTGTACCTTGATCTCACTTTCTTCAAAGAAATACCATCCAGTAGAGTTCGCCTACTGTCGAAAATGGATGCAGCAAGACCCTTAAGTCGTCGCAGCCATATTTGCGCCGTACCATCGTGCTGCACCACTTCTAACTTGAAGAGCCGGATCAGACCTCGAAGTTCTTCTTGTTGGAGAATGGGATAATTAGATTTTTCTTCTGACAGCTCCTTTTGGTCTTGTTGCTTGAACGCCATCGTGAACATTTGCTGCATGACTTGATTGCGTGTGTGTTCTTCTTGCTCATTCATCTGTTCACCTTGATCAAATGTTCTCTCCATCTCGACCACCAGTTCACTGAAGGGGGTTTGTTTCTCTGGTATCCCTTCCGGGTTCTGGCTCTTGTTCTCGGAGGGCTCAGCTTCCGGCTCGATTTCTCCAACTGGTGGTGGTGTGGCTGGTGGTTGTCGTTCCGTTGATTCAATTGCCTCCTGATGCATTGTCTCCACAACCTCTTCTTGTCCACTCTGATCTTCAGCCTTCTCTGGTTCCTTTGGTAGCTTTGTCGCCGTTGTTTTGTCTTGGTGGAGGGCGCCAGGGTCCGGTGGGTGATTTCGGGCCTCCATGGTGCACGGAGATGGCAAGATCGTAGTGCTCCCAATTGAAGACCTTATAGTTTAACCAAGCTTAAACTTCAAGGGTCGCTCGAATGCTGCTCCTTTTGGTCGGTTGGCTAGGTGGTGTACTCCCACGCACCGCAGGTTGGTTCTTGTGCGGCTGGTCGGTCTGCGCGACTGGTCGCAAAAACGGAAGTGCGGAGACTGAGATAACAGATAAAAATAACAGCAGCATTCGTATCTTAGTTACAAGTTAGTGATACCAGAGCTTAACTACGTTTTGGTGGCTGCGAGCGATCCACCAGCTCTGGATCTGAACCACGAGAATGCAAACAAAGCCGTGCTGTGCACGGGGGAAGCTCTGGGTTTACGAATCAGTTTTTCAAATTTCATATTTAAATTTATATGATGATTAAAGTAATTGGGCTTGTCCCTCATTTTTGTGGTAATCAAAACAAAACTTTGCAGCCTTCTTGGAAATAATCAGAAGATGGGTTGTCTTTGCTTTGAGCCTTCGCGTGCTTCCATCGGAAGAGGCTTGGTTTCGGTCCGGTGTGATGCATGCCTGAAGCGCGCGGCAGCGGATCGTCGGCGAATTCGAGCGGAGAAGAGGCGAGCTACAGTAGTGGGGGCTAGGAAGGACCGTAAGCACAATCCTTCCGCTGCTAAAGGGCTGGTATTAATATTGCGGCACTACAGAGGACTGAAAACGTTTGTGATGATGACGACGACGCTGGACATTTTACCGGCGAAGCTCTCGAATGCGTTGAAGCATCAACCACAGCGGTGAAAATAGGTCTTGCTCTGTGTGCTTTTTGCCGCAAAAACGAAAGTGAGCTAGTTCCAGTTGGATGAAACAGAAAGCATGCGCCCGTTAGCTCCGCGTGCTATCGTTGCACCAAACTAGCTTCAATACGACAGGACTGTGAGCTTGAGCTAAGTATATGTAATATTCTAGTATGCAATATTGTAGGTATTTCTGGTTGTTGCTCTTGTGAGTGTGTTTCGTGACCATCATTGTGTTGGATGTGTATTGAGTTACAAGCAACATTCAGTTTTGGTGTGAAATGATTGCAACGGTTTAATGCAGATATAATCTGTTGTGGTGCTATCATTTCAAAGCTGGGAGGGCTTTTGGGATCGCCCCAACAACTCTGGATTAAAATCCCGAGAACAACCAGCTACCATCTACTATCCCATATCTATATTTTTTCAGACCTTTCGCTTGCGACTTAGCGCATTGCGTTGTATACATGACTGGCAGCGTAATTTATTACGGAGCACGTAATTTATAATTAACAATATTATAGGGAAATCCGGTTTGGATCCGTAATTTTAAATTAGTTCTAAAAAACTAATTCGTGATTTGACCAATCACCCAATTAAATAATATTTATGTGTTGGTATCATATTATGATACCAAGCAACGTGGAACATCGACTGGAGTAGGCCACAATTCGCACCGAGGAAAAAAGAATGATGAAAAGATATTGGAGGGGTTAGAATTGGCAAATGACGCAAAAAATATCACAACTTTAGCGCCCACGAAATAACCAAACCATTTCCGAAATATCACCCCGGTCAGATATGAGATGACCGTCATTTCCAGCTGATAATCACTATGACGCGCATCTAGCAGACGACTCGATCCATTCACTACATCAGGTGCGTGAACTACACGCACGCTTCAGCTTAGTTGTCGACGGCGGCCATGTGCAGTACCAGGTCCACGAGGCGGTTCGAGTAGCCCCACTCGTTGTCGTACCACGACCCTAGCTTCACAAACGCGTCGTTAAGAGCAATGCACGGATCGCGTCCAGCGTGCTCGAGTGCTTGTCGTACAGGAAATCGTTCGACACCACCTGGTCCTCCGTGTAGCCGTGGATGCCGGCCAGCCCGCCCTCCTACGAGGCCTTGAAGTCATCCATCGAGGCAGGCTTCTGCAGGCGGCACGTTAGCTCCACTGACATGTCGGGCGACGGCACGCGGAACGCCACGCCTGTCAGCTTGCCGTTCAGCACCGGCAGCACCTTGCCCATTGCCTTGGCGGCGCCCGTCGATGACGGGATGATGTTCTGGCCGCAACCACGGCCGCTGCGCCAGTCCTTGCCGCCCTTCGCCGGGCCGTCCACGGGTTGCTGTGTCGACGTTGTCGCATGCATGGTCGTCATCAGACCCTCCACGATGCCGAACTCACCTGGCCCGCGGTGCCAGCCAGTTGGTCGTGCACGACGCGTACGGGCGCCGAGACGTCGTACTCCTTGTGGTTCACGCCCATCACGTACATGGTCGTGGCGTCCTTGGGCGGCGCAGAGATCACCACTCTCTTGCAACTCCCCTTGATGTGGGCCGTCGTCGCGAACCAGAGGTCCGCCAATACAGTATGATATTGAATTGGGTCCACCGTCCAGTAATAAAAACTGCAATTCCAAGCTAAACAATAATAATTATTGCCTCAATTTATATTGAATTGTTACATAAATGGACAGCTTATATCACTTTAGAGAGGAATAAAGGATTGAAATCGCAATTTTCAAGAGAGAAGGCTGTTTCTTTTTGTGCTAGCTATCTGCTGGCGCGTACTGGAGCGATTCCCCCGTGATTATCTTCTACGTCTGCGTGTGTATTGTATTTACCGACCCTGGCCTCAAGGTTGGTGGTTTATGGGCTATTCTTTCGGTATTTGCCAGTGGGCGCTCTTTTTTTTACAAATTTTATAATTGGGTCAACTTTATATTGTTTTGAGGTCAGCGTAGTACAGTAATAAAAAATTATAGTGACAAAACTGATTAAGGGGATTTGCCAAATTAGTGCACTTTTCAAAGGGCATCAGTCAAGGCGCGGTAGCCGAATGTCTACTGTGAGTTTCAGTGTGCAATATGCATGCCCAGACAGGTGTTTGTTTACTCTCTTTCACAGATTAATTCTGGTATGGAGAGGCTCTTATTGGGTAGTTTGGATGGATTGTAGTGAATGGCCTATTTCCTGCTGATTGCCAGTTTAGTGCTTCTTTTTATCTTAGTATTTGTATGAACCTGAAATTCTCAAACTGGGACAGTGTTTCTTTCGTTCAGTGGTTAGGTAACCTATAATACACGATAAAAACGCAAACACATCAGTATTGAAAGGATATGTATCTTGGAAATAATTTGTCATTTCGACAGTGCTGACAGCTCAGTCGGTTAATGCCGCTGGCTTAATGAGGGCCCTACGGGGAGCAGAGTTGTCGCGGGTTCGAGTCCCCTCGGACACGTTAATTCTCCGCACTGTTATAAAGGTATGATTATCTGCTCATCTGTGTGTGCAATTGACTTACAGGAACTAACATTGATTTGCCTGTCTGTCTTATCTCTTGACTAAACTATTGCTTCAAACAGCGATTGCTCGGGTGCGCCTGGAGCATTTTCAACCTCCGTATGAACCGGTGTCAGTCGGGAACCTTTTGCCGTGCCTTTCGAGGCTTTGCTTGTAGGTTCTCTAGTAGTTCACGGGTTAGCAATCGCCCACCAACTGTCGCTGTCACTGCTTCTTGCCTTTCGTGCGTGGTGGTGGGAGGACGAGAAGCTGTTGTTGGACGTTTTCTTCACGTGAAGCCAAGCGGCTTGCTTAATCGACACCGGCGCCGCTTCATAAAGCGCCTGTACCAGCCGCTACCAACGCCAGTGCCCGTAGTCATCTCAGCGATCGTGCTGGCCTTGGCAATGATTTCCCCACGCTTGGCCGGCTTCCCGACAAGCTGTCGCCCCATTATCCACTCACAAAGGTGTTGCTCTGCCTCAGCTGTCAGGCGTGGTTGAGGGCCACGTCACTGAGACTCCATCGATTCTCCTTTCTTGCGCTTGCCTACCCACTTAATCAGCGTGCGGTAGAGTTTAGCTTGCTTTTGGTGTAGTCTCCGCGCTTCTTGGTCATGATTCTCGGGGCGAGGTCAATTTGGTAGTGATAGTCAAATAGTTAAGCTCATGCCACTAGTTCTAACTGCAAAAGCAGACGAGATAAATCGGGTGGTCGAGAGTTAGCCAACAGGAGCTGTATACATAATGGCAGGTTTTACGGTTTCGAATATTTCATCCAGTAATATACCAGAGCTCGTAGGGTTTTGGCGTGATTGGTCGTTTCTATTAGTGCACTAATATGCTTCTAGTGCACTAAAGTGGCAGATTCCCTTATTTATTGTATTGCACTATTTTCCCCCCGACATCTGTCGTCAACATGTCCGTCGACTCGCACACGTACGTGGCGTCGGCCTTGCCCCACGGGATCTCCGACGGGTTGCACGATGCGAACATGTGGATCGCCTCGCCGGCCACCACCAGGTTGCCGTCCTTGGTCTCCACGGAGCCGTCGAACTTGCCGTGCGTCTAGTCGTACTTGAGCAGGTACGCCATGTACACCAGGTCTAGCAAGATGGCACAACGCCCAAGCTGAGAATGTCTTCTGTACACCCCAATCGGCTCTTTCTACGTAAGACCGTTACGATCACAAGTAATCTTGCTAATAGGGAGGGGGGTGGGGCAGAATTAGCTTTTTGGCGGAAATGGTCACCATATTTTTTATGGTCAGCGGACATAACATTTTGCGAAATGGTTCAGCTATTTGGGTGAACCATTTCCGAAATGACCAACCATTTCTGAAATGGTCGAAATGGTCGAAATGGTCGAAATGGTCGACTATCCGCAAAGGCAAGTTTCACCTCAGTCTTGAATCTTCCCCCGCAGCGCACACAAGGAAGCAGCGGCAATTTGCCTCTTGTTCGCATGCAGCAAGTACGGACGTTGATGTAGCCCGCCACTCGTGTTCCTTTGATTATTTGCAATGAGCTGCCTGCGGTAAGAGACGCGAGGCATGGCTGTTGCGCTCGAGCGTAGATTTTTTGCTTGTGGAGAGCTGATCAAGTCGCCATCGGCATTAACAGGTTCGGTCGTATCGGCCGCCCCGTGTGTCGCGGCGCCATCAAGAACCCCAAGACCAAGGTGGTGGCCATCAACGACCCGTTCTTGGACCACCGACCAAGACGGAAGAGCAAAGTGAATACTACTACTTATATCTTTCCTCAACGGTAGACGCATTTTTTTTTACGTACTGACACAGTACAAAAAATATGCTATCCACGTGAAAACGTCTGGAAGACCAACATCAGGCAGCGCGAAGGTAGTAACGTTTTAGGTTTGTATGTGTGTCGTTGGTAACCCTTTGTTGAATACAATTGTTATATGACGGGTCGCCCCGTAAACTTCTCCTTGAAGCTGTCCCGTAAGCCGCCCCGTAATACGTATCGTAAATTACCACTTTCAAGGATTTCGCGCTCTATCCGTCTCACATGTATTGTGAGAACCGGTTAAAATGCTTATCCTTAGTAGCCCCTTCTTAGATCTTATTTATTAATAAGTAGTCATACCCCTCGCCGCACGATTGCCGAGTAAAAGGTGGACATTCTGCTCCAAGCGCATCTATATCGACTATTCTTGTGTAAATCAATCGCCTAATCTGCACATCCACTCCTGTATGCAGCACAAGGTGATTGGAGCTCGCGATCGATTTACGAATTGATCGAGCTAAATACAACTAATTATCGTCCTTGTGGGTCACAAATCGTTATAAGCTTACATAAACAAGTAAATCGTCGCTGAAGCACGATTAGCTGGCACAGCATACTTAGTAGTCTAACCTTGACATCGCCCAACGTTGAGGAAAGGATAGGACTACAGGTGTTCCTGCCTAATTTGGAAAGGTGGGACCAAAAAGCCTGCAAGGATGCAGGATCTGCGCAGGTTTCGCATAGATGCAAATGCACTGAATTACACTGAAGATAGTAAGTTAAGAATGCGGCGCATCGACATTGAGGGTGCTCTCGAGTCATATTGCACACCATGACCTTCTGGCCAAACGTGAGGCGAATGTAGCACTTCTTGGACTTGTTGCTTGACTTCGTTGACACCGTCATGGAGGTTTTTGATGACTGATCGCGACGGCGCCTCGGCGAAGCAACGTTGCAATAATTAATCTCCATTGGGAGCATTTCACGTGCTCTTGCCAGTAGCTACTTGCAAGTCTTGCACATGCAAGGTGCTTCCCGCGGTGCGACACTTTCCCTTCACTTTTCATTTAACCCACTACATCTCCCGATCAGGCATGAACAAATCGCATTTGGATCTGCTCGTTCTCTGCGAGGTATATTGCGTGACGCAAGTCCAAATTAGGCGGGGACACCTGTGCGTAAAGGGAGGACAGGTTACACAGTGCATGTACACTGTACCTGGTACATAATCTGTATTATATGTGTATGGTATTAGGGGGGGGGGGGGTCGAGGGTCTTGTCGATCTAAGTCACTAGCAGTGACAAGCCGCGACGCACTACTAAGATCGCTATCTGGTTCTTCTGGCTCGTCATTCAGGGCGTGGCGAGGAACACTCCACAAAGGGCTTGTGGGCCTGTTGATCAGGTTGATTGGAGCGCATTCTTGGCCCATTGACTGCGAGTGTGTGGTATTACAGTGTGGCCGTGTCCGACGTTATGGGTCGATCGCCCGATTCGAAGCAGCTATGTACCGTAGCGTCGTTCTCTTCCCTCGTTTTCAAATCCCAATTTCAGCTGCTGCCTGTGGTGTGTTCGATATTTGTTGAAGATCCAGGGTAAAACATCAAGTGCAGCCAAAACAGCAGTAAAAAGTAGAAACGCATCGGTACGTTAATTTAATACTTGTATAATATTGTATAGAAGGTTTTAGTTTTTTATACGTGTATTATAATACATGTATAATTCAATACACGTATTGCGGTCTTCTGTACTTCCAGTTGGAAATTGATGCTCTTCAAGATCTGCGGGCGCTGTCTCTCTCTCTCGTCGCGAGCGTGTGACTTCTTTCCAGTTTCCAATTAGCCGCACGGATACGAGGGAACAGCATCAATTCCGCAATGAAGCTATTCGTCTTCTTATCGACCTTGGTTTCTGCGATGGCAGCAACTCGAGCTAAAGATGTTGCCCAAATGGACGATTCTTCTCGAGACCAGTTCAAGAAAGCTGCATCGGGCCCGGTCCAAAACGTATTTACCTTTGACAGCCTGGAGGGTTCCGAACTACAAGAAGTTATGGACGACAGCCTGGAGGGTTCCACAAGTCTGGACGGTTCAACGGATCAAGAGGTCACGTTCGACAGCCTTGATGTTTCTAGCTCGAGTTCTACCTCCGACAGCCTTACGGGGTCTACTTCTGGTAGCCTCACAGGTTCGAGCCTCGCGGATTCTACCTCCGACAGTGTAGAAGGTTCTACCGCAAGCAGCTTAGAAGGTTCTACCTCTGACAGCCTGGGCAAATCCACCTCTGACAGCCTCGCGGGTTCTACACCTGGTAGTCTGGAGGGCTCTGTCTCCGGCAGCCTTGAGGGCTCTACCGCAGACAGCTCCGCGAGTTCTACCGCTGACAGCCTCAAGGGATCTACCTACGATAGTCTCGTAGGTTCTACCTCCGGCAGCCTCTCGGGCTCTACTTCTGACAGCCTCGCGGGATCTTCCTCTAGCAGCCTCACTGGTTCTACCTCCGACAGCCTTGCAGGCTTCGCGTCTGACAGCGCTGATGGATCTACCTCTGATACCTCTGACAACCTCGCAGATTCTACCAGCCTGGACGATTCTACCTCCGACATCGCGGATAGCTCTACCTTCAACAGCCTGGAGGGCTCTCATGGCCAAGAAGTTACGTTCGATAGCGTTAAGGGTTCTACCTCCGACAGCTTCGAAGGTTCACAAGCTCAGGCAAATGGAACAGAGACTGAAGCTCCGACGCCAGTCCCAACGCCAGTCCCAACACCAGCTCCGACGCCAGCACCGACAGAGGCTCCTACTCCTGCCCCGACGCTTGCCCCGACTCCTGCTCCGACGCCCGCTCCGACTCCGGATCCGGGTCCGTGGGTGGCCAAGTGGATGGACCACGACCAAGTGCAGTCGTACAAACAGCCCGAGCCCGTCACCATCTCCGAAAAGGCCGCCGTCAAGTTTAAACCGCAGCTTCACATTACGAACGGATGTCACCCGTATCCTGCCGTGAGCTGGTGGGGCGAGACCAGCGGTGGTTTGAAACCTGCGGGTGCCCCTAGCTCCAACTGCAAGGGGTCTGGATGGGGATCGCAGGTCTATGGGCGATCTACGTGGTATCGCGGTATGTGGGCCATCATGTACTCGTGGTACTTCCCCAAGGACTCGCCGTCCTCGGGCATGGGCCACCGTCACGACTGGGAGCACGTCATTGTGTGGATCGACAACCCAGAGGTTGAGACTCCCAAGATTTTGGCCGTGACGCCGTCGGCCCACAGTGGTTACTCGCGCCAAGTTCCTCCGAATGCCGACGTCCTCGATGGCACGAGCGTCAAGGTCCAGTATGTGGCTGAGTGGCCCGTCAACCATGCGCTTAAATTCACTACCGACGGCGGTGAGTTCCAGGACCTCATCATGTGGAATCAACTGTCCGAAGACTCGCGCCGAGCACTGAACGCAGTTGGGTGGGACAAAGCCAACACGCCATTTAACGACGGAAACTTTGAGTCGAAGTTGGGGAGGGCGTGGCCGTTTGGTTGATTGTATCATCGATGGATACTCAGTTTAGTCAACCCATTTTGTCGTCGTCGTAATCTTGAGTTGCGTAGTCCAAACTTCGATAGTACTATAATACTTCCTCTGTCCGGAAATAAATGCAAAATCTAGACGTTGACCACGATAAAATTGCATAGACTTCTCCAAATTTACCGCGGAATGGACGAGTGGACGCGTCTGTATTTCGTTTATTCGGGGATACCAACCATGCACACTACTTCGTCCTCTACCGTGTGCAGGGTCTTACCAAACACAACGACTCGGCCGCTTCATTTGAGCAATTTCCGCCACGTGAACAGCAAGCACCTCTGCGACCGATGACTGTGTCTAGGACCAACTTCACGGACGAGAAACGCCAACGCATCATTTACGAGCTTCTAATTCGCTGTAGTGATCTCGTTCTGCCATCGGGAACTTACACTGACCTAGATGAGCGTTGGGACTGTCATCCCAGCACAATTAGCCGAATCTGGAATGTGTACTGCGCAGCTCGAGCCTTCAGGACCCTATAGATGGATGCAAGAGCCGGAAAGCGAAGCATTGCGGAAGGAAGCGTAAAACTGCGAAGAAGCTAAGGAAAAGCTGCGGTCGGTTCCTCTGGAAGATCGACAGGTGAATCGGCGCGCTGCCGCAGCCGCAGGTCTCTCGAAGTACATGGTGGGAGAACTACTCAAGGAGGGAGAGGTCTCGAGACGTTCTACACGGATCAAGCGTTGTCTGACCGACAAGAACAAACTTCGACGCATCGAGTTTGCATTGTCCTTAGTCGACGAGTCACGAATGATGTTTGAGCCGCTGTATAACGTTGTACACGTAGATGAAAAGTGGTTCAATTCAGACAAAGACAAACGCTCGTTTATAATGCTCGAAGACGAAGAACTCCCGGTCAGAAAACGCGAAAGCAAGCGCCACATCCCCAAGACTATGTTTTTGGACGTCCAAGGTAAGATTACTCTGATGATTATATACCCTTTCTAAACCGATGTTACTGACGTCAACTTGACTTCATAGATTCGATCCGCATCGAAACGTATCTGGCCTTTTGCCGAGAAGTACATCGCAAAAAAAAATAGTCGGAATCGACCGAAGGGCACCGTCACCATGCGTAACTTGAAAGGCGTGGATCGGGAGGCATACAAAAGTTATCTGATCAAGTATGTCATCCCAGAAATAAAAGAGCAGTGGCCAAGGAAGGACAAATAGGACGTCATCTACACCCACCAAGACAACGCTAAGCCACACGTCTCCCCAACGGATCCCGACATTTTCGAAGCCCGCTTGCAAGATGGGTGGAACATTCGCCTGTTTTGTCAACCCCCCAACTCACCTGATACCAACGTGCTGGACTTGGGCCTGTTCGCCTCACTCCAGTCCTCTCAAAATCGAGCCCCACTGCGTGGAACCGAGGAGATCATTCAAGCTGTCAATCGTGCGTACGACTCCGTGACTAAGGAAACACAAGAAAACGCGTTTATATCGCTTCAAAGCTG
This sequence comes from Phytophthora cinnamomi, assembly GCF_018691715.1. Lineage (NCBI taxonomy): Eukaryota > Oomycota > Peronosporomycetes > Peronosporales > Peronosporaceae > Phytophthora > Phytophthora cinnamomi. The sequence goes on from NW_027150993.1 coordinate 153,356, forward strand.
CATGCGTAGCATGTTGCAAGTCAGAGGTGATAACACGTACGCTCTGCCACACATGAACAAGGCACAACTAAGGAAGCTAGGCATGCTGCCAGAAGTGATCGCGTGTGATCTGCAGGTTTACAACAGAGCAGTGGAGCTTCTGCGCAACTCGAACAGGGCAAGCTCCATCTTGTTTCCCGATACCAATGTCCCCTCGTAGTATTTTATCCCCTCCAAATCGATAACGATACAAAAATCACGACTACCAAAACCTATGGTTCTGTCATATTACATACTTGCAATTAATTCCGTCCGGAGGAAGTGTAGCTACGTTGCATAGCAACGAAGCTGTGATGTTGCAAAATCCTAACACGAAATTGAACTGGTTTTCGATTGCCGTCCAGGTAATTGTAAGATCAAGGAATGGTGCTTGCGAAGTGCATCAGGCTTGGTGAGTTATCGGAAGTGTGATACTGGTGTAGATTGACTGGAGCTGCGCCAGCAAAACATCATTTTTTTCTTCAGGGCGACAAAAGATATACATGTACTAGTAGATGCAGTCCACCACAGTCCACCGATAACTTCTCCCGATACCTCTCCAAGGTGCTATTCGCCCAGAAAACCAGCAAAAAGAAGCGCAAGCAAGCAGGTACAATAGTAAGGCGACCAATTTGCGACGACTTGACCTAGGACATTGCGTGGCTGCCGCTTTACTCAACAAAATCCTTGCGCTTTGAACAGATTATCGTAATAAAATACTGACGTGCTGCAACCGCACACATGGATTTTTAATTCTTAAACGGCCAAGCCTTTCCCAGTTTGGGCTCAAAGTTGCCGTCGTTAAAGGGCGTGTTGGCCTTGCCCCAGGACACCGAGTTGAAGGCACGGCACGCGTTCTCGGACAGCTGACTCCACATGATCAGGTCCTGAAAGTCTCCACCCTTCGACGTCATATCGGTGGCGTGGTTGATCGGCCAGTGGCTTTCGTAATTGACCTTGACGCTCGTACCATCGATTGTGTCGGGGTTTGGAGGAACGTACTTGGAGTAGCCACTGTGTGCCGACGGCGACACCGCCAAAATCTTGGGAGTCTCAATGTCTGGGTTGTCGATCCATATGATGACGTGCTCCCAGTCGTGGCGGTGACCTAAGCCCGTGGACGGGGAGTCCTTCGGGAAGTACCATGAGTACATGATGGCCCAGACACCGCGGTACCACGTCGAGCGGCCGTAGACCTGAGATCCCCATCCAGACCCCTTGCAGTTAGCACTAGGAGCGCCCTTGGTCTTGAGACCGCCACCGGTCTCTCCGGCTTCGTTCACCGCAGGGTAAGGGTGGCATCCGTTTGTGATGTGCATCTGGGGCTTAAACTTGACGGCGGCCTTGTCCGAGATCGTGACAGGCTCAGGCTGCGGGAACGGCTGCACTTGGTCGTGGGAAATCCACTTGGCCACCCACGGACCCGGGTCGGGGGTCGGAGCAGGCGTCGGGGCTGGGGTCGGCGCCGGCGTGGGAGGCAGCGTCGGGGCTTCGGTCGCGCGGGGATCAGGCCGCATCGTCCTTTTAATCGTCGGAGCAGGCGTGTCGATCTCCACCTCCACTTCCTGAGAACCCGACATGCTCGACTGTTGCTGCTGCTCCGGCTCGTCCTCCTGCGATAGACCCTTCTTCATGGGTGCAGACGCTCTCGTGAATTTGTTGAGACTCGAATAATCGATGTACTTCACCGGTGGTTTAACCGGTGCTTGTTCCTCCTCCTCTTGCGGCTGACCCTTCTTAGTGCCGGGCACGGTCATCGGCGCCGGCGTCTCCTCCAGGTTCGAGAAATCGATGGACTTCGTCGTCGAGTTAGTCGCTTCTTGGGCATGCACCAAAGCGAAGGCAGCAAAAGCTGCAGCACACAGGATGAGGTAAGACTTCATTGTCCCGAGGCTACGAGTTATTCACGTGAGTGGAAGAATTGGTGAATGGGCAGATGCACTCAGCCCAAACGCTGGTTTTTGTACACACTACTTCGGTGAGCCGTAAGATACAGCGCGTTACCAAGCACAACCTGTTATCTCGCTGTTAGCAGAGCCATGCAACGAGAACCGTAGACCCTTGAAGGTCTCACTAGCTGGGGCCATCGATTCACCGACAAAGCAGCGAGGTGCCGATTCCCCGACAAATCAGGGAGAGACCGGTTTGGCCATCCGCTTGAGCCGGAACGTCTCACAACGGCAACGAAGACATGGTGATCACAGCTGCGGTGCATGGGAACTGGTACAGTACATGCATGTGTTCAACCTGTCTAGCGATTATTTTAATTGCCTTTATCATTCTAATCTGGCGTCCCTCAATTAAAATCACACACAACGAGTTGTGTTGAACGAACGATGCCTTCGGCATGTTGTTGTGCGGTACCGTGCATGGTGTTGTACAGTACATGTACTGTACAGTAACGTTAGTACCGCTTGTTGTAAGTTGCGGGAGGAGCAATCTAGCACATCCCTCCTGCAATCTCACGTAACACATGTACTGTAGAGATTGTATTGACGGTCCGTCAATGGGGACGGCTGACATATAAGAAAAGCAAGCTGGAAAGCAGAACACCCCATTGGGGTGGACTGCTCGCATCGGCACAGAGACGTAAGCGCGATGACCAACTGGTTCTCTGGACGCGGCTGTTGTGCAAGTTTCGGACGGCGAGAACGTGTTGTGACCCCACAGGGGCAAAATTCGTACTGTACCGTATCGCAGACTGCGACTGTACAATACCTGATGCCTTCTTGGGTTTGCTGCAGTAGAAATGCTTTTACCGTACGTGCATTTGGCTCACACTTTCCGGGTTTGGTTGGATGGAACCGTACGTACTGTGCATGCACTATTGTAAATGTATGCACGTGTTGGCACATTATGTAGAGGCTTTAAGCCTCAGGCTTCAGATTTGATCTCGCCATTTATATCACCATGATGTGTTTTCCACACATCCATACAGCATTATAGTACGGGGCATCTCCCAATACTGTATCACAATTGTTTTGTCAAATCTCGTGGTACAACGTGTCGTAATCCGCCACGAGAGTGCTTACGTACACAGTCCATAAAAAAAGTACTGGAACAGTTTCCCTATTCACGCCTGTAATGACCGCACGAGCTACCGTGCTCCGATGCCGCGTCGAAGCGTTCGTGCGCCGGCGCACAGGGAGGAGGAGGAGAGCGCGAACGAAGCCTCCGCTACTTCTAGCTCAGTTTGGTGCACTCAGTACATGTCCAGCACCTACATGTATGTACTTATGGAGGCATCAAATATATCTGCATTTTCTTTGCCAAATTCCTGCTGCGGTCATAACGAGGTGGGGCGCTGTACTTGCTGGCTGAATTGCGAAACTGCTGCCTTGTGTAAAGTGTTGCTCGGTCAACTCATGATGCAGGTTGGTTGCGGCGTCATGCACATGAACCACATCGATTTATCTGAAAGAGAAATTATCGTGCCGGGAACCATCAACAAATGCAACTGTAACTTCTTGAGGGACTGCTCACCTTTACCCATGACGGATCAATAGATGAGCCCCATGTACAGTATGGATGAATATCATCAAATCTCCGACTACACTGTATCTTACTATAGAGCATTTTGGCCAATAGAATGCGTTTGCGGGCATTAATATTTGTTTTATCGAATCAATTACTACATGCATGTAGTTTTGACCAATCACTATTTGTGCAGGATCCAGATCCACACCTCCGACGTATCGAGTCGGAGCGCACGTTTGAGTTATTTTATCCCCTACCAATTGGAAGTTATTCGCATATTTCTCGAATAACAACCGAGCTCCAACATCTCCGACCTCCAATGAGCCTTAAGGATCTAGCACCTGCCAACACGAAACATGCCCGTGAAAATGCGGCACGCTCGTGTCGTGTAGGAACACGCGCTAAATTATATATTGGCACACTTTCCCCACCAACAACACCCACCAAGTCACCGAAGACTCAATGGGCTTGTTAGGGTTAGAACCTGAAGGCCCAGGAACTTTCCCTTGCACCGGGTTGATGTTTCCCCTATGTACAGAGCTTCCGCTAGTCGACCGACGGAAGACTCAGCGTCACTAGCCACGAGCAAAGGCTAGCACACTCTCACACACAAAATACACTTCGCAGGCCCTCAGAAGGAAGGATCCCGGTCTTTTACGGCGTGATACGAGGGTGTCGGAGGTATACTCTGGCGGGAAGAAATAAATGGAGTGCGCTCTCGCTTCTCCAGTTCCTGGCGACGACTCATCGCTATCAATACACCGGCCACTACTGTCTTGGCCCTGCCAGGGATGAACACACGCTACGCCAGTAGATGTGCCCGCCGACAGTCATAATCCTACCTACCAGGTTTACCTTGAGCAGCAGGTCGTTCACTGCAGGCACCGGTGTCGCCCTTGCGTGGTTGGGAGGAAAAGCTGTTCTGTTATTGTTGCCCCAAGGTTTATCTTGTCTTCTCTTAAGTTTCCTATCGATCAATACAAATATCAAGTATAAACGCGTCCGTTTTTGGACCGCCAGTTGTAACTCACGACTCTTCGGCGCTTTCCCTGCGACGTGGCGGCGTTACCGACGACTCAAACGGCCGCTGAAACGCCACCGACGACTGGGGACAGGCGCCGACGACTCATAGGTTCGGATCTTGCCAGTAGGTTCGCACCGTACTTAGCGGGCTGCAACCGCCCGCGCTTGGCTTGGGACCGTCGACGAGTCATCGTCACCGGTCTATTTAGGCCAATCAGCGACTGGGGCGTTTGGTCCAATGACTGGCGATGGGTTGTGACTTGCCAGTTGGTGCCGGCACCTCGAGTCTTCTTCGCCCCTTGTCTCGGCTTTGGATTTTGGCTTCGACTTCATTTCCCGATACCACAACCGCCCCCACCGCGACTCGAGCCGCGTGCTGGTGAGCGTCGGGGCGCTCCTGCGCCATGGTCGGTACCTCGCGCGCTGCCCAGTCCGCCGTGAACTTGGCGCGCAGGGCTCTCGGTGTATCTCGGTCTTCGCTCCAGATAAGCCGTCTTCTCTTGTTCGCTCGCCGTCTTCACTGCTAACCAGGATCTTGGCATCTTGGTCAGTCTTCGCCTGGTCGAGGAAGCCCGCTTTGTGCTGGCTGTCCGCCTGCTGTTCCTGCTACCTCGCAGTCGGCGGTGTCCGAGGATGAGAGCGTTGCTGGGTCGATGGGCAGCTCGTCCACGGTGAGTTTCTTGCCGTCTTTTCGCCCTCTGTCTGCTTCACGCGAGGTGTTGATGCTTGGCGGCTTTGTATGTCTGCTTCACAGGTTGTCCTGTTATCTCCGGGGTTGAGTTCACTCGCTGGCGAGCCAAGCTTCACTGGAAGCTTCTGCTGAGTCGTTCGCGTCACTGGCCTCCTCTCCTGCTGCTCCGTCGGTACGTCTCGCTGACTTGCATTTTGATCTTGAGCTACTGTCGCTTACCTTCGAGGTTATTATCTTCGTCTCTTGTCTCGCAGGACACTTCTCTGGTTGATGCGCCCGTTGGTAATGCCGCTGGCGACTCGGTTGCGATCCTGTCGTCGCATCTAGTTGCTCGACGTTCTACTTCGAGTGCTGAAGCTGGCTGTACCACCACCGACTACTCGCTGATCACGGTGTCGCGTGAAGCTCTCGAACAAATCGTCATGGAAGCCAGTGCTGAGGCGTCGGAACGCGTGATCGCGGTGTTGGGTCCTCGGCTGGATCTCATTGGCCGACTTAATGTCACCCTGCACCAGGGCCCCAACATGCGTGGAGACCGCCACGTGGGCTCTCGCTTGGCTGCCGCTCGCTCGCTGGAAGACGTGGTGGCGGCGGCTCAGCCCAACATGGGAGTCCACGATGACATCAACATGGAATTGGCTGTGATGCGAGGCCAGTTGCATTCCGCTGAAGCTGCGCGTGCTGCCGCCGAAAACTCGGCGATGAAGGAATCGTTCAAGCACGAGAACACCATGGTGTTCCTTAAGCATACGCGCGCGGAGCTCGAGCACTCCAAGAAGGAGGTCAAGCGTTTCCGGGTATTGGAGGCTCACTACCTCCAGGAGATGGAGGGTCTTTGTGGAGCCGTGGATGCGCACACCGAGACGGCCGCCCGCTTGGAGAACCGCGTGAGAGCTGCTGACGACGAGTGCAAGCGTCTGGCTCTCCAGCTCACTCGCGAGCAGACGGCGTTCAAGGTTGCCGTGTCGTCGTCGACAGCACAAAGCAAGCGTCTTCATGATCTTCTGGCTCGCTTGGATACCGGCGATGACTCGTCGTCGACTCGCCACCAGCGCCGAAATGAAGACCTTCAAGAGCAGGTGAAGCGGCTAACGCGCGCCAACCGGACTCTTCGGGCGCACGTCAAGTTTGAAGACATGGACCCAGGCGTCCTTGTGCTGATCTCCGAAGGTTCGTACCGGTTGTTGAGTTGCTGCATGTGCTGGCTCGTGTTATGACTCTGGGCGATGACTCATGTCTTACAGGTTTGTCGGCTGGCGAGTTGAATTGGAACCTGCTGGGCATTAGCCACGAGACTCGGCGAGTCCTCAAGGACATGCTGGCTAATGCCGATCCGTCACGCACCGAGGACGCCATTGCTGTTGACTTGGCTCAAGCTGCCTTCCTGGAATCAGATACTCACGTTGAGTTGTCGTCGGAGGAGCGGTCGGCTGAGGCGAGCAAGACAACGCCGCGAACTCGCGCTGCTGACGTCGAGGCAAACCGTGTTTCGCGCGCCGCGCAAGTTGGTCGTTCTCGCAAGCGCTCCTCGCAAGCGGAGGCCGATTCCCGACATCCGCGTGGTCGGTCAAGTTCCGTTTCTCGCTCGGTGTCACAGAAGCGTCTTCGCTCGTCGTCAAGACGTCGCAGTCCTTCCGCCAGTCGTCCGGGCAAGAGACCTCGCCGCCCCGCCGAAGACTCAGCTTCTGCCACTCGTGGATCCCGTTCATCTTCTTCTCGTCGAGGTGGTAGCCGTGCGTCTTCGGTGGCAGCTCCTGGCGATGCCCGGAATTATGCTCAAGATGGTGAGCACTTGGAAGCGGAGGTGGATGTTGTCGAGTCTTCCGGAAGTGCTCCTGCGGCTGCAGGATCCCCGTCCAAGTCGATGGTGCCGGCTGCAAGTGATTCCGGAGCTTCATCATCCAATGACATGTCGAAGCGGAAATCCAAGGGGCGATGGGCCCGTTCTCAGCCTTCTGCCGGTCCGTCAGCTCGCGCCGTTTTCTCCGGAAGCGCGGCCAAGTCTTCGTCGGACAGCTCGCCTGTTATTCCTTCGCGCAAGTCTTCTCGTGTGATGGAGTCGTTGGATGAAGATGTCGCCTCGTCAAGCACTCTTTATCCTCCTTCCGAGCAAGTTCACGTCGACTCTGGCGCTTCTCTCGAGTGGTTTCCAGACACTGGTTCGGAGGCAGAAAACTTGGTTGTTGAATCTGTCATTGAGTCGCCGGAAGTCGTTCCCGAATCCTCTTCTGTCCTGGGGCTTCCGGATTCTGAGTCGTCGGGAGCGGCTCAGTGTGTTGATGCAGAGCCCCTCCTGCTCCACCGAAGACTCAAACGAGTCACCGACAACGTCGCCGTCCTTCTGTTCCACGCCAGTCTACGTCTTCCGGAAGCAGTGGAATCGTCGCCACTTTGTCGTCCACCCCTGGGTCGGATCCGAGTTCCCAGATGTAACGGGGTTACACGCACAAGTGGCTACAAGCCACTTGTGATTTTAACAGATAGGATATCTGTTAAAAGTTTTAGATACTTCCTCACCTTGGTGTAAGACACACCAATGGATACATTGAAGTGGGCCACCACAATGAGTGGTCCACACCTACCTAAAGATCCTATTGGTAGAAAGATGCTGCTTTCTACCAATTAGAACCGTGCATATTGACGGGGCTCTGACAGCCAGCCACTGTCAACCCCTTTCATAGATGATAAACAGTTTTTAGCAGATTGAGGAGGAAGATCAATTCACAAACAATACATTTCTCATTTTACCTTAAACTAGCTACTTGGTGTTTTATTTGATTTATATTATACTTGTGGACTCAAGTATAATTGATTCAAATTATTAATAAACTCCTACGCTTCGTCATACACGTAGCGCGACGTGTAAGCAAAAGTAGTGAGCCAAAGTAGGCCTACTACACCTGGTAGCACTTTGTAGTCCGTCCAACGACCGACTGTTTGACGTTCGTACGCGGTGTACGAACGCGGAGCCGAGAACCACATGAGCACGGAGGTGCCCATGGAGAGCTCCAACACGCCTGCAACGCATGTTGCACGCGCTGACTGCCCCCACCTGTCTGACCCAGAGTGGGAGGCCCTCCAACGACTGTCAACAGTCATTGGGGAGGCGGCGATAGCCACGATGCTGCGTACGCTATCGCCGACGGAGCAACCTGGTGTTGCTCTGGGCTTCATCATGAAGGAGCAGCGTGACGCTGCTTCCTCAGTGACGGCGTCGTCAGGGACGACACCGCGTGCTCAACCATTGAAATTGAGCGTAAGCAATTACGTGGGAAGAGAGGGCGAGCCTCTCCTCCGGTGGCTTGTCGAGCTCGACACAGCCATAGCGGCTCGACGTATCGTTGACCCGTTGTCAAAGGTTGCGTTCGCCATGTCATGTCTTGGCGGACGAGCGAGGAGTTGGGCGTATGGACGCCGACTCTCCGATCCTACGTGCTTCAGCACGTGCGAAGTGTTCAAAGTGGAGCTCAGACAAGCGTTTGAACCCCCGCAAAATGAATTCCGGTCGAGGGCGGAGTTCCTCGACCTGCAGCAGGGTAAGCATGACGTCCATGCTTACGCGCAGCGTGCACGGTACTTGGTCTCGAACATCGTGACCAACCCGATAGACGAGGCGACTAAAGTCGTCGCGTTCATGAAGGGACTGAGAGATGGGCATGTGAAGACCTATCTCTTCCGAGAGTACCCGAGTACTCTCGAAGCTGCGATTACTCTCGCAATGCAAGAAGAGTTTAGCCTGCGGCAGGCTAAACTGCATGCGAACGTGCCGAGGTCGCAACCGCGCCCGGTAGTGAGCACGGGAGGTCCGGAACCAATGGACCTCTCGAATGCAACGGCTGCTGGTCACCAGCAGCAGGGAGGTAACGTGCGATGCTTCCTTTGCGGAAGGATCGGTCACTTTGCACGGGAGTGCACAGCTCCCATGCCCCCTGGAGGTGGCCGTCGTGGCGATGCTAGGCATCGCCGCGGACCAACAAAAAACGCGAACATCCAGTAGGCGCGGGGCGCCCTACTGGTAATGCAGTCACGCGTGCCGACATCGGGCACGCGACACTGAGGACTGCAGCCCCCAGTGAGACTAACTCTCGCTGCAAGAAACAAGATGATAGGCCGAACCTAGTCATCTTGAAGGTTTACTCGAAGAGAGCGAGCGACTCTCTTCGAGCATTGGTAGATTTAGGCGCGTCGAACCACTTTGTTCGACTGCGGAGTTTACCGAGTCTTGACTTCGAGGAGGTAAATACACCTCGAAGTCTTCTGGAGGTACGACTGGCAACAGGTGCCATCGTAAAAACCGAGAAGCGCGTCGTGAACGTGCGCTTCTCGTACAAACAACGAGTGTTTGTCGAACACTTTATCGTCCTGGACCTGGACGATAAGTTCGACGTGGTAATGGGCATGCCGTGCAAGCCACGGCATGATCCGGTGATAGACTGGAAGAAGCGCACGCTCGTGCGCTTCGGTCGCGACAGCGGAACAGAGAGCGATGGCCCTGTTACCGCAGCGCACGCACCAGCAGGTGCGCACGGCTCACCAGTCGAGACAGCGCTTAATGCTGCTGTCCCGGAGTGCCCAAGAAGTGCGCGAGGGCGCGCACAAGTGAGACCCACGTCGGCAATGCTGCCGACGTCGAAAAAGATGTGCTGCTTCCGGGAACCAACACCCACATTCAAGTGTGTAGGGAACAATCCCTGACCCGAAGAGGTCAGGTCGACAACGACGCGTCGGCTCCGGGAGCCGACGCACCCTCGGTCATGAGGGGCTCCGCCAATGAATGGCGTCGAGGTGACGAAGACATGCCAACTCCGGGAATTGACGCTGCAAACAGCGCGGACGGTTGCAAACGTACCGCACTGACGCAATTTGCATGCTGTCGTGCAGCCGGGCTGCACGACGAAGCGCCATGCGATCAAGCCGGGCTTGATATCGCGCGCCGGCAGACAGGGTCTGCCGGCGAAAGGACACATTACTGTGCAGCCGGGCTGCACGAGGAAACATGCGGTCAAGCCGGGCTTGATACCGCGCGCCCGCGGACAGGGTCCGCCGGCGAACAACTGTCCACGGCCGGGCCTGGACCAAAAGAACAACTGTGCGGAGCCCGGCTCCGCACAACAAGAAGACGGCGCATGCGGAGAACGCTGCGCAAGTCTCGGTCCGGGACCGAGACGCAACAAGAGCAGTCTGCTGGGCAGACTGCGGCGGTGACGCCGAATGTCAAGACGCTAAGCGTCTTGACGCGCACCGATACTGGATTCCAGTATCGTGAGATGGCACTCGCTAATCCTCCGACGACGGCGTCGGAGTTGACATCGCTTCCAGCCATGAGCTGGAAGCGCTTCACGCGCGACTTGCACGATGGACGCATCGAGCAAGTCTGCGTTCTTTCGGACAGCGAAAGAACGGAGAGCGAGAGCGAAGAGCTGAGGCAGCTCTTCATGGGAAGTACCACTGAGAGTGAAGACACTCTCAGTGCGAAGACGAAGCGAGAGCGCTTCGAGGAACAAGGTTGGGACTCGCTGAAGTCGAGTCCCTATTACGATTTATTGAGGGAGTACAAAGACGTCCTCCCGGAAGAGATTCCTGAGGAGCTTCCGCAGGATAAGGGCATTCAGCACGAGATTGATCTCGTGCCGGGCACGAAGTACTGTGTCACGCGGCAGTGGCCACTGCCGCGAGAGCAAGTGAAAGCGATCGACGACTTCTTGAAAGTCGTCGTAAAGCAGGACAAGTGCGGGAATCAAAGTCCCCGCACAGTGCTCCGACGTTCTGTGTCATGAAGCCACAGGGCGGATGGCGCATCGTTCATGCCTACAACAAGCTGAACGATGCGACGGTACCGGCGCAGACGCCGATACCGCGAAAAGATGTTATCATCGATTCGATGGCCGGGAGCACCGTTTACAGTGCTCTCGACTTGCGAGATGGATTTTATCAAATCCTAATGCGTGAGAGCGATATCCCTCTCACGGCAGTGAGCACGCCAAGCGGCATGCTCTGGGAATGGCTAGTAATGCCACAGGGGCTAAAGAACGCCCCTGCGACTTTCAACAGGTGCGTGACGCACTTGTTGCTCGGTGCGCGACTTCGCACCGAGCTACTTCGACGATGTGTTCATCCACAGCCGGGCTGTGGACGGGAAAACCGACGTAGAAATGCACAGGGTGCATCTCCGGAAGCTACTTGAGCTTATGCGAAAGCATAAGCTCTACGCGAACCTGAAGAAGTGTATCTTCGGGGCGAGCGAGATGCCCGTCCTCGGGTGTCTCGTAGGGAAAAACGGTGTTCGCCCTGACCCGGAAAAGGTCAGAGTGATTAATGAATGGCCAACGCCTTCAAGTGTCAAGGAACTGAGGCAGTTCCTTGGCTTGGCCACGTACTTGTGCAAGTACGTGGAGGATTACGCGGGCAAGATCCGCCCGCTGTCACAACTTCTTAAGAAAGAAGCTGTGTGGAATTGGACACCCGATTGCCAAAAGGCATTCGATGCAGTCAAGCGGGGCTTGACTGAGGCGCCGATCTTGGCAGTGGCTGACCAAGATCGCCCATTTCCCGTAGTGTGTGACGCATCCGACTTCGCGATCGGATGCGCATTGATGCAGCACGATCACAAGGGCCGTGATCGTGTCGTCTACTACCAATCGCGTCAGCTGAAGCCAGCCGAGCGCAACTATCCGGTACATGACAAGGAACTCCTTGCCATGAAATATGCACTCGCAAAGTTCCGAGTGTATTTGCTTGGAAGTAGACCGTTTGTGGTCTACACCGACCATGCATCACTGCGCACTGCAGTGAAGTCTCCACACATTTCACAAAGAATGGCGAGATGGCTCTCATTCTTTGCGGAGTATAACTTCCGGGTCGAATACAAACCCGGAAGATTGAATGTGGTGGCCGACGCGTTATCACGTCGGCCGGACTACGCAGAAGCTGCTGACGTCAATGCCATTGACGTCATGCGATCAAGCAAACCCACATCGTCTCTGTTGGACGATGTGAAGGCCGCGTACGCGCACGACGCGGACACGAAGCTCTTGCTGGCCTATGGCACAACACCTTCTGACAAGGCTCGTCAGAAGTTGCCCAAGCACCTTCGTGCGCGTGCACATATCGGGTGCACGACGGACTGCTTCTTTATAATGCAGTCGACGACAACGCGGACCGCGTTGTCGTGCCAAATGACCATGACCTGCGACTCAGGATCATGTACGAATATCATGATGCCCCGACTGCGGGACATCTCGGACGTGAGAAGACATACGTCCTTCTCACGCGCGACTTCTACTGGCACCACCAGTATAAGTGGGTGCGCAAGTACATCCGTGCTTGCGAGGTATGCCAACGCGTGAAGTCTTCGCCATTCGCGCAGGCTCCGTTACAATCACTACCGACCCCGTCGGAGTGTTGGAAGTCCATGTCTTTGGACTTCATCTTTGGTCTTCCCCCGGATAGCGGAGGGAATACCGGTGTTGTGGACTTCGTCGACAGCTTCAGCAAGATGGTACATCTTGCCGCGGTGCCGGCAGAGGTGACCGCGAAGCAGACGGCCCGTCTGCTCGTCGACATGGTGTTCAAACACCATGGCATGCCGTCCGACATCGTGTCGGACAGAGACCCGCGCTTCACAGCGCATCTGTGGCAAGAAGTGTTTACACTTCTTGGGAGCCAGCTTTCCATGTCGACTGCGGATCATCCGCAGACGGACGGTCAAACCGAGCGCGTGAATCGCGTGCTCGTCGATATGTTGAAGAGCTACGCTCACTCGTTCCAATACTGGAGCGAGTGCTTATCGATAGCAGAGTTTGCCATCAATGACTCAGTGCATGCCTCGACCGGGCATACACCGTTCTACGTGAATGCCATGCGGCATCCACGTCTACCGAGTTTACTCGGAGTGATGGCTCCCACATTAAGTGGGAAAGGATCTACGACTGCAATACAGCAGCCGCAGAAAACCGCTGACACTTGCACAGTGTCAGCTGCAACAATGGACAAACCACATGAGTCTGCGCAGGGCGCAGACACCGCGAAGAACCAAGCAGAGGCCGGGCCTCTAGCGGAGAGCGAGCTGAATGACTTTAGCTCGGATGCAATTAACTTCATCACCAAAAGACAAGCCGTAATTCGGTTTGTCCAAGACACAATGGCAGCTTCTGTTGATCAACAGAAGCTGAACGCAGACAATGCGGGCAGAGGCAACGCAAATGAATTTAAAGTTGGTTCATTAGTTTTGTTAGCTACACAAAACCTGTCTAGACATGCAGTTTCGGATTTCGGGGCAAGCAAGCTTGCTCCGCGCTTCATCGGGCCGTTCACTGTGTCGGCACGGCATGGCAACGCATACACGGTAGACATACCATCTAGCATGCGCCTCCATCCGACCTTTACGTCGGACGGCTGAAGCCATACCTGCAGCACGAGCCATCTAGCCGAGGCAGAAGCGGAAGCCTTGGCCTCGGCGACGAGCAGCCTCTCCTCCAGCGCGCGGACGCGCTGGAGCAACCCCTTCATCTGGGTCCCCAGCTCGACCTGGATATTCGAGGCGGTCTGCGAGATCGCCGCGACTTGGGCCTTCTGGTTCGCCAGCTCCTGTTTCAGGGCGGCGAACTCAGCGCCCTGCAGACGCTCCACGGCGGTCACCCGGTCGTGGAGAGGTGCGTAATGATCAGCCAAGGGCTGATCATACCTGGGGCGTGTTCCCACCCCCGCCACCGCCGATCCATGACGCCCGCGGCTCAACCCGCTGGATTGTTGAGCGGATTGTTGACCATAATATCCCGAAAACGAACCCTCAAGGGGCTCGTTTTCGTATTCGTTGGAGAGGATTTCCTCCCCATCGAGATACATGGGAGCCGCGGAACGTCTTGCAGGAGGACGTTCCGGAAATGGTGAGGGCGTACGAAGAGCAGTACGCGCTGGCGCAGCGGAAGTAACACGAGCGCTGCGATCATCGCTAGCGCCCGAACCCTCACCTGCTAAGAATTTAGCACGGAGCTCTTTGATACTCTCGGGCACACGGAACGACGTGTACCCGTTCAGGTCGCGGTCGCTCAAGCGGACCGCGCCTGGAAAGCACTTCGTGCACTGAAAGCCCTCGGGCACAGCGCACGGCACATTTGCCTCCTCAGCAGCAACATGAAGTTGCTCCAGCTTTCCACGCTTCGAGTACGACTCGAAGCGATCGCGCGCTTGCTTAATCCGATCACGGTAAGCACTCGGCTTCTTGTTGAAGTTTTCAACAAAGACGTTCCAACTTTGACAAAGTGCCTGCCACTCGGGCACTTTGCTGCGAGAAGATGCCTTCTTCCCTTGAAACCATCGGAGCTCATGAAAGGGTCCGATGTAGTAATCGCGCCTTTGATGCGTTTCCGCATCAAAGTGCAGCTCGGCAGCCACAGCGTCATCTTTGATGGCGCTGCATACGTACAACGGCACCTCATTCGGAGGTACCGAGTTCCCAAACCGGTCCGCGATCTCGGACGCGGACGGCATCCATGGATCGCGCGCTGCAGGCGCAGCGCGCGGCGAGCCTTGAGCTTTGACATCACGCGCTGCAGCAGCAGCGCGCGGAGTACTGAGAGCCCCAGCGGAAGCGAGTGGGGTATCGCTCTCAGTACGCGAACGCTTCGAACTCGAAGCGTCCGATTCGTCCCCTTCACGCGGGCGAATGTTCTTAGCGTGGGGGTCGAGCGATTCGCTCGACACTGAGTCTTTACGCTTTGAGGGCGAGTCCTCCTCGCCCTCCATGTCTTCATCGTCGTCGTCGAAGTCGACGACGTCGCCATACTTCGCCTTCTGACGCTCGAAGTAGTCGTCGATGGAGAGATGACTCCCCACCGACTTAGCAGACTTCTTCTGAGGCGCGCTCATCGTTGAATGAGCGCGGATTTCTTCTCCAAACGCGGAGAATTGACGAATGGTCAATTCCAAAGATTGACGTGCGGGGACCCCGCGCGTCTAACCTTAAGGGGGGGATGGTGTAACGGGGTTACACGTACAAGTGGCTGCAAGCCACTTGTGAATTTAACAGATAGGTTATCTGTTAAACGTTTTGGATACTTCCTCACATTGGTGTAAGACACACCGATGGATACCTTGAAGTGGACCACCACAGTGAGTGGTCCACATCTACCCAAAGATCCTATTGGTAGAAAGCAGCATCTTTCTACCAATCAGAGACATGCATATTAGCGGGGCTCTGACAGCCAGCCGCTGCCAACCCTTTCATAGATGATAAACAGTTTTTAGCAGATTTTAGAGGAAGATCAATTTACAAACAATACAGTTCTCATTTTACCTAATCTAAGTCACTTGGAATCCCTTCTTACTTAACTTATATTTGTGTATTCAAATATAATTAACCTAAGTAATTACTAAGTACTTACGCTTCCTCATACACGTAGCGCGACGTGTAAGCTAAAGTAGTGAGTCAAGTTCGACCCACTACACCAGAAGTGCCTTCGCCGGTGCTTGGTCAGCAGCCTCTCGTCCGATTCTCCAAGCAAGTGACCAAGTGGGCTGTGCCTTACATCGAGCCGCCTTTTACGCGTCCTGGGGCTCTCAAGTGCTTGCCCCAGATGCTGAATGCTCGGTTGCCTGCACCGCTGCCTCGGGATCTCCGGATTCTTTCCAGTCCTGAAGGCATCGCGGCATTCGCGGATTACAAGAACCCCAATCATCCATGGCAAAAGCTTCACCGGCGACTCCCGGCTCGAGCGTGTCTCTTTGACACTTCAGAGTTTGATCCCGACTCCAAGGTGTCCCAGCGGGCTTCCCCGATGACTCGGGTGATGGGATATTGGAGCAACTTCCGTGGGAGTGGCGACTCGGACAACGCCGACCGTGGTTCTTCGCTTTGGGTGCGCGATCACTGGATCCTTCCGAAGGCTGTGGAGACTACGTTCTCCGCAATTGCTGCTGACTTGGATATGATGGACTGGACTGCCGCGCGGAAGACGCGGACGAGGAAGGACTTGGATGCCTTGAAAGCTGCCTGGTCGAGGTACGTGGTCGAGCGCAACACACGTAGCGACCGTCTCCGCGCCAAGGTGGTCCCGTACATCTGGAAGTGGGGCAGCAGCCAGGATCCTGGCTTCTCGGAGGTGAAGCCCGAGTTCATGCTCGAGCCGACCATGCCCGGGTATCCTCTGGAGTACTTGCCTTAGGAGCCCAAGACCGTCGACTGGTTGAACGGGGTCGCGGCTCTGGATGCTGCGGAGCCTTGGCGGAACGGCTGGATCGATGTGCCGGAGCAGCACACTTACAACACCACGTTCGTCCCGTGCAACCCGTCGGCTCCGCTCTTTGTCCCGGCTGGTTCTTCGCGCGCTGATGTTGGCCGTCGAGTCGTTCCAAGTTCGTCGCTGCAACCGGGTGAATTGAGCCCAGAATGTATGGTCGAGTTCGGTAATGCTCGCGTTCCTGGTGCGTCAGAGTCTTCGATGAATGCTGCGTCTCCTCCGGAAGGACAAGCTTCCGATGCTGATGGTGCCTCCGATGACTCGAGTCTGCGTGGTGTCTTGGCTCGGGCAGCTGTTGCCTCCGATCCTGAGTGAGTTGAAGTTGAGTTCAAGCGAGTCGTCGGCAGCGTCTTCTATCCATTTGGCTTTCATTTCCAGTCTCGCTTCTGAGTTGTCGTTGATTTAGCTGTCCGTCTTGGTAGTGTTTTAATTTTTGAATACAAAAGACAATGCCGCTGTAGCTGTTTTCGTCTGTGGTCTTGGGCTGCGTTGCCCCAAAGTACAGGTCATCATAGCGGTGACTCATAACCACCTAGTCTTCGTCATCGACTTGAACCATCTCCAGGCGCTGTTCACTTCTTTTTTGCCGCAGGTAATCCTAGAGGGGCCCGCCGCAAGAATGGTTAGCGGCTGGCTCCCACGTTGGTCCATCGTAGCCGACCCATTTGACTCTGAATTCGCGCATTGCTCTCTCAGTTCCCGTGGACAACGGCACACGGTCGTCGAGGATGGCTTCAACTTCATATTCTCCTGCCACGTGGTCCGGCTCCCAGCTGTCTCCAGGGAGCAGCTCTTCGTCAAAGTCTAGCCGCGTGGCGTCGACAACGCTGGGCGCGAGGCGAATCTTCGGCCGATCTCCAAACTCATCAACCAGCTTCAGTCGGGAGATATGGACGACAGGGTAAAATCGGTATCCACTGCGGTCCGGTAACTCGAGTTCGAAGGCATAGTCTTCGACCCTCTTTTTGATCCGGAAGGGCCCATGCCACCGGTGTGCCAGTTTCTCGGTGAGGCCGAGCTTGACTCTCTCCATGTACAACCAGACCCTGCTGCCGACATCAAACGGAGCCAGTAGCATTGATTTCCGACCTGCAATCGGCTCAATTCCGCCAGTTATCGGTGGATCCACCCTGTCCCGAGAGACATGTTCCCCCTGTCCCGCAAACGGTTGGTTGGGGCACTCGCCGACGACTCGCGAGTTGTCGGTGGCACATGTGTACTTGGTTTGAGCGACAGGTCACTTGGGACGGGGGTGTCTTGTCCCGTAGATGGTTGGTCTTGTGCTGCCGCCGACGACTCGGGATCCCAAGTCTTCGTCAGTATCGCTATCTCTTTCCTGCTGAGTTTGGCGTTGTGTTCCCGGGCTCTGCGAGTCTTCTCGGTTGCTCGGTATTCCCTGGCCATCTCCACAGCAATTTGGTGCTGTCTGTTGACCTAGCGGCGCCACGCTAGTGCGTCTGACTGCTTCAGCGTTCCATGTCGTAGCGAGGATGACATGGCTTTCAGCGTTGACTGGGCATCCCACCCGTGCACCAAGTAAAATGGTGTTTCGTTTCGAGTCGTGTATTGTGAGTTATTGATGGGGAAGACTAAGCGCTCCACGATCTCGTCCCAGTCTTGTTGGAGCGGGTCTTCGGCGTATACCTTGACGGATTGCATTACAGTTTTGACTGACCGTTCTTGCTGTCCGTCGGCTTGCGGCCGGTATCTCAGCGTTGCTCGGGACCTTGATTGCATCATTTCTGCAAACGCGTGGAATAATTCGCTCATGAACCGTGAATCGCGGTCATGGTGGATGAGTGATGGCGCACCGAATCGTCGGTATATGCATTCCTCGAATGCTTGTGCCACCTTGAGTGCGACCGTATCCGCCAGAGCTTTCGCAATGATGATACCCGTAAAAGGACATTGGAAGAGCAGCAGGGCTGTGTTGCCCCTCCGAGTCTTCGGCAGTGGTATCACGAAGTCCATAGACACTATCTGGAAAGGCCGTTCCGCCAGCACGTTGCCAGGAGAGTATCCTTTCAGTTGGTGGCGGGTTTTGCTGGTGCTGCAATCGGGGCACGACTTCACGTGCTTCTCCACGTCGGTGTAGACTCCCAACCAGTAGTAATCTCGCTTGACTCGCTGGTAGGTTTTCACCACAACCTGATGGCCACCTTCGAGCGAGTCATGACTGTTCTGGAGTACTTCTTGAATCATCGTGGTGGGTACCACCAGACGCAGCTAGATCTCCTCTTGCGACTCAGCGTCGCGCCGAAGACTCGCTCCCATGTAGTGTAGCAAATTGTCCTCCGACAACACGAACGTATCTGCGATTTTCCACGCATCTCTGGCGGCTCGGTATTCAAGTTTCTCGACATCTCCACGTAATAAGGTCTTTCGGTTAGCCCATCGTAATTCTTCGTCTTGTGCAGCAGCTATGCGCCGTCGTCTCTCCTCTAGGACTTCCACCGGATCAATGTCTTGTGCGTTAGGAGCTGCTGGTGGAGATTGAGTTGATTCTGGAGGTTGAATCTCGGGAGGTTTCCAGTTAGGGCGAGTCTTCGACGGTGGCTTAGGCCTGTCGTGTGTGAATCGAACATGTTTTTTCTTGCTCTTGGTCTGCGCCCAAGTCATCGCCAGTAGCATTCCTGTAGTGGGTCTAACTTGACTCACTACTTTAGCTTACACGTTGCGCAACGTGTATGAGGAAGCGTAAGTACTTAGTAATTACTTAGGTTAATTATATTTGAATACACAAATATAAGTTAAGTAAGAAGGGATTCCAAGTGACTTAGATTAGGTAAAATGAGAACTGTATTGTTTGTAAATTGATCTTCCTCTAAAATCTGCTAAAAACTGTTTATCATCTATGGAAGGGTTGGCAGCGGCTGTCTGTCAGAGCCCCGCTAATATGCATGTCTCTGATTGGTAGAAAGATGCTGCTTTCTACCAATAGGATCTTTGGGTAGGTGTGGACCACTCACTGTGGTGGTCCACTTCAAGGTATCCATCGGTGTGTCTTACACCAATGTGAGGAAGTATCCAAAACGTTTAACAGATAACCTATTCTGTTAATTCACAAGTGGCTTGCAGCCACTTGTACGTGTAACCCCGTTACACCATCCCCCCCTTAAGGTTAGACGCGCGGGGTCCTCGCACGTCAATCTTTGGAATTGACCATTCGTCAATTCTCCGCGTTTGGAGAAGAAACCCGCGCTCATTCAACGATGAGCGCGCCACAGAAAAAGACCTCGAAGTCGGTGGGGAGTCATCTCTCCATCGACGACTACTTCGAGGGTCAGAAGGCGAAGTATGGCGACGTCGTCGACTTCGACGACGACGATGAAGACATGGAGGGCGAGGAGGACTCGCCCTCAAAGCGTAAAGACTCAGTGTCGAGCGAATCGCTCGACCCCACGCTAAGAACATTCGCCCGCGTGAAGGGGGACGAATCGGACGCTTCGAGTTCGAAGCGTTCGCGTACTGAGAGCGATACCCCACTCGCTTCCGCTGGGGCTCTCAATTGCGCGCTGCTGCTGCAGCGCGTGATGTCAAAGCTCAAGGCTCTCCGCGCTGCGCCTGCAGCGCGCGATCCATGGATGCCGTCCGCGTCCGAGATCGCGGACCGGTTTGGGAACTCGGTACCTCCGAATGAGGTGCCGTTGTACGTATGCAGCGCCATCAAAGATGACGCTGTGGCTGCCGAGCTGCACTTTGATGCGGAAACGCATCAAAGGCGCGATTACTACATCGGACCCTTTCATGAGCTCCGATGGTTTCAAGGGAAGAAGGCATCTTCTCGCAGCAAAGTGCCCGAGTGGCAGGCACTTTGTCAAAGTTGGAACGTCTTTGTTGAAAACTTCAACAAGAAGCCGAGTGCTTACCGTGATCGGATTAAGCAAGCGCGCGATCGCTTCGAGTCGTACTCGAAGCGTGGAAAGCTGGAGCAACTTCATGTTGCTGCTGAGGAGGCAAATGTGCCGTGCGCTGTGCCCGAGGGCTTTCAGTGCACGAAGTGCTTTCCAGGCGCGGTCCACTTGAGCGACCGCGACCTGAACGGGTACACGTCGTTCCGTGTGCCCGAGAGTCTCATAGAGCTCCGTGCTAAATTCTTAGCACGTGAGGGTTCGGGCGCTAGCGATGATCGCAGCGCTCGTGTTACTTCCGCTGCGCCAGCGCGTACTGCTCTTCGTACGCCCTCACCATTTCCGGAACGTCCTCCTGCAAGACGTTCCGCGGCTCCCATGTATCTCGATGGGGAGGAAATCCTCTCCAACGAATACGAAAACGAACCCTCAAGGGGCTCGTTTTCGGGATACTATGGTCAACAATCCGCTCAACAATCCAGCGGGTTGAGCCGCGGGCGTCACGGATCGGTGGTGGCGGGGGTGGGAACACGCCCCGGGTATGATCAGCCCTTGGCTGATCAGTACGCACCTCTCCACGACCGTGTGACCGCCGTGGAGCGTCTGCAGGGCGCTGAGTTCGCCGCCCTGAAACAGGAGCTGGCGAACCAGAAGGCCCAAGTCGCGGTGGTCTCGCAGACCGCCTCGAATATCCGGGTCGAGCTGGGGACCCAGATGAAGGGGTTGCGCCAGCGCGTCCGCGCGCTGGAGGAGAGGCTGCTCGTCGCCGAGGCCAAGGCTTCCACTTCTGCCTCGGCTAGATGGCTCGTGCTGCAGGTATGGCTTCAGCCGTCCGACGTAAAGGTCGGATGGAGGCGCATGCTAGACGGTATGTCTACCGTGTATGCGTTGCCGTGCCGTGCCGACACAGTGAACGGCCCGGTGAAGCGCGGAGCAAGCTTGCTTGCTCCGAAATTTCGAGACTGCATGTCTAGGCAGGTTTTGCGTAGCTAACAAAACCAATGAACTAACTTTGAATTCATTTGTGTTGCCTCTGCCCGCATTGTCTGCATTCAGCTTCTGTTAATCAACAGAAGCTGCCATTGTGTCTTGGACAAACCGAATTACGGCTTGTCTTTTGGTGATGAAGTTAATTGCATCCGAGCTGAAGTCATTCAGCTCGCTCTCCGCTAGAGGCCCGGCCTCTGCGTGGTTCTTCGCGGTGTCTGCGCCCTGCGCAGACCCGTGGTCTTTGTCCTTGTTGTTGGGGGAGTCTGCGCCCTGCGCAGACTCATGTGGTTTGTTCATTGTTGCAGCTGACACTGTGCAAGTGTCAGCGATTTTCTGCGGCTGCTGTATTGCAGTCGTAGATCCTTTCCCACTTAATGTGGGAGCCATCACTCCGAGTAAACTCGGTAGACGTGGATGCCGCATGGCATTCACGTAGAACGGTGTATGCCCGGTCGAGGCATGCACTGAGTCATTGATGGCAAACTCTGCCATCGATAAGCACTCGCTCCAGTATTGGAACGAGTGAGCGTAGCTCTTCAACATATCGACGAGCACGCGATTCACGCGCTCGGTTTGACCGTCCGTCTGCGGATGATCCGCAGTCGACATTGAAAGCTGGCTCCCAAGAAGTGTAAACACTTCTTGCCACAGGTGCGCTGTGAAGCGCGGGTCTCTGTCCGACACGATGTCGGACGGCATGCCATGGTGTTTAAACACCATGTCGACGAGCAGACGGGCTGTCTGCTTCGCGGTCACCTCTGCCGGCACCGCGGCAAGATGTACCATCTTGCTGAAGCTGTCGACGAAGTCCACAACACCGGTATTCCCTCCGCTATCCGGGGGAAGACCAAAGATGAAGTCCAAAGACATGGACTTCCAACACTCCGACGGGGTCGGTAGTGATTGTAACGGAGCCTGCGCGAATGGCGAAGACTTCACGCGTTGGCATACCTCGCAAGCACGGATGTACTTGCGCACCCACTTATACTGGTGGTGCCAGTAGAAGTCGCGCGTGAGAAGGACGTATGTCTTCTCACGTCCGAGATGTCCCGCAGTCGGGGCATCATGATATTCGTACATGATCCTGAGTCGCAGGTCATGGTCATTTGGCACGACAACGCGGTCCGCGTTGTCGTCGACTGCATTATAAAGAAGCAGTCCGTCGTGCACCCGATATCGGTGTGCACGCGCACGAAGGTGCTTGGGCAACTTCTGACGAGCCTTGTCAGAAGGTGTTGTGCCATAGGCCAGCAAGAGCTTCGTGTCCGCGTCGTGCGCGTACGCGGCCTTCACATCATCCAACAGAGATGATGTGGGTTTGCTCGATCGCATGGCGTCAATGGCATTGACGTCGGCAGCTTCTGCATAGTCCGGCCGACGTGATAACGCGTCGGCCACCACGTTCAATCTTCCGGGTTTGTATTCGACCCGGAAGTTATACTCCGCAAAGCATGAGAGCCATCTCGCCATTCTTTGTGATATGTGTGGTGACTTCACTGCAGTGCGCAGTGATGCATGGTCGGTGTAGACCATTAAAGGTCTACTTCCAAGCAAATACACTCGGAATTTTGCGAGTCCGTAGGAGCTCCTTCTCATGCACCGGATAGTTGCGCTCAGCCGGCTTCAGCTGGCGCGATTGGTAGTAGACGACACAATCACGGCCCTCGTGATCGTGCTGCATCAACGCGCATCCGATCGCGAAGTCGGATGCGTCGCACACTACGTGAAATGGGCGATCTTGGTCAGCCACTGCCAAGATCGGGGCCTCAGTCAAGCCTCGCTCGACTGCATCGAATGCCTTCTGGCAATCGGTTGTCCAATTCCACACAGCTTCTTTCTTAAGAAGTTGTGATAGCGGGCGGATCTTGCCCGCGTAATCCTCCACGTACTTGCACAAGTACGTGGCCAAGCCAAGGAACTGCCTCAGTTCCTTGACACTTGAAGGCGTTGGCCATTCATTAATCACTCTGACCTTTTCCGGGTCAGGGCGAACACCGTTTTTCCCTACGAGACACCCGAGGACGGGTATCTCGCTCGCCCCGAAGATACACTTCTTCAGGTTCGCGTAGAGCTTATGCTTTCGCATAAGCTCGAGTAGCTTCCGGAGATGCACCCTGTGCATCTCTACGTCGGTCTTCCCGTCCACAGCCCGGCTGTGGATGAATACATCATCGAAGTAGCTCGGTGCGAAGTCGCGCACCGAGCGCAACAAGTGCGTCACACACCTGTTGAAAGTCGCAGGGGCGTTCTTAAGCCCCTGTGGCATTACTAGCCATTCCCAGAGCATGCCGCTTGGCGTGCTCACTGCCGTGAGAGGGATATCGCTCTCACGTATTAGGATTTGATAAAATCCGTCTCGCAAGTCGAGAGCACTGTAAACAGTGCTCCCGTCCATCGAATCGATGATAACATCTTTTCGCGGTATCGGCGTCTGCGCCGGTACCGTCGCAACGTTCAGCTTGTTATACGCATGAACGATGCTCCATCCGCCCTGTGGCTTTTTGGCACAGAACGTCGGGGCACTGTGCGGGGACTTTGATTCCCGCACTTGTCCTGCTTTACGACGACTTTCAAAGAAGTCGTCGATCGCTTTCACTTGCTCTCGCGGCAGTGGCCACTGCCGCGTTACACAGTATTTCGTGCCCGGCACGAGATCAATCTCGTGCTGAATGCCCTTATCCTGCGGAAGCTCCGCAGGAATCTCTTCCGGGAGTACGTCTTTGTACTCCCTCAACAATTCGTAATAGGGACTCGACTTCAGCGAGTCCCAACCTTGTTCCTCGAAGCGCTCTCGCTTCGTCTTCGCACTGAGAGTGTCTTCACTCTCAGTGGTACTTCCCATGAAGAGCTGCCTCAGCTGTTCGCTCTCGCTCTCCGTTCTTCCGCTATTCGAAAGAACGCAGACCGGCTCGATGGGTCCATCGTGCAAGTCGCGCGTGAAGCGCTTCCAGCTCATGACTGGAAGCGAAGTCAACTCCGACGCCGTCGTCGGAGGACTAGCGAGTTCCATGTCACGATACTGGAATCCAGTATCGGTGCGCGTCAAGACGCTTAGCGTCTCGACGTCCGGCGTCACCACCTCAGTCTGCCGAGCTGACTGCTCTTGTTGCGTCTCGGTCCCGGACCGGGACTTGCGCAGCGTTCTCCGCATGCACCGTCTTCTTGTTGTGCGGAGCCCGGCTCCGCACAGTTGTTCTTCTGGTCCAGGCCCGGCCGTGGACAGTTGTTCGCCGGCGGACCCTGTCCGCGGGCGCGCGGTATCAAGCCCGGCTCGATCGCATGTTTCTTCGTGCAGCCCGGCTGCACGGTAATGTGTCCTTTCGCCGGCAGACCCTGTCTGCGGGCGCGCGATGTCAAGCCCGGCTTGATCGCATGGCGCTTCGTCGTGCAGCCCGGCTGCACGGCAGCATGCAAATTGCGTCAGTGCGGTACGTTTGCAACCGTCCGCACTGTTTGCACCGTCAACTCCCGGAGTTGACACGCCTTCGTCACCTCGACGCCATTCATTGGCGGAGCCCCTCATGACGGAGGGTGCGTCGGATCCCGGAGCCGACGCGTCGTTGTCGACCTGACGACTTCGGGTCAGGGACTGTCCCTTACACGCTTGAACGTGGGTGTTGGTTCCCGGAACCAACACATCTTTTTCTTCCGACGTCGGCAGCATTGCCGACGTGGGTCTCACTTGTGCGTGCCCTCGCGCACTTCTTGGGCACTCCGGGACAGCAGCATAAAGCGCTGTGTCGACTGGTGAGCCGCGCGCACCTGCTGGTGCGCGCGCTGCGGTAACAGGGCCATCGCTCTCTGTCCCGCTGTCGCGTCCGAAGCGCACGAGCGTGCGCTTCTTCCAGTCTATCACCGGATCATGCCGTGGCTTGCACGGCATGCCCATTACCACGTCGAACTTATCGTCCAGGTCCAGGACGATAAAGTGTTCGACAAACACTTGTTGTTTGTACGAGAAGCGCACGTTCACGACGCGCTTCTCGGTTTTTACGATGGCACCTGTTGCCAGTCGTACCTCCAGAAGACTTCGAGGTGTATCTACCTCCTCGAAGTCAAGTCTCGGCAGGCTTCGTAGTCGAACAAAGTTGTTCGACGCGCCTGAACCTACCAATGCTCGAAGAGAGTCACTCGCTCTCTTCGAGTAAACCTTCAAGATGACTAGGTTCGGCCTGTCATCTTGTTTCTTGCAGTGAGAGCTGGTCTCACTAGGGGCTGCAGTCCTCAGTGTCGCGTGCCCGATGTCGGCACGCGCGACTGCATTACCAGTAGGGCGCCCCGCGCCTACTGGATGTTCGCGTTTTTTGTTGGTCCGCGGCGATGCCTAGCATCGCCACGACGGCCACCTCCAGGGGGCATGGGAGCTGTACACTCCCGTGCAAAGTGACCGATCCTTCCGCAGCGGAAGCATCGCACGTTATCTCCCTGCTGCTGGTAACCAGCAGTTGTTGCATTCGAGAGGTCCATTGGTTCCGGACCTCCCGTGCTCACTACCGGGCGCGGTTGCGGCCTCGGCACGTTCGCATGCAGTTTAGCCTGCCGCAGGCTAAACTCTTCTTGCATGGCAAGAGTTATTGCAGCTTCGAGAGTACTCGGGTACTCTCGGAAGAGATAGGTCTTCACAGGCCCATCTCTAAGCCCCTTCCTGAACGTGACGACCTTGGTCGCCTCGTCAATCGGGTTAGTCACGATATTTGATACCAAATATCGTACGCGCTGCGCGTAAGCATGGACGTCATGCTTACCCTGCTGAAGGTCGAGGAACTCCGCCCTCGACCGGAACTCGTTTTGCGGGGGCTCAAACGCTTGTTTGAGCTCCTCTTTGAACACTTCGTACGTGCTGAAGCACGTAGGATCGGAGAGTCGGCGTCCATACGCCCAACTCCTTGCGCGTCCGCCAAGGTAGGACATGGCGAACGCGACCTTCGACAGCGGGTCGACGATGCGTCGAGCCGCTATGGCTGTGTCGAGCTCGACAAGCCACCGGAGGAGAGGCTCGCCCTCTCTTCCCACGTAATTGCTTACGCTCAATTTCAATGGTTGAGCACGCGGTGTCGTCCCTGACGACGCCGTCACTGAGGAAGCAGCGTCACGCTGCTCCTTCATGATGAAGCCCAGAGCAACACCAGGTTGCTCCGTCGGCGATAGCGTACGCAGCATCGTGGCTATCGCCGCCTCCCCAATGACTGTTGACAGTCGTTGGAGGGCCTCCCACTCTGGGTCAGACAGGTGGGGGCAGTCAGCGCGTGCAACATGCGTTGCAGGCGTGTTGGAGCTCTCCATGGGCACCTCCGTGCTCATGTGGTTCTCGGCTCCGCGTTCGTACACCGCGTACGAACGTCAAACAGTCGGTCGTTGGACGGACTACAAAGTGCTATCAGGTGTAGTGAGTCTAACTTGACTCACTACTTTAGCTTACACGTTGCGCAACGTGTATGAGGAAGCGTAAGTACTTAGTAATTACTTAGGTTAATTATATTTGAATACACAAATATAAGTTAAGTAAGAAAGGATTCCAAGTGACTTAGATTAGGTAAAATGAGAACTGTATTGTTTGTAAATTGATCTTCCTCTAAAATCTGCTAAAAACTGTTTATCATCTATGAAAGGGTTGACAGCGGCTGGCTGTCAGAGCCCCGCTAATATGCATGTCTCTGATTGGTAGAAAGATGCTGCTTTCTACCAATAGGATCTTTGGGTATGTGTGGACCACTCACTGTGGTGGTCCACTTCAATGTATCCATCGGTGTGTCTTACACCAATGTGAGGAAGTATCCAAAACGTTTAACAGATAACCTATCTGTTAAATTCACAAGTGGCTTGCAGCCACTTGTACGTGTAACCCCGTTACAATTCCAGGCTCTGGACGCACGAAATCGGCAAATGTTTTGCGTTTCAGGGTTGTGACGCCGTCTAGAATTTGGATAGAGCCTCCTGGAATCAGGTTGTGTGCTTCTGATCCTTGGGGCGGGGACTCGTAGATCACTTCTTGTATCCGATTGAGTCCGGCCAACTCTGCTTTCCGGTTTTCGCTCAGGATGACCTTGGAAACCTTTGACTCCAAGGCTTCAGTTGCCAACGAGTCCGCGGCAGCGTTGTATTTACGAACAACGTGCAGGTGCTTGACTGATCGCGATCGTGCCGTGATCTCCTTGTGACAATTTACCTGTGTCATCAGTGATTCCTTCCGGCAGGCTATCACCCCTAGGGATTGCTGGATCGCGAGTCTCGAGTCTCCCACGACCACTAAGTCTTCGGCACCGTGTTCGATCGCGGCGAGAACACCGTTGTTCATGCCGGTGTATTCGGCGATATTTACCGTGGTCTTCGCGAGGTAAACGTTCGCTTCAATCACTATTTTCCACTCGGAAGGCTCCATACGATCCAAGAACAGCTGTCGTAACCACCGTACTTCTCAGTCTTCGCTGACCCGTCGAAAGAGACCACGAAGCCTGTGCGAGTCGTCGGTAGGTATGCATAAAGCAAGTTTGGGTCCATGCGAGTCGTCGGTGAGCCTTTAGTGGGCGGGGCAACCAGTTCCAGTAAGTCATCAAGGTCCACAAAGTTGGTCACCGTCGGCTGGAGCAACTGGTTGAAGGCACAGTCCTTCTCCTTGACTCGTTGGACGATCAGGTACCACGGGGAGAGCAATACCGCGAATTGTACAGCTCTCCCAAAGAGTGACTTCGACTTGGTAATCCATTCCAATGTGGAGAAGCGAGTGTAGGATCGTATTGTGCGCCCCGCCAACTGAGTGTAGCAAGTCTTCAGCAGTAGCAACAGCGCTAGCACCTCTTTCTCTGCCGCATGATAGTTCATCTCGGCCTCCTGCAATACACGTCCGCAGAAGCGAAGAGGGTGCAACTTGTCATCATGCAACTGTAGCAGCGTGGAGCTTAATGCCCACTCATTTGCGAACAGCATGACGTGCACTTCCTTGTTGCAGTCGAAGTGGCGGAGTATCGGCGCTACCGCAACCTTGTCTTGGAGAGCTTGGAAACTCCGGCGGGCAACTGTGAGGTCACCCTCCGGGGCGAAATCGTCTTCTTTGAGCTGGTACAGTGCCGCGCCGTAGACAGCGAAGTCTTGGATGAAGCGGCTGTAATAATTCAGCGCACCTAGGAAAGACTGCATTCCCTTCTCCGTTCGTGGGAAGGACAGCTTGGTGATCGCATCTAACGGAAATTCCCGATTAATACCCTCTACCCAAATAGTACCCTCTCAGAGTAACCCGGTAGTAACCTACAGTAACTCACGTACCCTACCCTGCTCTGATGACCAGTCATCTTGTTACACCTCACTTCACTATAGAACGCAGCCCCAGCCATTCACTAGCGCTGCCTGCACACGTTCGCAGGATCTACTCTACGCGACACGGACAGCAACACTGTCATTAACTCAGTCTCTGCTGCTGGGTTTGCAGACAGCTACCTGGACTGGCACGTTGCGTTTTTGAGGCCGAAAGGCATTCGTAGCCACTCGAAGTGTCCCAGAGGACACACAAAAGCTGAAATCTTGCGCGCGCGTAGAGTCATCGGGATAGCCCAAAAACCGCTGGCCGCGTCGAGGGAGCAGAACCACAGATAGGTCTTCAGATCTGTGAGCAAGTCGTCGACGGGTGGCATGGCGTACTCCAGGATCGCCGTTACTGCGTTGACCATCTTGTAATCGATGCAGAGGTGGATGTCTTGGCCATTCTTCTTCAGGACAATGACGATCGGCGAGGCCCACGGGCTGTCCGAGAACGCGATGAGCCCTACCTTGACCAGTCCCTTGAGTAGTTCGTACAATTTCTTGAGATGCTTGAATGCTAATTCATGCGTGTAGTCCTTCAGTTCGATGTCCGCCGCCGGGTGCTCAGTCGTCTCGTCGTCTCTGTCGACGGTACCTTACGTGGACAGTGCGCAAATTACTACTATGAACGTCTGGTCAAGAGTCGTTGAAATGTCTCCGGCGTCTCCGCTGGATGCAATCTGAGTCATCGGTGGATGCCCCTGCGGATTGTATTCCAGTCCTTGGTCTTCGTCGCGGCTTACCGTCGACTCAGCAGTCTCCAGTCTTGGTCCAGCTACCTCTGAAGTCACGGCGTCATCGTCAGTCGTCGTCACCCCCGTCGAGTCGCCGGTAGTAGCGTCGAGTCCTCGGTGGTGTTTCTCCGTCATCCATTCTGAGTCATCCTAACGGCCAGCAAGAACGGTCGGTGAAGACCATGATACAGACTGTCCGTGTCCATGTGGAAGATCCACGCCTAGCTGACAGGGACGATGTAGCCGAGAAGCTGGTCCATGCTATCAACAACTCAAGAGATCCGTCCGCCAGCGTGGAGCCAACTCCACGAACTCGGTGGGAGCTGTGGAGTGGCGCCGAGAAGCCAACCGACAGAGAGAAGTGGCACTGCGACTGGCCGCCGAGTTCCAACTAAGGGAGAAAGCCAGGAACACAACGAAGCACTCAGCCGAGTCGAAAGGAGAGCTGGCCCTACTAGTGTTCGAGGCGAAGCCCAGCGGTGCTACCCAGAACTCGAGTCAGAACAACTCGGCGGAGAAGACAGCTCAACTGGGCGGACGGAAATGACTGGAGGCAGAACGCTCACCGAATCCGCCGAGTCAGCCGAGTTCGCCGAGCCAGCTGAGCCCAGGAAGTCCCTGTTCAAAGAAGGTGACCAAGTGTGGCTGTTCATGGAAAGAGTTAAGCCCGGTCTGACTAAGAAGCTCGCCCACCGATAGCACGGACCGTTCAGAGTAAAAAAGAAGGTTGAAGAGTTCGCTTACGAGCTAGAACTACCGACAAGAGCGGTTACCGGTTCTATCCTGTCGTTCACGTCTCCAGACTGAAAGGCGTCACTGGATCCGGCGAGAGACCGTCAACTCGGCTGGTAGCCGAGCTCGCCGAGTCAGACCGACTCGACTTCGATGAAGAACTGCTCCCTGAAGACAGCTGAGGGTCGGATGAGGACGCTGACAAGTACGAAGTTGAGGCCATTTTAGAAGACGAGTTACTGGTACCCACTAGCACGGCCCGGACACAGAGGATTTCAAAGTGAAGTGGGTCGGCTATGATGAACCAACGTGGGAACCACTGTCGAACCTCTCTTCGACTATCTGCAGCAAAAGAAACGTGAAAACCGTCTGCAAATGGTGCAAGTTGCAATGAGGCTTAAAAGCTATTGCACCAAAAATGATGATCCACCGACTCGGCGAAGACCAGCAGGCCGAAGAAAGCTACAGCGTCAAACTACATGTATTGTATGAATTACGAAATGGAAGTTATGGGGAAAGGAAATCACAAGACGCCGAGCTTCTGCATCAGAGCTGAATCTCACTGTGTGCTGACGAAGTAGTCAAGTCCGCAAGCGAAGCAGCCACGGCCAATAGATTCATGGAACCACCCGCCGAGCTCGCTGTGGTAGCCGAGCTAACAGAAACAGCCGAGCCGAGCTAACAGAAACAGCCGATCTCGCGGCCATCGCCGAGCTCGCGGTCATCACCGAGCTTACTGCCATCGCCGGGCTTGCTGCCGCAGCCGTGCTTGACGCCATGGGTGATGTAGTAGGCGTACTTTGGCTCACTACTTTTGCTTACACGTCGCGCTACGTGTATGAGGAAGCGTAGGAGTTTATTAATAATTTGAATTAATTATACTTGAGTCCACAAGTATAATATAAATCAAATAAAACACCAAGTAGCTAGTTTAAGGTAAAATGAGAAATGTATTGTTTGTGAATTGATCTTCCTCTAAAATCTGCTAAAAACTGTTTATAATCTATGAAAGGAGTTGACAGTGGCTGGCTGTCAGAGCCCCGTCAATATGCACGTCTCTAATTGGTAGAAAGCAGCATCTTTCTACCAATAGGATCTTTGGGTAGGTGTGGACCACTCATTGTGGTGGCCCACTTCAATGCATCCATTGGTGTGTCTTACACCAATGTGAGGAAGTATCTAAAACCTTTAACAGATATTTATCTGTTACCATAAGTGACAAATGTCATGCACAAGTGACAGTTGTCACTTGTGACCGTTGTCATGCACAAGTGACTGTTGTCACTTGTGCGTGTAACCCCGTTACACCATCCCCCCGTTAAGCTCAGACGTGTCAGTTTCGACACGTCAATTAATATTGACTGCTGGTCAATTGTTTGTGTTGGGGGTTTCCGTGCTCATCCGCAATGAGTACGATCAAGCTGAAGACCACCATTGCAACAGAGTGTAAACTCTCTGTTGCTGAGTACCATGCGCGGTAGCGCGAGGTGCGCCGCTACCACTGGGACAGACAACACAGTGTCTGTGTACGATTTTTCGATGTCGACCACGACTATGCGTCGATATCTCTAAGCGAATTTCTGTTGCTTACCGTGATTGGGTAAGCAACCACCAAAGCACTTCGAGTCCATTTCGAAGTGAGGCAATTATTAGCAACTCCGCGCTGTTGCGGTGGAGGCTGGTGTCCGTGCGCCGTGGGCACTGTTTGGCCAGGTGGCGGTGCGTATTAGCAACCGCGACCACAACAGGTATACTATATGTATACCTGAGAGCTTCAATGATCTCCGTGCTAATTATCTAGCACGCGAGTCGTCAGGCGTTGTAGATTACTACAGCGCTCGCACTACCTTCTTGCTGGTAGTGCGTGTTGGGTTTCGTACTCCTTCACCATGTCCGGAACGTCTTCCATCAGGACGTTCCGTGGTTCCCACGTGTCGTGTTGGGGAGGGAAACCTCTCCAACGAATGCGAAAACAATCCGGACCTCGGATTGTTTTCCTATGATCAACAATTCGCTGGACGATCCAGCGAATTTCTCCGCGTGCGTCTCGCAGCGGTGGCGGAGGTGGTGGAAACACGCCCCGATGGTCAACGCCGTGTTGACCTTCATCGCGTGTTGCTCCACGACCAAGTGACGGTCGTGGAGTATTTTCAGAGCGCGGCGGTTGCCGCTCTGTTCCTTCGTGTCCCGGCTCTGGCGGTCTCCCAGACCGCCTTGAACGTGCCGGTCGGGCTGTAGGCCCGACTGTATTAACTGCTCCAGCGCGACTACGCGCTGGAGAGGGTTTCCCCTGTCGAGGCTGTCTCTTCGGGTCAGACGAGCCACTTGGCTCGTGCTGGAGGTATGGCTTTAACCGCCCGACATAAAATGTCGGGTGGAGCCGCATGCTAGACGGTATGTCTAGCGTGTATGCGTTACCGTGGCGTGCCATCACCGTGAATGGCCCGATGAAGCGCGGAGCAAGCTTGCTTGCTCCGAAATCCGAAACTGCATGTTTGGGCAGGTTTTGAGTAGATAACAAAACCAATGAATCCACGTTGAATTCATTTGTGTTGCCCCTGCCAATATTATCGGCGTTCAGCTTCTGTTTATCCACAGAAGCTGCAATCGTGTCCTGGACAAACCGAATTACGGCTTGTCTTTATTGATAAAGTCAATCGCATCCGAGCTGAACTCGTTCAGCTCGCTCTCCGCAAGAGGCCCGGCCTCTGCGTGGTTCTTCGCGGTGTCTGCGCCCTGCGCAGACCCGTGGTCCTTGTTCCTTGTGGAGTCTGTGCTCTGCACAGACTCGTTTTCCTTGTTCTGGGGGTCAGCGCAGTGCGCTGACCCTTGGTTCTTCCTGCCAAGGTCTGCGCCTCGCGCAGACCTGGTTGTCGTGTTCCTTGTTGTCGCGGCTGACACTGTGCAGGTGTCAGCGGCTTTTTGCGACTGCTGTGTTGCAGTCGCAGATCCTCCCTCACTTAAAGTGGGAGCCACTACTCCGAGTAAACTCGGCAGACGGGGATGCCGCATGGCATTCACATAAAACGGTGTATGCCCGGTCGAGGCATGCACTGAGTTATTGATGGCGAACTCTGCCATCGATAAGCACTCGCTCCAGTATTGGAACGAGTGAGCGTAGCTCTTCAACATATCGACGAGCACGCGATTCACGCGCTCGGTTTGACCGTCCGTCTGCGGATGATCCGCAGTCGACATTGAAAGCTGGCTCCCAAGAAGTGTAAACACTTCTTGCCACAGGTGCGCTGTGAAGCGCAGGTCTCTGTCCGACACGATGTCGGTCGGCATGCCATGGTGTTTGAACAGAACAGACGGGCCGTCTGTTTCGCGGTCACTTCTGCCGGCACCGCGGCAAGATGTACCATCTTGCTGAAGCTGTCGACGAAGACCACAACACCGGTGTTCCCTTCGCTATCCGGGGGAAGACCAAAGATGAAGTCCAAAGACATGGACTTCCAGCACTCCGACGGAGTCGGTAGTGATTGCAGTGGAGCCTGCGCGAATGGCGAAGACTTCACGCGTTGGCATACCTCGAAAGCACGGATGTACTTGCGCACCCACTTATACTGGTGGTGCCAGTAGAAGTCGCGCGTGAGAAGGACGTATGTCTTCTCACGTCCGAGATGTCCCGCAGTCGGGGCATCATGATATTCGTACATGATCCTGAGTCGCAGGTCATGGTCATTTGGCACGACAACGCGGTCCGCGTTGTCGTCGACTGCGTTGTAGAGTAGCAGTCCGTCGTGCACACGAAAGCGGTGTGCACGCGCTCGAAGGTGCTTGGGCAGCTTCTGACGGGACTTGTCAGAAGGCGCTGTGCCATAGGCCAGCAAGAGCTTCGCGTCCGCGTCGTGCGCGTACGCGGCCTTCACATCATCCAACAGAGATGATGTGGGTTTGCTCGATCGCATGGCGTCAATGGCATTGACGTCAACAGCTTCTGCATAGTCCGGCCGACGTGATAATGCGTCGGCCACCACGTTCAATCTTCCGGGTTTGTATTCGACCCGGAAGTTATACTCCGCAAAGAATGAGAGCCATCTCGCCATTCTTTGTGAAATGTGTGGCGACTTCACTGCGGTGCGCAGTGAAGCATGGTCGGTATAGACCACAAATGGTCTACTCCCAAGCAAGTACACTCGGAACTTTGCGAGTGCATACTTCATGGCAAGGAGTTCCTTGTCATGCACCGGATAGTTGCGCTCAGCTGGCTTCAGCTGACGCGATTGGTAGTAGACGACACGATCACGGCCCTTGTGATCGTGCTGCATCAATGCGCATCCGATCGCGAAATCGGGTGCGTCACACACTACGTGAAATGGGCGATCTTGGTCAGCCACTGCCAAGATCGGGGCCTCAGTCAAGCCCCGCTTGACTGCATCGAATGCCTTTTGGCAATCGAGTGTCCAATTCCACACAGCTTCTTTCTTAAGAAGTTGTGACAGCGGACGGATCTTGCCCGCGTAATTGTAACGGGGTTACACGTACAAGTGGCTGCAAGCCACTTGTGAATTTAACAGATAGGTTATCTGTTAAACGTTTTGGATACTTCCTCACATTGGTGTAAGACACACCGATGGATACATTGAAGTGGACCACCACAGTGAGTGGTCCACACATACCCAAAGATCCTATTGGTAGAAAGCAGCATCTTTCTACCAATCAGAGACATGCATATTAGCGGGGCTCTGACAGCCAGCCGCTGTCAACCCTTTCATAGATGATAAACAGTTTTAGCAGATTTTAGAGGAAGATCAATTTACAAACAATACAGTTCTCATTTTACCTAATCTAAGTCACTTGGAATCCTTTCTTACTTAACTTATATTTGTGTATTCAAATATAATTAACCTAAGTAATTACTAAGTACTTACGCTTCCTCATACACGTTGCGCAACGTGTAAGCTAAAGTAGTGAGTCAAGTTAGACTCACTACACCTGGTAGCACTTTGTAGTCCGTCCAACGACCGACTGCTTGACGTTCGTACGAGGTGTACGAACGCGGAGCCGAGAACCACATGAGCACGGAGGTGCCCATGGAGAGCTCCAACACGCCTGCAACGCATGTTGCACGCGCTGACTGCCCCCACCTGTCTGACCCAGGTGGAGGCCCTCCAACGACTGTCAACAGTCATTGGAGAAGCGGCGATAGCTACAATGCTGCGTACGCTATCGCCGACGGAGCAACATGGTGTTGCTCTGGGATTCATCATGAAGGAGCAGCGTGACGCTGCTTCCTCAGTGACGGCGTCGTCAGGGACGACACCGCGTGCTCAACCATTGAAATTGAGCGTAAGCAATTACGTGGGAAGAGGGGGCGAGCCTCTCCTCCGATGGCTTGTCGAACTCGACACAGCCATAGCGGCTCGACGCATCGTCGACCCGCTGTCGAAGGTCGCGTTCGCCATGTCCTGCCTTGGCGGACGCGCAAGGAGTTGGGCGTATGGACGCCGACTCTCCGATCCTACGTGCTTCAGCACGTACGAAGTGTTCAAAGAGGAGCTCAAACAAGCGTTTGAGCCCCCGCAAAACGAGTTCCGGTCGAGGGCGGAGTTCCTCGACCTTCAGCAGGGTAAGCATGACGTCCATGCTTACGCGCAGCGCGTACGATATTTGGTATCAAATATCGTGACTAACCCGATTGACGAGGCGACCAAGGTCGTCACGTTCATGAAAGGACTTAGAGATGGGCCCGTGAAGACCTATCTCTTCCGAGAGTACCCGAGTACTCTCGAAGCTGCAATAACTCTTGCCATGCAAGAAGAGTTTAGCCTGCGGCAGGCTAAACTCCATGTAAACGTACCGAGGCCGCAACCGCGCCCGGTAGCGAGGACGGGAGGTCCAGAACCAATGGACCTCTCGAATGCAACAACTGCTGGTTACCAGCAGCAGGGAGATAACGTGCGATGCTTCCGCTGCGGAAGGATCGGTCACTTTGCACGGGAGTGTACAGCTCCCATGCCCCTGGAGGTGGCCGTCGTGGCGATGCTAGGCATCGCCGCGGACTAACAAAAACGCGAACATCCAGTAGGCGCGGGGCGCCCTACTGGTAATGCAGTCGCGCGTGCCGACATCGGGCACGCGACACTGAGACTGCAGCCCCTAGTGAGACCAGCTCTCACGAAACAAGATGACAGGCCAAACCTAGTCATCTTGAGGTTTACTCGAAGAGAGCGAGTGACTCTCTTCGAGCATTGGTAGACTCAGGCGCGTCGAACAACTTTGTTCGACTACGAAGCCTGTCAAGACTTGACTTCGAGGAGGTAGATACACCTCGAAGTCTTCTGGAGGTACGACTGGCAACAGGTGCCATCGTAAAAACCGAGAAGCGCGTCGTGAACGTGCGCTTCTCGTACAAACAACGAGTGTTTGTCGAACACTTTATTGTCCTGGACCTGGACGATAAGTTCGACGTGGTAATGGGCATGCCGTGGCTTGCACGGCATGATCCGGTGATAGACTGGAAGAAGCGCACGCTCGTGCGCTTCGGTCGCGACAGCGGGACAGAGAGCGATGGCCCTGTTACCGCAGCGCGCGCACCAGCAGGTGCGCGCGGCTCACCAGTCGAGACAGCGCTTAATGCTGCTGTCCCGGAGTGCCCAAGAAGTGCGCGAGGGCGCGCACAAGTGAGACCCACGTCGGCAATGCTGCCGACGTCGGAAGAAAAAGATGTGTTGGTTCCGGGAACACCCACGTTCAAGCGTGTAAGGGACAGTCCCTGACCCGAAGCGGTCAGGTCGACAACGACGCGTCGGCTCCGGGAGCCGACGCACCCTCGGTCATGAGGGGCTCCGCCAATGAATGGCGTCGAGGTGACGAAGGCGTGTCAACTCCGGGAGTTGACGCTGCAAACAGTGCGGACGGTTGCAAACGTACCGCACTGACGCAATTTGCATGCTGTCGTGCAGCCGGGCTGCACGACGAAGCGCCATGCGATCAAGCCGGGCTTGACATCGCGCGCCCGCAGACAGGGTCTGCCGGCGAAGGACACATTACCGTGCAGCCGGGCTGCACGAAGGAAAATGCGGTCAAGCCGGGCTTGATACCGCGCGCCCGCGGACAGGGTCCGCCGGCGAACGACTGTCCACGGCCGGGCCTGGACAAGAAGAACAACTGTGCGGAGCCGGGCTCCGCACAACAAAAGACGGCGCATGCGGAGAACGCTGCGCAAGTCTCGGTCCAGGACCGAGACGCAACAAGAACCGTCAGCTCGGCAGACTGAGGTGGTGACGCCGGACGTCGAGACGCTAAGCGTCTTGACGCGCACCGATACTGGATTCCAGTATCGTGAAATGGGACTCGCTAATCCTCCGACGACGGCGTCGGAGTTGACTTCGCTTCCAGCCATGAGCTGGAAGCGCTTCACGCGCGACTTGCACGATGGACCCATCGAGCCGGTCTGCGTTCTTTCGGACAGCGAAAGAACGGAGAGCGAGAGCGAAGAGCTGAGGCAGCTCTTCATGGGAAGTACCACTGAGAGTGAAGACACTCTCAGTGCGAAGACGAAGCGAGAGCGCTTCGAGGAACAAGGTTGGGACTCGCTGAAGTCGAGTCCCTATTACGAATTGTTGAGGGAGTACAAAGACGTACTCCCGGAAGAGATTCCTGCGGAGCTTCTGCAGGATAAGGGCATTCAGCACGAGATTGATCTCGTGCCGGGCACGAAATACTGTGTAACGCGGCAGTGGCCACTGCCGCGAGAGCAAGTGAAAGCGATCGACGACTTCTTTGAAAGTCGTCGTAAAGCAGGACAAGTGCGGGAATCAAAGTCCCCGCACAGTGCCCCGACGTTCTGTGTCAAAAAGCCACAGGGCGGATGGCGCATCGTTCATGCCTACAACAAGCTGAACGATGCGACGGTACCGGCGCAGACGCCGATACCACGAAAAGATGTTATCATCGATTCGATGGCCGGGAGCACCGTTTACAGTGCTCTCGACTTGCGAGATGGATTTTATCAAATCCTAATACGTGAGAGCGATATCCCTCTCACGGCAGTGAGCACGCCAAGCGGCATGCTATGGGAATGGCTAGTAATGCCACAGGGGCTTAAGAATGCCCCTGCGACTTTCAACAGGTGCGTGACGCACTTGTTGCGCTCGGTGCGCGACTTCGCACCGAGCTACTTCGATGATGTATTCATCCACAGCCGGGCTGTGGACGGGAAGACCGACGTAGAGATGCACAGGGTGCATCTCCGGCATACTTGAGCTTATGCGAAAGCATAAGCTCTACGCGAACCTGAAGAAGTGTATCTTCGGGGCGAGCGAGATACCCGTCCTCGGGTGTCTCGTAGGGAAAAACGGTGTTCGCCCTGACCCGGAAAAGGTCAGAGTGATTAATGAATGGCCAACGCCTTCAAGTGTCAAGGAACTGAGGCAGTTCCTTGGCCACGTACTTGTGCAAGTACGTGGAGGACTATGCGGGCAAGATCCGCCCGCTGTCACAGCTTCTTAAGAAAGAAGCTGTGTGGAATTGGACACCCGATTGCCAAAAGGCATTCGATACAGTCAAGCGGGGCTTGACTGAGGCGCCGATCTTGGCAGTGGCTGACCAAGATCGCCCATTTCACGTAGTGTGTGACGCATCCGATTTCGCGATCGGATGCGCGTTAGCAGCACGATCACGAGGGCCGTGATCGTGTCGTCTACCAATCGCGTCAGCTGAAGCCAGCTGAGCGCAACTATCCGGTGCATGACAAGGAACTCCTTGCCATGAAGTATGCACTCGCAAAGTTCCGAGTGTACTTGCTTGGGAGTAGACCATTTGTGGTCTATACCGACCATGCTTCACTGCGCACCGCAGTGAAGTCGCCACATTTCACAAAGAATGGCGAGATGGCTCTCATTCTTTGCGGAGTATAACTTCCGGGTCGAATACAAACCCGGAAGATTGAACGTGGTGGCCGACGCATTATCACGTCGGCCGGACTATGCAGAAGCTGTTGACGTCAATGCCATTGACGCCATGCGATCGAGCAAACCCACATCATCTCTGTTGGATGATGTGAAGGCCGCGTACGCGCACGACGCGGACGCGAAGCTCTTGCTGGCCTATGGCACAGCGCCTTCTGACAAGTCCCGTCAGAAGCTGCCCAAGCACCTTCGAGCGCGTGCACACCGCTTTCGTGTGCACGACGGACTGCTACTCTACAACGCAGTCGACGACAACGCGGATCGCGTTGTCGTGCCAAATGACCATGACCTGCGACTCAGGATCATGTACGAATATCATGATGCCCCGACTGCGGGACATCTCGGACGTGAGAAGACTTACGTCCTTCTCACGCGCGACTTCTACTGGCACCACCAGTATAAGTGGGTGCGCAAGTACATCCGTGCTTGCGAGGTATGCCAACGCGTAAAGCCTGCGCCATTCGCGCAGGCTCCGTTACAATCACTACCGACCCCGTCGGAGTGTTGGAAGTCCACGTATTTGGACTTCATCTTTGGTCTTCCCCCGGATAGCGGAGGGAATACCGGTGTTGTGGACTTCGTCGACAGCTTCAGCAAGATGGTACATCTTGCCGCGGTGCCGGCAGAGGTGACCGCGAAGCAGACGGCCCGTCTGCTCGTCGACATGGTGTTCAAACACCATGGCATGCCGCCCGACATTGTGTC
The DNA here is from genome assembly GCF_018691715.1 of Phytophthora cinnamomi. NCBI lineage: Eukaryota > Oomycota > Peronosporomycetes > Peronosporales > Peronosporaceae > Phytophthora > Phytophthora cinnamomi. The sequence goes on from NW_027150993.1 coordinate 193,022, forward strand.
GGACAGAGACCCGCGCTTCACAGCGCATCTGTGGCAAGAAGTGTTTACACTTCTTGGGAGCCAGCTTTCCATGTCGACTGCGGATCATCCGCAGACGGACGGTCAAACCGAGCGCGTGAATCGCGTGCTCGTCGATATGTTGAAGAGCTACGCTCACTCGTTCCATTACTGGAGCGAGTGCTTATCGATGGCAGAGTTTGCCATCAACAACTCAGTGCATGCCTCGACCGGGCATACACCGTTCTACGTGAATGCCATGCGGCATCCACGTCTACCGAGTTTACTCGGAGTGATGGCTCCCACATTAAGTGGGAAAGGATCTACGACAGCAATACAGCAGCCGCAGAAAATCGCTGACACTTGCACAGTGTCAGCTGCAACAATGAACAAACCACATGAGTCTGCGCAGGGCGCAGACTCCCCCAACAACAAGGACAAAGACCACGGGTCTGCGCAGGGCGCAGACACCGCGAAGAACCACGCAGAGGCCGGGCCTCTAGCGGAGAGCGAGCTGAATGACTTCAGCTCGGATGCAATTAACTTCATCACCAAAAGACAAGCCGTAATTCGGTTTGTCCAAGACACAATGGCAGCTTCTGTTGATTAACAGAAGCTGAACGCAGACAATGCGGGCAGAGGCAACACAAATGAATTCAAAGTTAGTTCATTGGTTTTGTTAGCTACGCAAAACCTGCCTAGACATGCAGTCTCGAAATTTCGGAGCAAGCAAGCTTGCTCCGCGCTTCACCGGGCCGTTCACTGTGTCGGCACGGCACGGCAACGCATACACGGTAGACATACCGTCTAGCATGCGCCTCCATCCGACCTTTACGTCGGACGGCTGAAGCCATACCTGCAGCACGAGCCATCTAGCCGAGGCAGAAGTGGAAGCCTTGGCCTCGGCGACGAGCAGCCTCTCCTCCAGCGCGCGGACGCGCTGGCGCAACCCCTTCATCTGGGTCCCCAGCTCGACCCGGATATTCGAGGCGGTCTGCGAGACCACCGCGACTTGGGCCTTCTGGTTCGCCAGCTCGTGTTTCAGGGCGGCGAACTCAGCGCCCTGCAGACGCTCCACGACGGTCACCCGGTCGTGGAGAGGCGCATACTGATCAGCCCGGGGCTGATCATACCCGGGGCGTGTTCCCACCCCCGCCACCGCCGATCCGTGACGCCCGCGGCTCAACCCGCTGGATTGTTGAGCGGATTGTTGACCATAATATCCCGAAAACGAACCCTCAAGGGGCTCGTTTTCGTATTCGTTGGAGAGGATTTCCTCCCCATCGAGATACATGGGAGCCGCGGAACGTCTTGCTGGAGGACGTTCCGGAAATGGTGAGGGCGTACGAAGAGCAGTACGCGCTGGCGCAGCGGAAGTAACACGAGCGCTGCGATCATCGCTAGCGCCCGAACCCTCACGTAGCACGGAGCTCTTTGAGACTCTCGGGCACACGGAACGACGTGTACCCGTTCAGGTCGCAGTCGCTCAAGCGGACCGCGCCTGGAAAGCACTTCGTGCACTGAAAGCCCTCGGGCACAGCACACGGCACATTCGCCTCCTCAGCAGCAACATGAAGTTGCTCCAGCTTTCCACGCTTCGAGTACGTCTCGAAGCGATCACGCGCTTGCTTAATCCGATCACGGTAAGCACTCGGCCTCTTGTTGAAGTTCTCAACAAAGGCGTTCCAGCTTTGACAAAGTGCCTGCCACTCGGGCACTTTGCTGCGAGAAGAGGTCTTCTTGCTTTGAAACCATCGGAGCTCATGAAAGAGTCCGATGTAGTAATCGCGCCTTTGATGCGTTTCCGCATCAAAGTGCAGCTCGGCAGCCACAGCGTCATCTTTGATGGCGCTGCATACGTACAGCGGCACCTCATTCGGAGGTACCGAGTTCCCAAACCGGTCCGCGATCTCGGACGCGGACGGCATCCATGGATCGCGCGCTGCAGGCGCAGCGCGCGGAGAGCCTTGAGCTTTAACATCACGCGCTGCAGCAGCAGCGCGCGGAGTACTGAGAGCCCCAGCCGAAGCGAGTGGGGTATCACTCTCAGTACGCGAACGCTTCGAACTCGAAGCGTCCGATTCGTCCCCCTTCACGCGGGCGAACGATCTTGGCGTGAGGGTCGAGCGATTCGCTCGACACTGAGTCTTTACGCTTTGAGGGCGAGTCCTCCTCGCCCTCCATGTCTTCATCGTCGTCGTCGAAGTCGACGACGTCACCGTACTTCGCATTCTGGCGTTCGAAGTAGTCGTCGATGGAGAGATGACTCCCCATCGACTTAGCAGACTTCTTCTGAGGCGCGCTCATCGTTGAATGAGCGCGGATTTCTCTCCAAACGCGGAGAATTGACGAATGGTCAATTCCAAAGATTGACGTGCGGGGACCCCGCGCGTCTAACCTTAAGGGGGATGGTGTAACGGGGTTACACGTACAAGTGGCTGCAAGCCACTTGTGAATTTAACAGATAGGTTATCTGTTAAACGTTTTGGATACTTCCTCACATTGGTGTAAGACACACCGATGGATACATTGAAGTGGACCACCACAGTGAGTGGTCCACACATACAAAAGATCCTATTGGTAGAAAGCAGCATCTTTCTACCAATCAGAGACATGCATATTAGCGGGGCCCTGACAGCCAGCCGCTGCCAACCCTTTCATAGATGATAAACAGTTTTTAGCAGATTTTAGAGGAAGATCAATTTACAAACAATACAGTTCTCATTTTACCTAATCTAAGTCACTTGGAATCCTTTTGTTACTTAACTTATATTTGTGTATTCAAATATAATTAACCTAAGTAATTACTAAGTACTTACGCTTCCTCATACACGTTGCGCAACGTGTAAGCTAAAGTAGTGAGTCAAGTTAGACCCACTACAGTAATCCTCCACGTACTTGCACAAGTACGTGGCCAAGCCAAGGAACTGCCTCAGTTCCTTGACACTTGAAGGCGTTGGCCATTCATTAATCACTCTGACCTTTTCCGGGTCAGGGCGAACACCGTTTTTCCCTACGAGACACCCGAGGACGGGTATCTCGCTCGCCCCGAAGATACACTTCTTCAGGTTCGCGTAGAGCTTATGCTTTCGCATAAGCTCAAGTAGCTGCCGGAGATGCACCCTGTGCATCTCTACGTCGGTCTTCCCGTCCACAGCCCGGCTGTGGATGAATACATCATCGAAGTAGCTCGGTGTGAAGTCGCGCACCGAGCGCAACAAGTGCGTCACGCACCTGTTGAAAGTCGCAGGGGCGTTCTTAAGCCCCTGTGGCATTACTAGCCATTCCCATAGCATGCCGCTTGGCGTGCTCACTGCCGTGAGAGGGATATCGCTCTCACGTATTAGGATTTGATAAAATCCATCTCGCAAGTCGAGAGCACTGTAAACGGTGCTCCCGGCCATCGAATCGATGATAACATCTTTTCGTGGTATCGGCGTCTGCGCCGGTACCGTCGCATCGTTCAGCTTGTTGTAGGCATGAACGATGCGCCATCCGCCCTGTGGCTTTTTGACACAGAACGTCGGGGCACTGTGCGGGGACTTTGATTCCCGCACTTGTCCTGCTTTACGACGACTTTCAAAGAAGTCGTCGATCGCTTTCACTTGCTCTCGCGGCAGTGGCCACTGCCGCGTGACACAGTACTTCGTGCCCGGCACGAGATCAATCTCGTGCTGAATGCCCTTATCCTGCGGAAGCTCCTCAGGAATCTCTTCCGGGGGGACGTCTTTGTACTCCCTCAATAATTCGTAATAGGGACTCGACTTCAGCGTGTCCCAACCTTGTTCCTCGAAGCGCTCTCGCTTCGTCTTCGCACTGAGAGTGTCTTCACTCTCAGTGGTACTTCCCATGAAGAGCTGCCTCAGCTCTTCGCTCTCGCTCTCCGTTCTTTCGCTGTCCGAAAGAACGCAGACCGGCTCGATGGGTCCATCGTGCAAGTCGCGCGTGAAGCGCTTCCAGCTCATGGCTGGAAGCGAAGTCAACTCCGACGCCGTCGTCGGAGGATTAGCGAGTCCCATTTCACGATACTGGAATCCAGTATCGGTGCGCGTCAAGACGCTTAGCGTCTCGACGTCCGGCGTCACCACCTCAGTCTGCCGAGCTGACGGTTCTTGTTGCGTCTCGGTCCCGGACCGAGACTTGCGCAGCGTTCTCCGCATGCGCCGTCTTCTTGTTGTGCGGAGCCCGGCTCCGCACAGTTGTTCTTCTTGTCCAGGCCCGGCCGTGGACAGTCGTTCGCCGGCGGACCCTGTCCGCGGGCGCGCGGTATCAAGCCCGGCTTGACCGCATTTTCCTTCGTGCAGCCCGGCTGCACGGTAATGTGTCCCTTCGCCGGCAGACCCTGTCTGCGGGCGCGCGATGTCAAGCCCGGCTTGATCGCATGGCGCTTCGTCGTGCAGCCCGGCTGCACGACAGCATGCAAATTGCGTCAGTGCGGTACGTTTGCAACCGTCCGCACTGTTTGCAGCGTCAACTCCCGGAGTTGACACGCCTTCGTCACCTCGACGCCATTCATTGGCGGAGCCCCTCATGACCGAGGGTGCGTCGGCTCCCGGAGCCGACGCGTCGTTGTCGACCTGACCGCTTCGGGTCAGGGACTGTCCCTTACACGCTTGAACGTGGGTGTTCCCGGAACCAACACATCTTTTTCTTCCGACGTCGGCAGCATTGCCGACGTGGGTCTCACTTGTGCGTGCCCTCGCGCACTTCTTGGGCACTCCGGGACAGCAGCATTAAGCGCTGTCTCGACTGGTGAGCCGCGCGCACCTGCTGGTGCGTGCGCTGCGGTAACAGGGCCATCGCTCTCTGTTCCGCTGTCGCGACCGAAGCGCACGAGCGTGCGCTTCTTCCAGTCTATCACTGGATCATGCCGTGCAAGCCACGGCATGTCCATTACCACGTCGAACTTATCGTCCAGGTCCAGGACGACAAAGTGTTCGACAAACACTTGTTGTTTGTACGAGAAGCGCACGTTCACGACGCGCTTCTCGGTTTTTACGATGGCACCTGTTGCCAGTCGTACCTCCAGAAGACTTCGAGGTGTATCTACCTCCTCGAAGTCAAGTCTCGGCAGGCTTCGTAGTCGAACAAAGTTGTTCGACGCGCCTGAACCTACCAATGCTCGAAGAGAGTCACTCGCTCTCTTCGAGTAAACCTTCAAGATGACTAGGTTCGGCCTGTCATCTTGTTTCTTGCAGTGAGAGCTGGTCTCACTGGGGGCTGCAGTCCTCAGTGTCGCGTGCCCGATGTCGTCACGCGCGACTGCATTACCAGTAGGGCGCCCCGCGCCTACTGGATGTTCGCGTTTTTTGTTGGTCCGCGGCGATGCCTAGCATCGCCACGACGGCCACCTCCAGGGGGCATGGGAGCTGTGCACTCTCGTGCAAAGTGACCGATCCTTCCGCAACGGAAGCATCGCACGTTGCCTCCCTGCTGCTGGTAACCAGCAGTTGATGCGTTCGAGAGGTCCATTGGTTCTGGACCTCCCGTGCTCGCTACTGGGCGCGGTTGCGACCCCGGCACGTTCACATGCAGTTTAGACTGCCGCAGGCTAAACGCTTCTTGTATGGCAAGAGTAATTGCAGCTTCGAGAGTACTCGGGTACTCTCGGAAGAGATAGGTCTTCACGGGCCCATCTCTAAGTCCCTTCATGAACGTGACGACCTTAGTCGCCTCGTCAATTGGATTGGTCACGATATTTGAGACCAAGTATCATGCGCGCTGCGCGTAAGCATAAACATCATGCTTACCCTGCTGAAGGTCGAGGAACTCCGCCCTCGACCGGAACTCGTTTTGCGGGGGCTCAAACGCTTATTTGAGCTCCTCTTTGAATACTTCGTACGTGCTAAAGCACGTAGGATCGGAGAGTCGGCGTCCATACGCCCAACTCCTTGCGCGTCCGCCAAGGCAGGACATGGCGAACGCGACCTTCGACAGCGGGTCGACGATACGTCGAGCCGCTATGGCTGTGTCGAGCTCGACAAGCCATCGGAGGAGAGGCTCACCCTCTCTTCCCACGTAATTGCTTACGCTCAACTTTAATGATTGAGCACGCGGTGTCGTCCCCGACGACGCCGTCGCTGAGGAAGCAGCATCACGCTGCTCCTTCATGATGAACCCCAGAGCAACACCATGTTGCTCCGTCGGCGATAGCGTACGCAGCATCGTGGCTATCGCCGCCTCCCCAATGACTGTTGACAGTCGTTGGAGGGCCTCCCACTCTGGGTCAGACAGGTGGGGGCAGTCAGCGCGTGCAACATGCGTTGCAGGCGTGTTGGAGCTCTCCATGGGCACCTCCGTGCTCATGTGGTTCTCGGCTCCGCGTTCGTACACCTCGTACGAACGTCACGTAGTCGGTCGTTGGACGGACTACAAAGTGCTACCACGTGTAGTGGGTCTAACTTGACTCACTACTTTAGCTTTCACGTTGCGCTACGTGTATGAGGAAGCGTAGGAGTTTATTAATAATTTGAATTAATTATACTTGAATACACAAATATAAGTTAAGTAAGAAAGGATTCCAAGTGACTTAGATTAGGTAAAATGAGAACTGTATTGTTTGTGAATTGATCTTCCTCCTAAATCTGCTAAAAACTGTTTATCATCTATGAAAGGGGTTGACAGCGGCTGGCTGTCAGAGCCCCGCTAATATGCATGTCTCTGATTGGTAGAAAGATGCTGCTTTCTACCAATAGGATCTTTGGGTATGTGTGGACCACGCATTGTGGTGGCCCACTTCAATGTATCCATTGGTGTGACTTACACCAAGGTGAAGAAGTATCTAAAACCTTTAACAGATATTTATCTGTTACCATAAGTGACAAATGTCATGCACAAGTGACAGTTGTCACTTGTGACCGTTTTCATGCACAAGTGACTGTTGGCACTTGTGTGTGTAACCCCGTTACAGGTGAGCTCGATGCCATGGCCGAGACGGAAGACAGAGTCGAGCTCGATGGAACGACTGAACTGGAAGCTACCGAAGCGGAGACACCAGTCGATCCAGGAGGTAGCGCCAACAACCCGGTCGAGTCGAGAGGACGCTCTGGCGACGCTGGCCCGAATATGGAATAAACTGGCGACGGCCTACACAGGTTAGGTGATCTGAGCAGGAATCCAGACGGCGGGTCAAGGTCCTCCGCCGACCAGCCGTGTTTGCCAGCTTCCCATCTTGGAAGATGTGAATGCCCGACGGGTTGGAAGGCACCGGGGCACTTGACGACATCTGGGGTGGGTCCACTTCATCCAAATCCACGTCTTCGTCGACCGAGTCCTCCGCCAGACGAGGGTCAACACCCTTCGACTTGAACACCAAGAACGCGATGTTCCGAGACCTGAAGCACGTGTTGAAGGGATGGGCCGCCGGGTCCGTCAGCCGCCATGCCGGCCAAGGCTCGCTGGAATCAACCAACGTCGCTGCTTGACATCAATTCTTGTCCGAAGGCACCCACGTGAGATTCACCAGCGAGTTCAACGGGACGGAAGGCTCGAAGAAACGCTCGGCGTCCACCTCCGGGGCTGCAAGTCCGCTGAGTTCCTTGATCACCACCGAGTGCAGCTCGTCTGGAAGAATCGTCATCAAACTCCGACGGGCGACGCTACGGCGCTTCCGAGCAGCCTTGTACAAGAGCCAGAGCCCATACTACTCGGTGATATCTTCGTAAGTGGAGCGGACATTTTGAGAAGGATGAGGACCCATTAAGACACTCGACTCAACGATCCAGTGGTACCGCTCGTACAGAGCCACGAATTTCAGGTCGGATTGCCGACGACCGAACGCTTGCCGCTGCCCGGAGTCGGAATCTCACATCCAATTATCACCCAAAGATCACCCAGTCGCTCCATCAAGTTGCTCGGTCAAGCCGAGTTATCAAGGCGAGATCGTGCTTCCTCAAAATCCCGCGGAGAGAAAAGAAAGGGGTATCTGGAAGGAGGCGACGAAGGCATTGCGCTGGGTGACTTGGATCGAAGACGTCCGCGAAAGCCCGGATGCCAGCTGGGGAACACTTGGTAGGGGGCGCTCGATTCTTACCGGTCGAGGTATCCGTAGCGATCTACCCAGTTTGGGGGCCGAGGATTGCGTCCCAACACCGGGCCGATCCGAAATGTAGCAACCGCAGCTCTCTGAGTTGAGCCAATTGCGGAGTAATCCGGGAGTCCTGCGACACCGCCTGTGCAGCACGAGTCTACAACAGGGCATACGGAACCCGCAAAGTTAGAGGCAACCCTGAGTTAGGATGCACTCCAGTGTCTTCCGCGGTGACCCGTGTCCCAGTCGAACGAGCGGGATCCGGCCGGGAGCGAATAGCCGAGCTGGGCGACCCAGGGAAACTCGGCAGAGCTGACTTCTTGCTCCGCGTAGTCGAATGGGAGTCCTCCGCCAAGTCAGGAGAAGGCCGACGTCTCAATTTCTTGGACATGGACGGTTGCCTTGAATCGTACTTGGACTTACGCTGGTACCTATGCTTGTGCTTGTGCCTGTGTACATGCTGCTTCTAGGACCGCTTGCCATTTCCTTTGGGGTGGGTCGAATCCGAATCGTCCGCCTCGGCGGAAGCGTCCAGCAAAGTTCGACGCGCGGCGCGATACGACTGAGGTTTGCCAGTAGGGAGGCAAAATCTTCGAACTGAGCGGGATGTCGTCGGTGTCGGACGAGTCGTGGTCCCGCGCCTCCTTCTCTTCCGCGTCTTCTTCCACCTCGTCCTCCTTGTCGTCGCCAGCGGCAGAGCTCGAGCCAGGAGCAACTCCGCCGAGCCAGCAGCACCGCTCCCATCCCCGTCATCATCAGAACACGAAGATCCATCCGAGATGGTCAGCGGGTGGTCCGACGTCCCAATGATATCGTCAGAACAGCCGCTAGACGAGCCCTGGGAGTGCAATATAACGAGGACGACGTCGTCAGGAGTGTCCAGGTCGTCCAGGAGGTGAGAGCTGAGGGATCGAGCGGTGGCTGCCTTGACTCGATCTGGCTGGCCGGAAGGAGAAGTCACCGTAGTAGCGCTGGAAGGCACGGCAGGCTGAGTGAAACCCGACGGGGTCGTTGTAGCTTGGGTCAGCACGGTCGACGAAATCGAGCTGGTTCGGGCGGCCCCACGCAACCGACGCCGCGACGACGACAAAGGGCCGAACAGGAAAGCAGCCGACGCGTCGCCAAATCCAAGGATGAAGCGGCAGCTGGTCGGGCTACGCTCCCAGCCGCGGAAGAACCCGCCGAGCTGGAGGTTGCCAAAGTGACCACCGGAGCCGAGCTGCCGACATGAGCTGGATTCGCCGAGACCGAGGCTGGAGCGGGACTCGCCAGCGAGGTGACCACCGTGGAAGCGGAGTCTGCCAGGGAGAAGAATCCGGGGCAGAGGCAGCAGGAGGGGCCGCCGCCCAGTCGAAGGAGTACCGACACGCGAGCCAACCAACGGTGAAGGTGATGACGGACCCGAGTACGGGACGAGAGGAACCCCCGGCTCGGCAGGTCCGGGCGCGTCGAAGTCGATAGCCGAGTCGTCGGCTAAATCAGCTCCACCCAGGTCGCCGGCCTGGACGTCCGCTGAGTTCAAGGCTGGGACGCTCGGCTAACCAAGCTCTTGTGCAGCCTCATTAAGCAAGGCAGAAGCGTCCTCGTACCCTGGCTCGCCGGAAAGAGGACTGGAGAATTGCTGGGGAGGCAGTATGTGCTCCTTCCGCCGAGGCCCCGCAGCAGTAGCCGACTTGGGATCTCGAGTCGACGAAGCCGCTCAGCTGGCGGCAACCTGTCCAGCCGAGCTCGATGAAGCTGATCCACCGACTTGCTCCGACGGAACCGTGTCGAGGAAGTCGACTGAATTGATACCGCGGTCGATGCAGACGCAGATGCCACGGAGGAACTCGTCGGATGCATCGGAGAAGACGGACGAGTCGAGTCGCCAAGGAAAGAAGAGCTCGACGAAACCACCGAAGTTGGCGAAGTCGTCGATGATCCATCTTGGCGAGGGTGGATGACCAACTCGATCGACGCAGTCTCTCCGGCAATGATGTCCATCCCATCTGGGAACCTCGCCGCCAGCACCCTGCACAAGCACGCATTCAGCTGCAACTCGGAGGGGTTGAGCCCCGGCACATCCAGACCGGCACTGGCAGCTACAGCCATGTGAGGGTCGTGTATGTGCAAAAAACCCTGGCGAGCGATGATCCTCTTTTGGTACAGGATGACTCGGTGCTGGTCGGCGATGGTGGCCTGAGCGTGACGGAGAGGCTGGGAGTCCCCGGACGAGAGGAGCCGAGCTGACTCGGTCAGCTGCTCGAAGTGCTTAGAAACCACCCTCTGCAAGGCGGCGTACTCAGCGTCCCGCGCCGAGATGGTATTGACGAGACGCGCGATCTTGGCGTCGCGACGCTTGACCTGAGCCCGAAAGGTCTCGGCGTGAGGGAAATACCGGAGCTCGGCATTCTCCACAGCCAGGGAGTCTAAGCGCCGAGATAGGTGGGTGTTGACAGACTCGGCGGCACCTAGCTCGACCTGGAGAGCAGCCACGTCATTCGAGGAGCTCGGTGTAGGCGGTTGGCCTTGGAGAACATCCGTGACTTCGGCAAGGGAAGAAACGGAGAGGAGAGCGCGTCACCCTGACGGGTCAATCAATGGCAGGAGGGGGTCGAATGGTGATGAACGCCAAGAACCGCGCAAGAGCAGCATTCTCCTCTTGGCGGTTAGCCGTCTCGGACCGCAACAACGCCTCAAGGGAGCTTAAGCTCGTTTGCTCCGCCGAGTCCGACCGGTCAACACCGGCGGCGTCCGAAGTGGTGTCGCCATGCGAACTCGGGGGACAAGGGGGAGATGTGCGAGAAGCCGGATCAGACTCCGTGTCGAACTCCAAGGAGTTGATCAGATCGACGAGCGAGCCATCTCGCCCATCGCTGACCCCTGACGCCCGGGACAGCTCAGCAGCACTTCAGCTCAGCCCCGCTTCAGCAAAGCTCAGCTCTTTTCAGCTCAGCACGGCTTCGCTCAACCCAGTTCGAGGTGGGCGAGGCGTGTGTTGCTTCCTCACTCTTGTGATCCCTGGTGCGGTACTACGCTGTGGGCCCAGATTTGCGTCGGCCACACCAGCTACCCCCGATTCCGAATGTCTCCAAGTGTTCCCAGACGAAACATGTACCTCGCTTGGCAAGTCTCGGTCCACACGTGTCTTCGCCCGACTCACCCATCGTGAATATGCAGGCACGACACCACATATACGAAGTCCATTTTTCTTCATAGGCCCTTTGGACTATGGGCCTTAACAGCCTCCTCCTTGCACAACGACTCCGGCTTCGAGTCGCTTTCTGTCACGACACTTCCTCCTGCGGCTCAGACGGTAAGCCGCGTAGCAGGTCTTCACTCCCCCCCCCAGACCTAAGGGTGGCCCCGAGAGTTGGATCGGCTAGAGCCTGTCTTGATCCAGGGTTCTCGCTCTGCGCCCTGGGACTTCCGTGCACCACGCCTTGACGTAGGTGAAACAGCGGAGCTGGGAACCACTATCCCAGGTCAATCGCGCCACATGGATTCACCAGCAGCCCTGGAAACCACTAGCGCCAGGTGCCGCTCTGCCTTGAACACCAGTGCGAATCACCTTCCGCCCGAAAACACGAAACCCGGCACTGGGTATACAAGTACCCCAGTTCGTAGCAAAATGAAATACCCCCACCGCTGCCACTCCGTAGGAACAGCAACTGAGTTGGTATGTGGAGCTGAATTTGACCGGGTGATCTCCTTGGACCCTGCGGAAGCACCACCTGCGTCTTTGGGGGCAAATCGAACTCTAAGTCAACTTTTCCTAAACCCCTCTGGGCCCAGTCGCTCAGACCCTGGACTTCGCCCAGATCTCAGACTCTCGGCTGAGACTCCATACGCTGGGCGGACACTTCGTGGCCGCAACGGGAGCTGGGCTCAGACTCTGGACTCTCAGCTCAGACTCCATACTTCAAGCCCAGACTCGGGACTGTCAGCTCCGACTCCATGTTCACAGCCAGGGCTGCGCTCAGCCTCCGGATCTCAGCTCAGACTCTGGGCCCTCAGTTCAGACCCCCGGTGGTCAAAGTCAAGCACCCCGTGTCTCGGCTGCGTGCCGGCTTAACCCAGCGTCTGGACGGAATGCGCCCAAGTCGCAGACCTAGCTAGGTCATTTCACCAGGAGCGAGCCAGTCCACTTGAAGTCCGGCGTAGTCAATCTTGGGTCGGGCCGAGCGGGTTCGGGTAGCCGACTGGCGGGTTCGCAATTTTCCTGCTGACCTCGCCACACTACATATTCAGTTGAAACGCAGAGCTCCTCGTGGATTTTCGATTTGGGTAGCTCAAAGGCAACAGATGACGCCGCGCTGGTCACGCATCCGTGAACCAGTGGCGGCTCAAAGTGTGCGGCTTGTCCCGAGCCCAACAGGTGTCGAACCCGCTGATGTGCTCAACCTGCTCAGCCGGCGTCGCTACCGCTAAGCTACGCAGAGCTTCTGTCCTAACGAATATTCCAAACAGACTCAAACGGCGAGTCGTTCAAGTGAGGAAACTCACTTCTATCCATCTTGGCTCATTCGCTGAGACCACAGAGGATCCAGGTAGGCCAATCTACTCGCGTAGGCGCAAGATTGCTACAAGTGCTACCAAGTGTGACCGGGCCACACGAGCACCTTGCACAGAGGAAGCCTGCTTACGAGAGTATACAAACTCTCAGTGAACGGCAGTTCACGTGTCCCTGGCCTAAGGGGACGGATTGATCAAAAGCACAGTAGATCTAACACTGAGTGTATTTATAGGTTAGTACAGATTTGGCCTGCATACAAATCCGAAGATCCCAATAGTTTATCCAATTTGAAGTGTATCGGTTGGCTCTGGCGCCTGCCGGGCCACTACTCAGGGGAGTGACCTTGTGTTGCCATCCCTGATTCTCTTAAATTCGTGTGCGCCGCTCGCTGGTATTGTATCAAATCTTTTGCGTCATCGTCAGCGTTTGGCGCAGACAAGTTCTTAAACACAGAAGTGGCTCCTCGATACATCTGCTGGTATTTTGGGGGCGAACGCGGCTTCCTCACGAATTCACGAATAAAAAAGCTACAATCATTCGAGAGGAAAAGCCTGTTCTGCACTCAGTGTGTAACGGGGTTACACGTACAAGTGGCTGCAAGCCACTTGTGAATTTAACAGATAGGTTATCTGTTAAACGTTTTGGATACTTCATCACATTGGTGTAAGACACACCAATGGATACATTGAAGTGGACCACCACAGTGAGTGGTCCACACCTACCCAAAGATCCTATTGGTAGAAAGCAGCATCTTTCTACCAATCAGAGACATGCATATTAGCGGGGCTCTGAAAGCAAGCCGCTGTCAACCCTTTCATAGATGATAAACAGTTTTTAGCAGATTTTAGAGGAAGATCAATTTACAAACAATACAGTTCTCATTTTACCTTAAACTAGCTACTTGGAGTCTTGTCTAAGTTAAATTATATTTGTGTATTCAATATAATTAATTCAAATTATTAATAAACTCCTACGCTTCCTCATACACGTAGCGCAACGTGAAAGCTAAAGTAGTGAGTCAAGTTAGACCCACTACATGTGGTAGCACTTTGTAGTCCGTCCAACGACCGACTGCTTGACGTTCGTACGAGGTGTACGAACGCGGAGCCGAGAACCACATGAGCACGGAGGTGCCCATGGAGAGCTCCAAAACGCCTACAACGCACGTTACACACGCTGACAGCCCCCACCTGTCCGACCCAGAGGGGAAACCCTTCAACGACTGTCAACAGGCATTGGAGAAGCGGCGATAGCGTACGCAGCATCGTAGCTATCGCCGACGGAGCAACATGGTGTTGCTCTGGGATTCATCATGAACGAGCAGCGTGATGCTGCTTCCTCAGTGACGGCGTCGTCAGGGACGACACCGCGTGCTCAATCATTAAAGTTGAGCGTAAGCAATTACGTGGGAAGAGAGGGCGAGCCTCTCCTCCGGTGGCTTGTCGAGCTCGAGACAGCCATAGCGGCTCGATGCATCGTCGACCCGCTGTCGAAGGTCGCGTTCGCCATGTCCTGCCTTGGCGGACGCGCAAGGAGTTGGGCGTATGGACGCCGACTCTCCGATCCTACGTGCTTTAGCACGTACGAAGTATTCAAAGAGGAGCTCAGACAAGCGTTTGAGCCCTCGCAAAACGAGTTCCGGTCGAGGGCGGAGTTTCTTGATCTTTAGCAGGGTAAGCATGATGTTTATGCTTACGCGCAGCGCGCATGATATTTGGTCTCAAATATCATGACCAATCCAATTGACGAGGCGACTAAAGTCGTCACGTTCATGAAGGGACTTAGAGATGGGCCCGTGAAGACCTATCTCTTCCGAGAGTACCCGAGTACTCTCGAAGCTGCGATTACTCTTGCCATACAAGAAGCGTTTAGCCTGCGGCAGTCTAAACTGCATGTGAACGTGCCGGGGTCGCAACCGCGCCCAGTAGCGAGCACGGGAGGTCCAGAACCGATGGACCTCTCGAACACAACAACTGCTGGTTATCAGCAGCAGGGAGGCAACGTGCGATGCTTTCGTTGCGGAAGGATCGGTCACTTTGCACGGGAGTACACAGGTCCCATGCCCCCTGGAGTTGGCCGTCGTGGCGATGCTAGGCATCGCCGCGGACCAACAAAAAACGCGAACATCCAGTAGGCGCGGGGCGCCCTACTGGTAATGCAGTCGCGCGTGCCGACATCGGGCACGCGACACTGAGGACTGCAGCCCCCAGTGAGACCAGCTCTCACTGCAAGAAACAAGATGACAGGCCGAACCTAGTCATCTTGAAGGTTTACTCGAAGAGAGCGAGTGACTCTCTTCGAGCATTGGTAGGTTCAGGCGCGTCGAACAACTTTGTTCGACTACGAAGCCTGCCGAGACTTGACTTCGAGGAGGTAAATATACCTCGAAGTCTTCTGGAGGTACAACTGGCAACAGGTGCCATCGTGAAGACCAAGAAGCGCGTCGTGAACGTGCGCTTCTCGTACAAACAACGTGTGTTTGTCGAACACTTTATCGTCCTGGACCTGGACGATAAGTTCGACGTGGTAATGGGCATGCCGTGGTTTGCACGGCATGATCCAGTGATAGACTGGAAGAAGCGCACGCTCGTGCGCTTCGATCGCGACAGCGGAACAGAGAGCGATGGCCCT
This sequence comes from Phytophthora cinnamomi, assembly GCF_018691715.1. Classification (NCBI taxonomy): domain Eukaryota; phylum Oomycota; class Peronosporomycetes; order Peronosporales; family Peronosporaceae; genus Phytophthora; species Phytophthora cinnamomi. The sequence goes on from NW_027150993.1 coordinate 208,174, forward strand.
GTTACCGCAGCGCACGCACCAGCAGGTGCTCACCAGTCGAGACAGCGCTTAATGCTGCTGTCCCGGAGTGCCCAAGAAGTGCGCGAGGGCGCGCACAAGTGAGGCCAACGTCGGCAATGTTGCCGACGTCAGGAGAAAAAGATGTGTTGGTTCCGGGAACCAACACCCACGTTCAAGCGTGTAAGGGACAGTCCCTGACCCGAAGAGGTCAGGTCGACAACGACGTCAGCTCCGGGAGCCGACGCACCCTCGGTCATGAGGGGCTCCGCCAATGAATGGCGTCGAGGTGACGAAGGCGTGTCAACTCCAGGAGTTGACGCTGCAAAAAGTGCGGACGGATGCAAACGTACCGCACTGACGCAATTTGCATGCTGTCGTGCAGCCGGGCTGCATGACGAAGCGCCATGCGATCAAGCCGGGCTTGATACCGCGCGCCCGCGGACAGGGTCCGCCGGCGAACAACTGTCCACGGCCGGGCCTGGACCAAAAGAACAACTGTGCGGAGCCGGGCTCCGCACAACAAGAAGACGGCGCATGCGGAGAACGCTGCGCAAGTCTCGGTCCGGGACCGAGACGCAACAAGTACCGTCAGCTCGGCAGACTGAGGTGGTGACGCCGGACGTCGAGACGCTAAGCGTCTTGACGCACACCGATACTGGATTCCAGTATCGTGAAATGGGACTCGCTAATCGTCCGACGACGGCGTCGGAGTTGACTTCGCTTCCAGTCATGAGCTGGAAGCGCTTCACGCGCGACTTGCACGATGGACGCATCGAGCCGGTCTGCGTTCTTTCGAATAGCGGAAGAAGGGAGAGCGAGAGCGAACAGCCGAGGCAGCTCTTCATAGGAAGTACCACGGAGAGTGAAGACAGTCTCAGTGCGAAGACGAAGCGAGAGCGCTTCGAGGAACAAGGTTGGGACTCGCTGAAGTCGAGTCCCTATTACGAATTATTGAGGGAGTACAAAGACGTCCTCCCGGAAGAGATTCCTGAGGAGCTTCCGCAGGATAAGGGCATTCAGCACGAGATTGATCTCGTGCCGGGCACGAGATTGATCTCGTGCCGGGCACGAAGTACTGTGTCACGCGGTAGTGGCCCCTGCCGCGAGAGCAAGTAAAAGCAATTGACGACTTCTTTGAAAGTCGTCGTAAAGCAGGACAAGTGCGGGAATCAAAGTCCCCGCACAGTGCTCCGACGTTCTGTGTCAAGAAGCCACAGGGCGGATGGCGCATCGTTCATGCGTATAACAAGCTGAACGTTGCGACGGTACCGGCGCAGACGCCGATACTGCGAAAAGATGTTATCATCGATTCGATGGACGGGAGCACCGTTTACAGTGCTCTCGACTTGCGAGACGGATTCTATCAAATCCTAACGCGTGAGAGCGATATCCCTCTCACGGCAGTGAGCACGCCAAGCGGCATGCTCTGGGAATGGCTAGTAATGCTACAGGGGCTTAAGAACGCCCCTGCGACTTTCAACAGGTGCGTGACGCACTTGTTGCGCTTTGTGCGCGACTTCGCACCGAGCTACTTCGATGATGTGTTCATCCACAGCCGAGCTGTGGACGGGAAAACCGACGTAGAAATGCACAGGGTGCATCTCCGGAAGCTACTTGAGCTTATGCGAAAGCATAAGCTCTACGCGAACCTGAAGAAGTGTATCTTCGGGGCGAGCGAGATGCCCGTCCTCGGGTGTCTCGTAGGGAAAAACGGTGTTCGCCCTGACCCGGAAAAGGTCAGAGTGATTAATGAATGGCCAACGCCTTCAAGTGTCAAGGAACTGAGGCAGTTCCTTGGCTTGGCCACGTACTTGTGCAAGTACGTGGAGGATTACGCGGGCAAGATCCGCCCGCTGTCACAACTTCTTAAGAAAGAAGCTGTGTGGAATTGGGAAAACCGATTGCCAAAAGGCATTCGATGCAGTCAAGCGGGGCTTGACTGAGGCGCCGTTCTTGGCAGTGGCTGACCAAGATCGCCCATTTCACGTAGTGTGTGACGCACCCGATTTCGCGATCGGATGCGCATTGATGCAGCACGATCACAAGGGCCGTGATCATGTCGTCTACTACCAATCGCGTCAGCTGAAGCCAGCCGAGCGCAACTATCCGGTACATGACAAGGAACTCCTTGCCATGAAATATGCACTCGCAAAGTTCCGAGTGTATTTGCTTGGAAGTAGACCGTTTGTGGTCTACACCGACCATGCATCACTGCGCACTGCAGTGAAGTCTCCACACATTTCACAAAGAATGGCGAGATGGCTCTCATTCTTTGCGGAGTATAACTTCCGGGTCGAATACAAACCCGGAAGATTGATTGTGGTGGCCGACGCGTTATCACGTCGGCCGGACTACGCAGAAGCTGCTGACGTCAATGTCATTGACGTCATGCGATCAAGCAAACCCACATTGTCTCTGTTGGACGATGTGAAGGCCGCGTACGCGCACGACGCGGACGCGAAACTATTGCTGTCCTATGGCACAACACCTTCTGACAAGGCTCGTCAGAAGTTGCCCAAGCACCTTCGTGCGCGTGCACACCGATATCGGGTGCACGACGGACTGCTTCTTTATAATGCAGTCGACGACAACGCGGACCGCGTTGTCGTGCCAAATGACCATGACCTGCGACTCAGGATCATGTACGAATATCATGACGCCCCGACTGCGGGACATCTCGGACGTGAAAAGACTTACGTCCTTCTCACGCGCGACTTCTACTGGCACCACCAGTATAAGTGGGTGCGCAAGTACATCCGTGCTTGCGAGGTATGCCAACGCGTAAAGCCTTCGTCATTCGCGCAGGCTCCGTTACAATCACTACCGACCCCGTCGGAGTGTTGGAAGTCCATGTCTTTGGACTTCATCTTTGGTCTTTCCCCGGACAGCGGAGGGAATACCGGTGTTGTGGTCTTCGTCGACCGCTTCAGCAAGATGGTACATCTTGCTGCGGTGCCAGCAGAGGTGACCGCGAAGCAGACGGCCCGTCTGCTCGTCGACATGGTGTTCAAACACCATGGCATGCCGTCCGACATCGCGTCGGACAAAGACCCGCGCTTCACAGCGCACCTGTGGCAAGAAGTGTTTACACTTCTTGGGAGCCAGCTTTCCATGTCGACTGCGGATCATCCGCAGACGGACGGTCAAACCGAGCGCGTGAATCGCGTGCTTGTCGATATGTTGAAGAGCTACGCTCACTCGTTCCAATACTGGAGCGAGTGCTTATTGATGGCAGAGTTTGCCATCAATAACTCAGTGCATACCTCGACCGGGCATACACCGTTCTACGTGAATGCCATGCGGCATCCACGTCTACCGAGTTTACTCGGAGTGATGGCTCCCACTTTAAGTGGGGGAGGATCAACGACTGCAAAACAGCAGCCGCAGAAAACCGCAGACACTTGCACAGTGTCAGCTGCAACAACGAACAAAACGCGTGGGTCTGCGCAGGGCGCAGACGCCGCGAAGAACCACGCAGAGGCCTGGCCTCTAGCGGAGAGCGAGCTGAATGACTTCAGCTCGGATGCAATCAACTTCCTTACCAAAAGACAAGCCGTAATCCGGTTTGCCAAGATGTAATAGCAACTTCTGTTGATCAACAGAAGCTGAATGCAGACAATGTGGGCAGAGGCAACACAAATGAATTCAAAGTTAGTTCATTGGTTTTGTTAGCTACGCAAAACCTGCCTAAACATGCAGTTTCGGATTTCGGAGCAAGTAAGCTTGCTCCGTGCTTCATCGGGCCGTTCACTGTGTTGGCTCGGCACGGCAACGCTTACACGGTAGACATACCATCTAGCATGCGCCTCCATCCGACCTTTACGTCGGACGGCTGAAGCCATACCTGCAGCACGAGCCATCTAGCTCGGCTGACCCGAAGCCTCGGCAGGAGCCGAGGCAGAAGCGGAGGACTTGGCCTTGGCGACGAGCAGCCTCTCCTCCAGCGCGTCCGCGCGCTGGAGCAACCCCTTCATCTGGGTCCCCAACTCGACCTGGATATTCGAGGAGGTCTGCGAGACCGCCGCGACCTGGGCCTTCTGGTTCGCCAGCTCCTGCTTCAGGGCGGCGAACTCAGCACCCTGCAAACGCTCCACGGCGGTCACCCGGTCGTGGAGAGGCGCATACTGATCAGCCCGGGGCTGATCATACCCGGGGCGTGTTCCCACCCCCGCCACCGCCGATCCGTGACGCCCGCGGCTCAACCCGCTGGATTGTTGAGCGGATTGTTGACCATAGTATCCCGAAAACGAACCCTCAAGGGGCTCGTTTTCGTATTCGTTGGAGAGGATTTCCTCCCCATCAAGATACATGGGAGCCGCGGAACGTCTTGCTGGAGGACGTTCCGGGAATGGTGAGGGCGTACGAAGAGCAGTACGCGCTGGCACAGCGGAAGTAACACGAGCGCTGCGATCATCGCTAGCGCCCGAACCCTCACGTGCTAAGAACTTAGCACGGAGCTCCTTGAGACTCTCGGGCACACGGAACGACGTGTACCCGTTCAGGTCGCGGTCGCTCAAGCGGACCGCGCCTGGGAAGCACTTCGTGCACTGAAAGCCCTCGGGCACAGCGCACGGCACATTTGCCTCCTCAGCAGCAACATCAAGTTGCTCCAGCTTTCCACGCTTCGAGTACATCTCGAAGCGATCACGCGCTTGCTTAATCCGATCACGGTAAGCACTCGGTTTCTTGTTGAAGTTTTCAACAAAGGCGTTCCAGCTTTGACAAAGTGCCTGCCATTCGGGCACTTTGCTGCGAGAAGAGGTCTTCTTGCTTTGAAACCATCGGAGCTCATGAAAGAGTCCGATGTAGTAATCGCGCCTTTGATGCGTTTCCGCATCAAAGTGCAGCTCAGCAGCCACAGCGTCATCTTTGATGGCGCTGCATACGTACAGCGGCACCTCATTCGGAGGTTCCGAGTTCCCATACCGGTCCGCGATCTCGGACGCGGACGGCATCCATGGATCGCGCGCTGCTCCTGCAGCGCGCGGAGCTGACCTTTGGCATCACGCGCTGCAGCAGCAGCGCGCAGTACTGAGAGCCCCAGCGGAAGCGAGTGGGGTATCACTCTCAGCACGCGAACGCTTCGAACTCGAAGCGTCCGATTCGTCCCCTTCACGCGGGCGAACGTTCTTGGCGTGAGGGTCGAGCGATTCGCTCGACACTGAGTCTTTACGCTTTGAGGGCGAGTCCTCCTCGCCCTCCATGTCTTCATCGTCGTCGTCGAAGTCGACGACGTCGCCGTACTTCGCCTGCTGGCGTTCGAAGTAGTCGTCGATGGAGAGATGACTCCCCACCGACTTTGAAGTTTTCTTCTCTTGAGGCGCGCTCATCGTTGAATGAGCGCGGATTTCTTCTCCAAACGCGGAGAATTGACGAATGGTCAATTCCGAAGATTGACGTGCGGAGACCCCGCGCGTCTAACCTTAAGGGGGGGATGGTGTAACGGGGTTACACGTACAAGTGGCTGCAAGCCACTTGTGAATTTAACAGATAGATTATCTGTTAAAAGTTTTGGATGCTTCCTCACCTTGGTGTAAGACACACCAATGGATACATTGAAGTGGACCACCACAATGAGTGGTCCACACCTACCCAAAGATCCTATTGGTAGAAAACAGCATCTTTCTACCAATCAGAGACATGCATATTAGCGGGGCTCTGAAAGCAAGCCGCTGTCAACCCCTTTCATAGATGATAAACAGTTTTTAGCAGATTTTAGAGAAAGATCAACATACAAACAATACAGTTCTCATTTTACCTTAAACTAGCTACTTGGAGTCTTGTCTAAGTTAAATTATATTTGTGTATTCAATATAATTAACCTAAGTAGTTACTAAGTACTTACGCTTCATCATACAGGTAGCGCAACGTGTAAGCTAACAAGTTAGACCCACTACAGTCACTTGCTCTCTTCGAGTAAACCTTCAAGATGACTAGGTTCGGCCTGTCATCTTGTTTCTTGCAGTGAGAGCTAGTCTCACTGGGGGCTGTAGTCCTCAATGTCGCGTGCCCGATGTCGGCACGCGCGACTGCATTACCAGTAGAGCGCCCCGCGCCTACCGGATGTTCGCGTTTTTTGTTGGTCCGCGGCGATGCCTAGCATCGCCACGACGGCCACCTCCAGGGGGCGTGGAAGCTGTGCACTCCCGTGCAAAGTGACCGATCCTTCCGCAACGGAAGCATCGCACGTTGCCTCCCTGCTGCTGGTAACCAGCAGTTGATGCGTTCGAGAGGTCCATTGGTTCCGGACCTCCCGTCCACCGGGCGCGGTTGCGGCCTCGGTACGTTTACATGGAGTTTAGCCTGCCGCAGGCTAAACTCTTCTTGCATAGCAAGAGTGATTGCGGCTTCGAGAGTACTCGGGTACTCTCGGAAGAGATAGGTCTTCACGGGCCCATCTCTAAGTCCCTTCATGAACGTGACGACCTTGGTCGCCTCGTCAATCGGGTTAGTTACGATACTTGATACCAAATATCGTGCGCGCTGCGCGTAAGCATGGACGTCATGCTTACCCTGCTGAAGGTCGAGGAACTCCGCCCTCGACCGGAACTCGTTTTGCGGGGGCTCAAACGCTTGTTTGAGCTCCTCTTTGAACACTTCGTACGTGCTGAAGCACGTAGGATCGGAGAGTCGGCGTCCATACGCCCAACTCCTTGCGCGTCCGCCAAGGCAGGACATGGCGAACGCGACCTTCGACAGCGGGTCGACGATGCATCGAGCCGCTATGGCTGTCTCGAGCTCGACAAGCCATCGGAGGAGAGGCTCGCCCTCTCTTCCCACGTAATTGCTTACGCTCAACTTTAATGGTTGAGCACGCGGTGTCGTCCCTGACGACGCCGTCACTGAGGAAGCAGCATCACGCTGCTCCTTCATGATGAATCCTAGAGCAACACCATGTTGCTCCGTCGGCGATAGCGTACGCAGCATTGTAGCTATCGCCGCTTCTCCAATGACTGTTGACAGTCGTTGGAGGGCCTCCCACTCTGGGTCAGACAGGTGGGGGCAGTCAGCGCGTGCAACATGCGTTGCAGGCGTGTTGGAGCTCTCCATGGGCACCTCCGTGCTCATGTGGTTCTCGGCTCCGCGTTCGTACACCTCGTACGAACGTCAAGCAGTCGGTCGTTGGACGGACTACAAAGTGCTACCACGTGTAGTGGGTCTAACTTGACTCCCTACTTTAGCTTTCACGTTGCGCTACGTGTATGAGGAAGCGTAGGAGTTTATTAATAATTTGAATTAATTATACTTGAGTCCACAAGTATAATATAAATCAAATAAAACACCAAGTAGCTAGTTTAAGGTAAAATGAGAAATGTATTGTTTGTAAATTGATCTTCCTCTAAAATCTGCTAAAAACTGTTTATCATCTATGAAAGGGGTTGACAGCGGCTGGCTGTCAGAGCCCCGCTAATATGCATATCTCTAATTGGTAGAAAGATGCTGCTTTCTACCAATAGGATCTTTGGGTAGGTGTGGACCACTCATTGTGGTGGTGGGGGGTTAACGGCGTTCTATTTGGTGTTAGGTTTTATCTATAGAAGCCTGATATGCAGTTAGACGAGCAATCAATGTGTTCGTCTGTCGGGTTAGAGCGGTAGTTGGTTTTCTCTGGAGGTGTCCAGCTGTTCTCCAAAGGTAAGCCTGAGGATTTTGCTCACGATCAGTCGGGAATATACAACTTACGGTCTCCTTACTCTTGGCGAGAAATTTTGCCACTGCAAGCGTTGACCGTACTGGCTTCACCTTTTGGACTGCGAAAAACGATCCAAGGGATGTTCCCGCTCTGTGGGTGTGGAGCTCCTTGGGTTTAGCTTCGTCCCAGTCTCCATGCTTTCAATTCGCAACAATAAGTTGGTTGTCTCCTCCGTTCGTGCTATTGCATCAGTCCCCTGACGCAGAAGATATTCCACATCATCTTTGTGTGTGGTCTGTGGAGGAAAGCAGATACTTCCAGCCGCTTGTAGCACCCACACATTTTCTTCTTGTAGCTTGTATAGCAGTCATCCTCCTCCTTTCTGTAATTTCCTAATGTGGTATCGAAGCATCCACACGGTGAACTCTGTAGGTTCTACTTCCTCATCCGTCGACATCATAATGCGGTGGCAGGTTTCGAGACAATAGCCTTGAATCCTAGTTTTGTGGTTGGCTTTCCATGCACTAGCGATTTCCATCACCTGAAACGTTCCTGCTGCACGTACAACTGATGCTGTTTCCTTTATTGATGTGTGTAGCTGGTCAAATGCTTGTCGATTTCGGAGACGCCACAATAGTGTTGGAGTGAGAGTTGACCAAATTACCCACAGTGTCGCCATGGCTTCATCGTGTCGAGAAGTCCATCTGATTATGCACTGCTGAGCAGTAGCGATAAAGTATTGTGTTATACTAGGAGCTTGTCGTGAGGCGAGAAAAGGTTGCAGGGAATTGCGGTCGCTGGGTTTAGTTGGATGGCCCAGCCAGCTGTCTAACCAAGTTTTCCATGCGATTTGGGCTTTCTCGCATTCCCAAATAATGTGATCTATTGTCTCCAGTGTAGCGGTACATGTAGGCTCCATACACCCCCTATTAAGGTGCCATCCTCTATGGAAAAGATTCAATGCACCTAGTGAAATGCGGTAGATTGTCCAATTTTGATAATCAGTGAATAGACTTGATTGTTCCAGATTTGGTGTGGAGATTGAGTAAGCGCAAACTTTCTCCAAGGTGATTGCGCTCCTTTCTTCTGGTTTTTGGCTAACACTTCAGTCAGATCCGGTTGAAGATTACGTTTAATGTCCTTGGACCGTTGTTTGCGGATTGCAAAGCTTAACTGTAGCGCTTTTGTTCCCGGCGGCGCTGTCCACGGATATTTGGATGTTTGTGCATTAGATGTGAACGCAATTCCTTCTCGTACTTCCCACGCAGCCCATTGAAGATAGTCATTTGTTTGCCTGTATTAGTTCGAGGCGTAGCTGATGCTCCACGTCCACCCGTCCGAATTGCGCATAACCTGCATGACGGCGTCACTCTGATAATAATCGATTCTTGTTGCCATAATCGTGTTGGTACTGTGGAGTACCCACTGTAGATTACTTTGCAGCTGGGGCTGACTATACGGACTCAGAGGAGCGCTAGGCGCTGTCCAAAAGCTCCACGGTAGGCTGAGAAGAACACTTCTACACCAACGAACAATTTGTCGGTGCTGGCGAGCTTTATAAATCGATGAACTTAGTGGCGGTTGAATCAAAGTTCCGTATTCTTGGCCTGATGTTAATCCGGGTTCTGGCTTAACTAAAATCTCTCCAAGCTTTGCCGACGTTAAAGCTGGAAATTACTGAGGCGAAGGGGTTGACCTTGGAGATCAAGTATGCACGCGTTGTCATGCCAAGTCGAATTTCGCAGAAACCCTGCTAAATCTGCTGGGATATCGTGGTGGTTGATGTCTGTTGTGGTGAAACGCAGTAGTTTTCCTTCTATTCAATAACAGGAGCTTGTTGCAGCATTTTGTTGTTGACGACGTTTAATCTCTTCACGTTGTGCAACATCTGGTAGTAGGTCTTTGGAGTGTGCCCACCAAAGCTCTTGCAGACCTAAGCGTTGCGCGGATATCTGGGGTATACCCTTGGATTCGAGCAGGCTTCGTTCAATCATACTTAAATTAGTAGGCTGAAAACCACAACATGAACTCTTCATGAGTTTTTCGGGATGAACTGATCTATGCCAAGCTGCAGAATAGATATGTGTTTCCTCGTGGAGCCATCTCTCCGCGAGATTACTTCGGGTCGCTCTTAGTGCTGATTTGATCTCTTGGAGTCCTAACCCACCTTGTTGACGTGGGGTAAAAATTAAAGCCGGATTGAATTTGTGCTTGGTTGCTGCTGTACTCGCTGAACCTTTCCAGATAAATTGCTTTTGAAGATTTTCTAGCCGACGCAGGGCGTCCTTTGGGGGTATAAATTGCTTAGCCGTGTACAGTATTGATGGTAGTGCCACGACATTGAACAATGTTACCCTTTGCGCCACCGAGTTGCTGATAGTAGTAGCAATTCTTAGTCGTCGTTGATTTTTTTCAATTCGGATCTCCCAGTTGTCATTAGCGGCCGATGTATTGCCAACCCAGTATCCAAGTTGTCTCGTTGTAGTGGAGGGATGAAAGACAGGGAAACCATTCCATTTTGTTGGTGTTCCGATAGTGTTGAGGCTAATCAAAATGTTTTTGTGCGGTTGAACCCGAAGTCCTGATACTCCGCCAAAATCCTCCAGCAATCGTTTAACGAGGCTAAGTTCCTTCATGGAGCTCATAAATATCGTGCTATCGTCCACAAAGGCGGAAAACTTATGTCGTTCACTACCTGATCCTGAATTCGCAATTCCTTTTAGTTCTGACTGAGCGTTAATTGCTTGACCCAATGTATCGACCGCTAGAATGAATAAGAGAGGCGCCAACGGACACCCCTGTCTAATTCCTGATCTTACCACCCATGGCGTAGAAAGTTTGCCGTTGACTAGGAACTGCGCTGTAGTTCCTTCATGCAGAGTTCTGATTATTTTGAGGAAATTTTTAGAGAATCCATAGGCTCGGAGAACACTCTGTAAGAAGTTTCTGTCAAGGGTGTCATACGCTTTTCTGAGGTCTAAACAGAGCACCGCAGCAGAATCAGACCATTCCATTCCTGAGTCTTCTTCGCTCTTTTCCAAGATACTACGCAATATTGTCACTGTTTTGTCGATACTGCGCCCCCGCACAAAGCCCTGTTGAGATTTGCTGATTAACTTGGGGAGTATCACATGGACCCGTTCAGCTAGAATACGGCCAAAGAGCTTGTAAGCTGTATTTAACAATGTAATGGGTCGGTAGTCCATCGCGTCTGTTGAGTCTCCGTTTTTTCTCAAGGGAACAACTGTTGCAGCCAGAAAGGATCTTGGAACTCCATCACCTTTCATGATACTATTGAAGAGCTTAGTGGGTGTTGGCGTAAGCAGCTCCACGAAATCCTTATAAAACTCGTGGTTCAGACCTGTAACGGGGTTACACGTACAAGTGGCTGCAAGCCACTTGTGAATTTAACAGATAGATTATCTGTTAAAAGTTTTGGATGCTTCCTCACCTTGGTGTAAGACACACCAATGGATACATTGAAGTGGATCACCACAATGAGTGGTCCACACCTACCCAAAGATCCTATTGGTAGAAAGCAGCATCTTTCTACCAATCAGAGTCATGCATATTAGCGGGGCTCTGACAGCCAGCCGCTGTCAACCCTTTCATAGATGATAAACAGTTTTTAGCAGATTTTAGAGGAAGATCAATTTACAAACAATACAGTTCTCATTTTACCTAATCTAAGTCACTTGGAATCCTTTCTTACTTAACGTATATTTGTGTATTCAAATATAATTAACCTAAGTAATTACTAAGTACTTACGCTTCCTCATACACGTTGCGCAACGTGAAAGCTAAAGTAGTGAGTCAAGTTAGACCCACTACACGTGGTAGCACTTTGTAGTCCGTCCAACGACCGATTGCTTGACGTTCGTACGAGGTGTACGAACGCGGAGCCGAGAACCACATGAGCACGGAGGTGCCCATGGAGAGCTCCAACACGCCTGCAACGCATGTTGCACGCGCTGACTGCCCCCACCTGTCTGACCCAGAGTGGGAGGCCCTCCAACGACTGTCAACAGTCATTGGAGAAGCGGCGATAGCTACAATGCTGCGTACGCTATCGCCGACGGAGCAACATGGCGTTGCTCTAGGATTCATCATGAAGGAGCAGCGTGACGCTGCTTCCTCAGTGACGGCGTCGTCAGGGACGACACCGCGTGCTCAACCATTAAAGTTGAGCGTAAGCAATTACGTGGGAAGAGAGGGCGAGCCTCTCCTCCGATGGCTTGTCGAGCTCGAGACAGCCATAGCGGCTCGATGCATCGTCGACCCGCTGTCGAAGGTCGCGTTCGCCATGTCCTGCCTTGGCGGACGCGCAAGGAGTTGGGCGTATGGACGCCGACTCTCCGATCCTACGTGCTTCAGCACGTACGAAGTGTTCAAAGAGGAGCTCAAACAAGCGTTTGAGCCCCCGCAAAACGAGTTCCGGTCGAGGGCGGAGTTTCTTGATCTTTAGCAGGGTAAGCATGATGTTTATGCTTACGCGCAGTGCGCACGATATTTGGTCTCAAATATCGTGACCAATCCAATTGACGAGGCGACTAAGGTCGTCACGTTCATGAAGGGACAGGGATGGGCCTGTGAAAACCTATCTCTTCCGAGAGTACCCGAGGACTCTCGAAGCTGCGATTACTCTTGCCATACAAGAAGCGTTTAGCCTGCGGCAGTCTAAACTGCATGTGAACGTGCCGGGGTCGCAACCGCGCCCAGTAGCGAGCACGGGAGGTCCAGAACCAATGGACCTCTCGAACACAACAACTGCTGGTTATCAGCAGCAGGGAGGCAACGTGCGATGCTTTCGTTGCGGAAGGATCGGTCACTTTGCACGGGAGTACACAGGTCCCATGCCCCCTGGAGTTGGCCGTCGTGGCGATGCTAGGCATCGCCGCGGACCAACAAAAAACGCGAACATCCAGTAGGCGCGGGGCGCCCTACTGGTAATGCAGTCGCGCGTGCCGACATCGGGCACGCGACATTGAGGACTGCAGCCCCCAGTGAGACCAGCTCTCACTGCAAGAAACAAGATGACAGGCCGAACCTAGTCATCTTGAAGGTTTACTCGAAGAGAGCGAGTGACTCTCTTCGAGCTTTGGTAGATTCAGGCGCGTCGAACAACTTTGTTCGACTACGAAGCCTGCCGAGACTTGACTTCGAGGAGGTAGATACACCTCGAAGTCTTCTGGAGGTACGACTGGCAACTGGTGCCATCGTAAAGACTGAGAAGCGCGTCGTGAACGTGCGCTTCTCGTACAAACAACGTGTGTTTGTCGAACACTTTGTCGTCCTGGACCTGGACGATAAGTTCGACGTGGTAATGGGCATGCCGTGGCTTGCACGGCATGATCCGGTGATAGACTGGAAGAAGCGCACGCTCGTGCGCTTCGGTCGCGACAGCGGAACAGAGAGCGATGGCCCTGTTACCGCAGCGCACGCACCAGCAGGTGCGCGCGGCTCACCAGTCGAGACTGCACTTAATGCTGCTGTCCCGGAGTGCCCAAGAAGTGCGCGAGGGCGCGCACAAGTGAGACCAACGTCGGCAATGTTGCCGACATCAGAAGAAAAAGATGTACTGGTTCCGGGAACCAACACCCACGTTCAAGCGTGTAAGGGACAGTCCCTGACCCGAAGCGGTCAGGTCGACAACGACGTCAGCTCCGGGAGCCGACGCACCCTCGGTCATGAGGGGCTCCGCCAATGAATGGCGTCGAGGTGACGAAGGCGTGTCAACTCCAGGAGTGGACGCTGCAAAAAGTGCGGACGGTTGCAAACGTACCGCACTGACGCAATTTGCATGCTGTCGTGCAGCCGGGCTGCATGACGAAGCGCCATGCGATCAAGCCGGGTTTGATACCGCGCGCCCGCGGACAGGGTCCGCCGGCGAACAACTGTCCACGGCCGGGCCTGGACCAGAAGAACAACTGTGCGGAGCCCGGCTCCGCACAACAAGAAGACGGCGCATGCGGAGAACGCTGCGCAAGTCTCGGTCCGGGACCGAGACGCAACAAGAACCGTCAGCTCGGCAGACTGAGGTGGTGACGCCGGACGTCAAGACGCTAAGCGTCTTGACGCACACCGATACTGGATTCCAGTATCGTGAAATGGGACTCGCTAATCGTCCGACGACGGCGTCGGAGTTGACTTCGCTTCCAGTCATGAGCTGGAAGCGCTTCACGCGCGACTTGCACGATGGACGCATCGAGCAGGTCTGCGTTCTTTCGGACAGCGAAAGAACGGAGAGCGAGAACGAAGAGCTGAGGCAGCTCTTCATGGGAAGTACCACTGAGAGTGAAGACACTCTCAGTGCGAAGACGAAGCGAGAGCGCTTCGAGGAACAAGGTTGGGACTCGCTGAAGTCGAGTCCCTATTACGAATTATTGAGGGAGTACAAAGACGTCCTCCCGGAAGAGATTCCTGCGGAGCTTCCGCAGGATAAGGGCATTCAGCACGAGATTGATCTCGTGCCGGGCACGAAATACTGTGTGACGCGGCAGTGGCCACTGCCGCGAGAACAAGTAAAAGCTATCGACGACTTCTTTGAAAGTCGTCGTAAAGCAGGACAAGTGCGGGAATCAAAGTCCCCGCACAGTGCTCCGACGTTCTGTGTCAAAACGCCACAGGGCGGATGGAGCATCGTTCATGCGTATAACAAGCTGAACGATGCGACGGTACCGGCGCAGACGCCGATACCGCGAAAAGATGTTATCATCGATTCGATGGCCGGGAGCACCGTTCACAGTACGCTCGACCTGCGAGACGAATTCTATCAGATCCTAATGCGTGAGAGCGATATCCCTCTCACGGCAGTGAGCACGCCAAGCGGCATGCTCTGGGAATGGCTAGTAATGCCACAGGGGCTTAAGAACGCCCCTGCGACTTTCAACAGGTGCGTGACGCACTTGTTGCGCTCGGTGCGCGACTTCGCACCGAGCTACTTCGATGATGTGTTCATCCACAGCCGGGCTGTGGACGGAAAGACCGACGTAGAGATGCACAAGGTGCATCTCCGGAAGCTACTTGAGCTTATGCGAAAGCATAAGCTCTACGCGAACCTGAAGAAGTGTATCTTCGGGGCGAGCGAGATACCCGTCCTCGGGTGTCTCGTAGGGAAGAATAGTGTTCGCCCTGACCCAGAAAAGGTCAGAGTGATAAATGAATGGCCAACGCCTTCAAGTGTCAAGGAACTGAGACAGTTCCTTGGCTTGGCCACGTACTTGTGCAAGTACGTAGAGGATTATGCGGGCAAGATCCGCCCGCTGTCACAGCTTCTTAAGAAAGAAGCTGTGTGGAATTGGACACCCGATTGCCAAAAGGCATTCGATGCAGTCAAGCGGGGCTTGACTGAGGCGCCGATCTTGGCAGTGGCTGACCAAGATCGCCCATTTCACGTAGTGTGTGACGCACCCGATTTCGCGATCGGATGCGCGTTGATGCAGCACGATCACGAGGGCCGTGATCGTTTCGTCTACTACCAATCGCGTCAGCTGAAGCCAGCTGAGCGCAACTGTCCGGTGCATGACAAGGAACTCCTTGCCATGAAGTACGCACTCGCAAAGTTCCGAGTGTATTTGCTTGGAAGTAGACCGTTTGTGGTCTACACCGACCATGCATCACTGCGCACCGCAGTGAAGTCGCCACACATATCGCAAAAAATGGCGAGATGGCTCTCATTCTTTGCGGAGTATAACTTCCGGGTCGAATACAAACCCGGAAGATTGAATGTGGTGGCCGACGCGTTATCACGTCGGCCGGACTACGCAGAAGCTGCTGACGTCAATGCCATTGACGTCATGCGATCAAGCAAACCCACATCGTCTCTGTTGGACGATGTGAAGGCCGCGTACGCGCACGACGCGGACGCGAAACTATTGCTGTCCTATGGCACAACACCTTCTGACAAGGCTCGTCAGAAGTTGCCCAAGCACCTTCGTGCGCGTGCACACTGATATCGGGTGCACGACGGACTGCTTCTTTATAATGCAGTCGACGACAACACGGACCGCGTTGTCGTGCCAAATGACCATGACCTGCGACTCAGGATCATGTACGAGTATCATGACGCCCCGACTGCGGGACATCTCGGACGTGAGAAGACATACGTCCTTCTCAC
Organism: Phytophthora cinnamomi; assembly: GCF_018691715.1. Taxonomy (NCBI): domain Eukaryota; phylum Oomycota; class Peronosporomycetes; order Peronosporales; family Peronosporaceae; genus Phytophthora; species Phytophthora cinnamomi. The sequence continues at coordinate 223,923 of NW_027150993.1, forward strand.
GCGCGACTTCTACTGGCACCACCAGTATAAGTGGGTGCGCAAGTACATCCGTGCTTGCGAGGTATGCCAACGCGTAAAGCCTTCGCCATTCGCGCAGGCTCCGTTACAATCACTACCGACTCCGTCGGAGTGTTGGAAGTCCATGTCTTTGGACTTCATCTTTGGTCTTCCCCCGGATAGCGGAGGAAACACCGGTGTTGTGGTCTTCGTCGACCGCTTCAGCAAGATGGTACATCTTGCTGCGGTGCCAGCAGAGGTGACCGCGAAGCAGACGGCCCGTCTGCTCGTCGACATGGTGTTCAAACACCATGGCATGCCGTCCGACATCGTGTCGGACAAAGACCCGCGCTTCACAGCGCACCTGTGGCAAGAAGTGTTTACACTTCTTGGGAGCCAGCTTTCCATGTCGACTGCGGATCATCCGCAGACGGACGGTCAAACCGAGCGCGTGAATCGCGTGCTTGTCGATATGTTGAAGAGCTACGCTCACTCGTTCCAATACTGGAGCGAGTGCTTATTGATGGCAGAGTTTGCCATCAATAACTCAGTGCATGCCTCGACCGGGCATACACCGTTCTACGTGAATGCCATGCGGCATCCACGTCTACCGAGTTTACTCGGAGTGATGGCTCCCACTTTAAGTGGGGGAGGATCAACGACTGCAAAACAGCAGCCGCAGAAAACCGCAGACACTTGCACAGTGTCAGCTGCAACAACGAACAAAACGCGTGGGTCTGCGCAGGGCGCAGACGCCGCGAAGAACCACGCAGAGGCCGGGCCTCTAGCGGAGAGTGAGCTGAATGACTTCAGCTCGGATGCAATCAACTTCCTTACCAAAAGACAAGCCGTAATCCGGTTTGTCCAGGATGCAATAGCAACTTCTGTTGACCAACAGAAGCGGAACGCAGACAATGTGGGCAGAGGCAACACAAATGAATTCAAAGTTAGTTCATTGGTTTTGTTAACTACGCAAAACCTGCCTAAAGATGCAGTTTCGGATTTCGGAGCAAGCAAGCTTGCTCCGCGCTTCATCGGGCCGTTCACTGTGTTGGCTCGGCACGGCAACGCTTACACGGTAGACATACCATCTAGCATGCGCCTCCATCCGACCTTTACGTCGGACGGCTGAAGCCATACCTGCAGCACGAGCCATCTAGCTCGGCTGACCCGAAGCCTCGGCAGGAGCCGAGGCAGAAGCGGAGGACTTGGCCTTGGCGACGAGCAGCCTCTCCTCCAGCGCGTCCGCGCGCTGGAGCAACCCCTTCATCTGGGTCCCCAACTCGACCTGGATATTCGAGGAGGTCTGCGAGACCGCCGCGACCTGGGCCTTCTGGTTCGCCAGCTCCTGCTTCAGGGCGGCGAACTCAGCACCCTGCAAACGCTCCACGGCGGTCACCCGGTCGTGGAGAGGCGCATACTGATCAGCCCGGGGCTGATCATACCCGGGGCGTGTTCCCACCCCCGCCACCGCCGATCCGTGACGCCCGCGGCTCAACCCGCTGGATTGTTGAGCGGATTGTTGACCATAGTATCCCGAAAACGAACCCTCAAGGGGCTCGTTTTCGTATTCGTTGGAGAGGATTTCCTCCCCATCAAGATACATGGGAGCCGCGGAACGTCTTGCTGGAGGACGTTCCGGGAATGGTGAGGGCGTACGAAGAGCAGTACGCGCTGGCACAGCGGAAGTAACACGAGCGCTGCGATCATCGCTAGCGCCCGAACCCTCACGTGCTAAGAACTTAGCACGGAGCTCCTTGAGACTCTCGGGCACACGGAACGACGTGTACCCGTTCAGGTCGCGGTCGCTCAAGCGGACCGCGCCTGGGAAGCACTTCGTGCACTGAAAGCCCTCGGGCACAGCGCACGGCACATTTGCCACCTCAGCAGCAACATGAAGTTGCTCCAGCTTTCCACGCTTCGAGTACGTCTCGAAGCGATCACGCGCTTGCTTAATCCGATCACGGTAAGCACTCGGTTTCTTGTTGAAGTTTTCAACAAAGGCGTTCCAGCTTTGACAAAGTGCCTGCCATTCGGGCACTTTGCTGCGAGAAGAGGTCTTCTTGCTTTGAAACCATCGGAGCTCATGAAAGAGTCCGATGTAGTAATCGCGCCTTTGATGCGTTTCCGCATCAAAGTGCAGCTCAGCAGCCACAGCGTCATCTTTGATGGCGCTGCATACGTACAGCGGCACCTCATTCGGAGGTTCCGAGTTCCCATACCGGTCCGCGATCTCGGACGCGGACGGCATCCATGGATCGCGCGCTGCTCCTGCAGCGCGCGGAGAGCCTTGACCTTTGGCATCACGCGCTGCAGCAGCAGCGCGCGGAGTACTGAGAGCCCCAGCGGAAGCGAGTGGGGTATCACTCTCAGCACGCGAACGCTTCGAACTCGAAGCGTCCGATTCGTCCCCTTCACGCGGGCGAACGTTCTTGGCGTGAGGGTCGAGCGATTCGCTCGACACTGAGTCTTTACGCTTTGAGGGCGAGTCCTCCTCGCCCTCCATGTCTTCATCGTCGTCGTCGAAGTCGACGACGTCGCCGTACTTCGCCTGCTGGCGTTCGAAGTAGTCGTCGATGGAGAGATGACTCCCCACCGACTTTGAAGTTTTCTTCTCTTGAGGCGCGCTCATCGTTGAATGAGCGCGGATTTCTTCTCCAAACGCGGAGAATTGACGAGTGGTCAATTCCGAAGATTGACGTGCGGAGACCCCGCGCGTCTAACCTTAAGGGGGGGATGGTGTAACGGGGTTACACGTACAAGTGGCTGCAAGCCACTTGTGAATTTAACAGATAGATTATCTGTTAAAAGTTTTGGATGCTTCCTCACCTTGGTGTAAGACACACCAATGGATACATTGAAGTGGACCACCACAATGAGTGGTCCACACCTACCCAAAGATCCTATTGGTAGAAAGCAGCATCTTTCTACCAATCAGAGACATGCATATTAGCGGGGCTCTGAAAGCAAGCCGCTGTCAACCCCTTTCATAGATGATAAACAGTTTTTAGCAGATTTTAGAGGAAGATCAATTTACAAACAATACAGTTCTCATTTTACCTAATCTAAGTCACTTGGAATCCTTTCTTACTTAACGTATATTTGTGTATTCAAATATAATTAACCTAAGTAATTACTAAGTATTTACGCTTCCTCATACACGTTGCGCAACGTGTAAGCTAAAGTAGTGAGTCAAGTTAGACCCACTACAAGACCTGTCGTCCCACCCGACTTGTGTGCTTGCAAATGTTCAATAGCTCTCAAAGTTTCCGATTCGGTAATAGGTTCAACCAGCATCCTGGTATTTTTTCGAGTCAAACGTCGGTTTGCTGGTATGCTTAAGAATTTATCAATCTTTGTTTGATCAGGGTGTTGTGTATCTGCGTGAGATGCTCCAAACACGTGACTCCATTCTGCTGCCATTCTTTCCTCCAGCGGGCAGTCGTCACGATAGAAGTGGCCAGGAGAAGGTTTGATCGTTGTAATGGTTTGATCCCGTTGCCAATCACAGTTGCGTTTGAAGAAACGCCTTGTTTCCTCATCAGATCTACTAAGTTTACATCCAAACGATCTTGCCGCGCCTGCACGGGATTTAACTGCCTTTCCTTGCAGTATTTCTCGTCTGGTCGTTCTGAGTCCGAGCGTTTCCGTCCGAAGCTTCCTGTAATATCGATCTGCTTGCACTTTATCTGTTTGTTTGACTTGTTGTAGTAGCTGTTGAATTTGTGCAACGAGTTCATCCCAATGTGCTACCGGCTGGAGATTCTTGTCGAAAGCTTCTAGTAGCGGTAACAGACCCTCTTCGATTGCGTCATGCACTCTTTGTGGTCGTCCACTGTGTATGGGGTAAAATACTTTATGTGTTGGCCGTGTAGCCGGCGATTTTCCTGTTGAGAGATCAAGTCTTACTTCTTGATGATCAGAATCATGGGCTGCATCAAATACAGTTAGTGATTGCGTTGCAAGAAATGGTTCTCCCTTCACATAGAATCGATCTAAACGGCTCGCTCCATCATTGCTCCATCGAGTAAAATAATGGAGAGGGTCAATCGTTTCTTCATCTTCATCAAAATCTTGGTGCAAATCAATCGCATCTGTCATATCTTGTTTGTCTATGAGATTTTGCAAGATTGTGCTTTCGCAGGGGGCTGAGCTCGGTTGTCTGTTGGTGATACGATCACGACTAGGACGGAGAACACAGTTAAAGTCTCCTCCCATGATGATTGAGTCGTGGTTATTTAGCCACGGTTCGAGATCGCGAAAAAAATGGGGTCTATCTTCTTTCTTTGCCGGTGCGTATATGTTGAGAATGAGCCATGTATCTACTTCAATTGCCATTATCCGATGAGTCCAAGATACTTTTTTCCAAGGTTTCACACGGCTGCTAATTTCTGGCGTAACCAGGATTCCCATCCCGGCGGAGCGTGTGTCTGTAGCACTCCAGTAACTAAGCTGGGTCTCTGTACGTAATAGTTGCCATGTTCGTTGCCATTGTGCACGTACTTCTTCGATTTCTGGATCGGCCCGGAGATGGGTATCTTGTACTAGGATGATGTCTGGAGCCCGATGTTCACGGTATCTTCTCCAGCTATTTATCCATCTTCTTCGAGATGCTTTCGCAAAACCTCGTAGATTCTGTGTTGCTATTGAAATTGTTTTATTTTTGGTAGTCGATTGTCTTTGCTTGAGGATGGGCTCTTCGAATAGTGATGCTATGTTGCTGAGATCTGCGTAGTAATCTCCCCGAGTCGGGTCGTTAGAGTCCATGGTCGTTTCAGCTAGAGTGATTTGGCTGTATTCGTATTTTCCACGGATTCTTTTCCAACCAGGGTGGTTGAAAATAAAGTCTCCAATTTGCTCCAGTACCCAACATTATCAGGTTGCTCAATGGCCGCTTCAAAGCTGGGAATTCTCTCCATTACTGCGAAAAGGGTATCCAAGTGTTCCGTGATCGATCCTGGGGATTCTCTTGCGGGAACGAATGTCATTCGCAGCTCTTCCTTATAAATGTGTGCTGTTAGCAGCATCTTAGTCAATTTTTTCCGCTGGTTGGAGCGGCAGAGCTTTAGAAGCTCTGAACCTGCGTACTTATGTTTCTTTAGGGTTTTCCAGAGTTCTTCTGGATAAAGTTCCACCAATTCGAGGTTTGCGTGAGCTTGCGTTATAAACGCTTCACTCCATTGTCGGGCGCATGACCCGAATTCTTTGTTGGGCGAGGTCGTCGCAATGTGATCCAGACAGTGAAGTAAGACCGCCATTCGAGTTTGTAGTGTCCATGCCTCCAGTACTGCATCAGTCATTTCAGCAAGAATATATTCTGGCGACTGAAAGTGCTGGAGGAGTTGCATTAACGCTGTTGGTTCTTTTTGAACTACCTCTTTCCAGTTTGCCGTCGATGCTGGCAAACTTGGAAGCGGAACTGACCCGGTCCAACGGTCTTGGAGCTGGTTCCATGCCCCCTTCAAAACTCGTTTCTGTAGTCCATTGAACTCATTATCGTTTTGAAACCTTCCAATCCCAGTCGCTTGTGTTGTGGATTCTGCTTCGGGCTCTGTCATTATGGCATCGGACCGAGACCATTCCGACCCTGTTTCACAGCTGTCTGGAGATTGTGTATCTGTGTAGGTATATGAACAACCCGCTGTTTCCAGCTCTGCTTTCCATTGCCTCAGTGTCTCCGGTGTTATCTCGTACACACTAGTCCACCTTCCCACTACTACTCTGTCCTCCAAATTCAATTCGCGAAGTTCATGTCGTTTCCCTGGTGATAGGCCGTGCAGTCCGGCAGTGGGGAATGCTTCTAGTTCCTGCTTCCGTGCTCCTCCAAATAGCTCTATTTCCTTACGCTCTTGCTGATCCGGATCTTGATTAGTTTCACGGATCGTGTCTTGATCGCGGTCTATATTGCTGGTCTGATTTCCTTCCGACCCCGTGAATTGGCCACGGCGAACTACATTTACATTTTCTTCCCTGGTAAGATCAATGATGTCATCTACATCCATCGGGCTGACTTGATTTATTTCTTCAAGAGGTTCCGCACATTCCATTCGGTGCTTGAAACGAAGGCAACTGTAGTGTTCAGATTGATAAAGCAGTACAATGGGACTCTCTTGCACTTTAGCCCCGCGATGAATTTCATGTTGGATGTCGTTTATCCACCCTGTTGGTGGTCCGACTGGGAAATTCTTCTCTGTCGCTTAAGAAAATTCCACGCTGGATACTTGCCGTTGGGCTGGAATAAAGATTTGATAACTAGGGTTTTCTAAGCCCTTCGCCGCAACAACTACATAAATTTTTCTGTTCGGAATTTTTGCCATCATTCTCAGAGTTACCTCGTTTCCCCAGTAGCGATGATCAATATAATCATCTCTCTTCGAGTTCGATTGCCCAATAGCTTGTAAGTGGCTCCGTAACGCTTTTTCAGACTGCACAGGCGTTAGTTCATCTTTTGTAGTATCTAGTGTGCTGAGGATTGCCTCACGAATACCGTGTGGGAATTCTTCCTCAAAGAAATGGTTCGAGGCCGCTACAATGCCTTTTTTAATTTGCCAGTCAAGTTCTCGATTGCGATTTTGCTTTCCATGGAGTCGAAGCTTCTTCTGAGTAATGCCACAGCTGTGGCATAATACTGACAGTTGCCTGTCGGTGGTGTAAACATCTCCTGGAGCCCACATTCCTGTAGCACTTTGTTTCCACTCCAGGATACCTGCGTTTCCAGTGCTAGTTCTTGGCAGTGATCCAGGGCTTGAGGGTCGTAATTGGTGCGTTTGGATAGTATTTGCTGCTCAATTAATCGTTGCTGTTTTTCCATCGCTGCTGACCGTTGACTTAACTTTCTTTTTACCTCGTCAGAGATTGATGTCCCGCTCTCAGTCGGCTTTGAGGACGCCTTGCTCGTGGGTGTTTGGCAGTCTGTTTGCACGGTCGATTTTACTGATGGCTGACCTAGTTCACCGGTTGGTAATTCCTGGTGGAAGCCAGCGTTCTGCTGAGTTTTCTTGTTATTCTGCGTGCGATTTAACTTCCCGGCCACGAGCCATTGTTCTGCACTTGTTGGTACTGTATATGCATTTTTTTCTGGTAAATTGGACGTCGGCTTTGTTGTTTGATTTCGTTGCAGCAACGTGACAGGTGCTACTGGTGAGGGTGTTCGTAGTTGACCTACCGGATCCTCTTGCTCATTGACCCAAAGGGTAGAAAGCTCTTGCAGGCTGGTTACTGTAGAGGCTTGGCGCGGAAGTTCAGCTATCGTGATTGCCGTGACTTCCACACTAAAGTGCGTGCGCCAGTAGCTATCCGATACAGTACAGACCGTTCGCATGTGCCCGTGGCCACCACATGAGAAACATGGTGAAGCCCGATTCTTGCTAACATGGTGCACTAGAATTTTGGTTCCTGCCCAGTTGATGAATCGTTTGCCTTCTAAGAACTGAGGGCAATGCGGACTTCGAAAGAATATATCCCACGTGTCCGTCTGAAGTGCGTGGTTATTATCACAAGGCTCTTGCCACGTTGTGTAAACTCCCGCAAAATTCACCTGAATAAACGCATCAATAGCGGCTTCGTCCATGAAACGAGAAATATTGAGAAGTCGAACATGATAACGATCATGTGGTAGTTCATTGCGGATTCCATCAGCTCCTATTTGCCTAGCTCACATTCGCGTTGCTCTCTGTGTGTTGTATTCAGGTAAGGATGCATCTTCTTGGTGCGCATTCTGGAGCGGGAAACGCCTGTTCCGGAAGGTCAGTGTACCAAACTCTTTCCCCCATTTTGCTGCCATCTCTCGTGTCCAGAATATTAAGTGTACCGTGTGATGCCCCTGATCATAGCAGATCTGTTTGGCTTCTTGCAGCATCGTAGCTACTTTGGCAGGATTGTTACCACTATTCTTGATGCCGAGAAAAAAATTCACTTGTAAGCCTGCGCCGTGACTGAAATTCTGGGAACACTTTGAAATCAGGGGAGAGTAGCAGCATAAGATCGCCTTCAACCTGCGCCTTGATAGTATTTTGAATGACGCGTAGTGCAGCGTTGGTGCATACTCGTTTGAGGAAGTCTGGCAGTCTTTCCATGCACAAAATCGTTCTTTCGAGGATGCCCTTGACTATTTTCCACTCATTATCGGTTGGTTGACGGAGGCGACTCGGAAATCCATACCGGGTTTCGCAGAGGCGACGCAAATCACCAATTTCATTTTGTGGATAGCTGCTGCGGAGAAATCTGAACGTAGAATCTTGCTTTTTTCCATTCATTTCGACATCTTCTGTTGCTGAATTCGTAGTAGAGCTAGCCCTTTCCAACCACGGGTTGCCAGCCTGTTTTGGCTTTGCTTGGGCTGCTTGTGTGCTTACTTCCATCGTCTCCGCTAGGGATTTACGTGACTTGTAGACAGCTCGCGTGAGATCATGGAGGCGAGCTCGCCATTTCCTGGCGTTCGCCCGATCGTCTGCAATTTCCGTAAGGAAAAGCTGAGTAAGTTTGTCGAGTTCCTCGCTGCTGAGATCAGGGTGACCACTCATTGTGGTGGCCCACTTCAATGTATCCATTGGTGTGTCATACACCAAGGTGAGGAAGTATCTAAAACCTTTAACAGATATCTTATCTGTTAAAATCACAAGTGGCTTGTAGCCACTTGTGCGTGTAACCCCGTTACAGGAGTACTGCTTTCCTTCTGTGAGATCCAACACCAGTGTCATCACTCTCGAGATACCATTCCTCATCATCTTCAACGGCTTGTAGAAGCTCATCGCTGAACACGTTTCTCTTGTGTTGGTAGAGCCATCACAGATAACGAGTGATTCCTCGGTGGTACATTTCCACCGTCTTCTTGCCTATGACATTGCTATTAATGGCCTCAACTTGGCTGGCGAGGTCACAACGATCACCCAACGTGCTTCTGGTTGTCATGGTGGGTGTTGCGCTTTTGTCTCTTCACAGCACTACAGATTCGTCTCACTTAGGTACGAGCAGATAAAACGCAGACAAGTTCTTGCTACATATGTTTAGTGTCGGGGTCACTATTCCATGTAACCCCGTTACAGTAGTCTAAACTTGACATCGCCCAACGTTGAGGAAAACGACAGACTTCATTGTATTCTGTGTTAATATGCATGCGTTCCATCCAGACAACAGCTTGGCTGGACAAGGCAGAGGTATTTGACCACAGTGTTAGCCATTTCAACTCTGTAATTTTTGCGTACAAGTGACGTTTTTATAAAGTATGTTGGAGGCTGCAACGTGCAGCTTGGGGCATTAAGAAACCGAATGGCGGTTGGTCCACCCTCCATTCACAATTTTGCATCGGTAACTCGTTGCCATTCTTTCAATTCGCCCACAGCTAGGTCGTCCACTAAATCGTCAAAATACAAGTCGTATGCACAAAACGTACAAACATATGGTTGGTTACGTTAATCGCTATTACGGGGACAACGCAACTTGGGGTGCTGTGCGCGATCAATTTCAATTTACAAATCGAATGAGCTAAATTGCAGGACCATTTTGGTACATGTACAGGAGCAATAACACGTGTTCAAACGGGTGATGATCAGTGAGCAGTGAACACCGTACATCTGGTAGGATAGGACTATGTAAAGTGAGGACAGGTTACACACTGTACCTGGGATGGTATTAGGGTGGAGGGCTAGGGTCTTGTCGAGCTAAGTCATTAACAGTGACAAGCCGTGACTCACTTACTAAGATGCTTCCTCCTCGCAATCTCATTCTGCTGGCTCGTCCTTCGGGCGTGGTAGGGGACACCACTCAAAGGGCTTGTGGGCCCGCTGATCAGGTTAATTGGAGCGCACTCTTGGCCCATTGACTACGAGTGTGTGGTGTTGTTGGCCGTGTCCGACGTTCTGGGTCGAAAGCCCGATTCGAAGCAGCTATGTACCGTAGCGTCGTTCTCATTCCTCGTTTTCAAATCCCAATTTCAGCCGCTTCCGGTTGTGTGTTCGATATTTGTTGAAGATTCAGAGTAAAACATCAATTGTACCCAGAGCAGTCACATCAATACAACAGTAACAGGTAGAAACGCATTGGTACGTTAATTTAATACTTATGTAATACTGTATGTAAGGTGTTCGTTTTTGATACAAGTACTAGAAGTATTATGATACACGTACACGTATTGCCGTTAAGTTCGACAATAATAACGATTTGTGTGACGCATGGGCTGCGGTCTTCTGTACTTCCAGTTGGAAATTGATGCTCTTCAAGATCTGCGGGCGCTGTCTCTCTCTCTCGTCGCGAGCGTGTGACTTCTTTCCAGTTTCCAATTAGCCGCACGGATCTGAGGGAGCAGCTTCAATTCCGCAATGAAGTTGTTCATCTTTTTGTCGACCGTGGTTTCCGCGATGGCAACAACTCGAGCTAAAGATGTTGCCCAAATGGACGATTCTTCTCGAGACCAGTTCGAGAAAGCTGCATCGGGCCCGATCCAAAACGTATTTACCTTTGACAGCCTGGAGGGTTCCGAACTACAAGAAGTTATGGACGACAGCCTGGAGGGTTCCACAAGTCTGGACGGTTCAACGGATCAAGAGGTCACGTTCGACAGCCTTGGTGTTTCTAGCTCGAGTTCTACCTCCGACAGCCTTACGGGGTCTACTTCTGGCAGCCTCACAGGTTCGAGCCTCGCGGATTCTACCTCCGACAGTGTAGAAGGTTCTACCGCAAGCAGCTTAGAAGGTTCTACCTCTGACAGCTTCACGGATTCTACTTCTGACAGCCTGGGCAAATCCACCTCTGACAGCCTCGCGGGTTCTACACCTGGTAGTCTGGAGGGCTCTGCCTCCGGCAGCCTTGAGGGCTCTACTTCTGACAGCCTCGCGGGATCTTCCTCTAGCAGCCTCACTGGTTCTACCTCCGACAGCCTTGCAGGCTTCGCGTCTGACAGCGCTGATGGATCTACCTCTGATACCTCTGACAACCTCGCAGATTCTACCAGCCTGGACGATTCTACCTCCGACATCGCGGATAGCTCTATCTTCAACAGCCTGGAGGGCTCTCATGGCCAAAAAGTTACGTTCGATAGCGTTAAGGGTTCTACCTCCGACAGCTTCGAAGGTTCACAAGCTCAGGCAAATGCAACAGAGACTGAAGCTCCGACGCCAGTCCCAACGCCAGTCCCAACACCAGCTCCGACGCCAGCACCGACAGAGGCTCCTACTCCTGCCCCGACGCCTGCCCCGACTCCTGCTCCGACGCCCGCTCCGACCCCGGATCCGGGTCCGTGGGTGGCCAAGTGGATGGACCACGACCAAGTGCAGTCGTACAAGCAGCCCGAGCCCGTCACAATCTCCGAAAAGGCCGCCGTCAAGTTTAAACCGCAGCTTCACATCACGAACGGATGTCACCCGTACCCTGCCGTGAGTTGGTGGGGCGAGACCAGCGGTGGTTTGAAACCAACGGGTGCCCCTAGCTCCAAATGCAAGGGGTCTGGATGGGGATCGCAAGTCTACGGGCGATCTACGTGGTACCGCGGTGTCTGGGCCATGATGTACTCATGGTACTTCCCGAAGGACTCCCCGTCCACGGGCTTAGGTCACCGTCACGACTGGGAGCACGTCATCGTGTGGATCGACAACCCAGAGCTTGAGAACCCCAAGATTTTGGCGGTGACGCCGTCGGCCCACAGTGGTTACTCGCGCCAAGTTCCTCCGAATGCCGACGTCCTCGATGGCACGAGCGTCAAGGTCCAGTATGTGAGCCACTGGCCCATCAACCATGCGCTTGAATTCACTACCGACGGCGGTGAGTTCCAGGACCTCATCATGTGGAATCAACTGTCCGAAGACTCGCGCCGAGCACTGAACGCAGTTGGGTGGGAGAAAGCCAACACGCCATTTAACGACGGAAACTTTGAGTCGAAATTGGGGAGGGCGTGGCCGTTTGGTTGATTTATCATCCATCGATGGATACTCAGTTTGGTCAACCCACATTGTCTCCATAGTAACCTTGAGTTGCGTAGTTCAAACCTAGATAGTACTGTGCACGCTACGTTGCATCGTTGAACTGGTTTTCGATTGCCGTCCAGGTAACTGTAAGGTCAAGGAATGCTGCTTGTGAAGTGCATCAGGCTTGGTGATTTACCGGAAGTATGATACTTGTGTAAATTGGCTGGAGCTGCGCCAGATCTTCACGCCAAAACATCATTTTTTTCTTCAGGGCGACAAAAGATATACATGTACTAGTAGATACAGTCCACCACGGTCAACCGAGAATTTCTCCCGATACCTCTCCAAGGTGCTATTCGCTCAGAAAACCAGCAAAAAGTAGTGCAAGCAACCAGGGGCAATAGCAAGGCGACCAATTCGCTAAGACTTGAGCTGGGACATCGCGTGGCTGCCGCTTTACTTAACAAAATCCTTGCGCTTTGAACAGATTATCGGAACAAAACACTGACGTGCTGCAACCGCACACATGGGCTTTTTAATTCTTAAACGGCCAAGCCTTGCCCAGCTTGGGCTCAAAGTTGCCGTCGTTAAAGGGCGTGTTGGCCTTGCCCCAGGACACCGAGTTGAAGGCACGGCGCGCGTTCTCGGACAGCTGGCTCCACATGATCAGGTCCTGAAAGTCTCCGCCCTTCGACGTCATATCGGTGGCGTGGTTGATCGGATAGTGGCTTTCGTAATTGACCTTGACGCTCGTACCATCGACTGTGTCGGGGTTTGGAGGAACGTACTTGGAGTAGCCACTGTGTGCCGACGGCGACACCGCCAAAATCTTGGGAGTCTCAAGCTCTGGGTTGTCGATCCACACGATGACGTGCTCCCAGTCGTGACGGTGACCTAAGCCCGTGGACGGGGAGTCCTTCGGGAAGTACCATGAGTACATCATGGCCCAGACACCGCGGTACCACGTCGAGCGGCCGTAGACCTGAGATCCCCATCCAGACCCCTTGCATCCAGCACTAGGAGCGCCCTTGGTCTTGAGACCGCCACCGGTCTCTCCGGCTTCGTTCACCGCAGGGTAAGGGTGGCATCCGTTTGTGATGTGCATCTGGGGCTTGAACTTGACGGCGGCCTTCTCCGAGATCGTGACAGGCTCAGGCTGCGGGAACGGCTGCACTTGGTCGTGGGAAATCCACTTGGCCACCCACGGACCCGGGTCGGGGGTCGGAGCGGGCGTCGGGGCTGTGGTCGGCGCCAGCGTGGGAGGCAGCGTCGGGTCTGGCGTCGGGGCTTCGGTCGCGCGGGGATCAGGCCGAATCGTCCTTTCAACCGTCGGAGCAGGCGTGTCGATCTCCACCTCCACTTCCTGAGAACCCGACATGCTCGACTGTTGCTGTTGCTGCTGCTGCTGCTGTTGCTGCTGTTGCTGTTGCTGCTCCGGTTCGTCCTCCTGCGGTAGACCCTTCTTCGTGGGTGCAGACGCTCTCGTGAATTTCTTGAGTTTCGAATAGTCGATGTATTTCACCGGGGGGTTAACCGTTGCTAGTTCCTCGTCCTTCTGCGGCAGACCCTTCTTAGTTCCAGGCACGGTCGTCGGCGCCGACGTCACCTCCAGGTTCGAGAAATCGATGGACTTCGTCGTCGAGTTAGTCGTTTCTTGGGCATTCACCGAAGCGAAGGCAGCCAAAGCTGCAGCACACAGGATGAGGTAAGACTTCATTGTCTCGAGGCTACGAGTTATTCACGTGAGTGGAAGAATTGGTGAATGGGCAGATGGACTGAGCCCAAACGCTGGTTTTTGTACATACTACTTCGGTGAGCCGTAAGATACAGCACGCTACCAATCGCCATATGTTATCTCGCTGTCAGCAGAGCCATGCAACGAGAACCGTAGATCCTTGAAGGTCTCACTAGCTGGGGCCATCGATTCACCGACAAGCAGCGAGGTGTCGATTCCCCGACAAATCAGGGAGAGACCGGTTTGGCCATCCGCTTGAGCCGGAACGTCTCACAACGGCAACGAAGGCGTGGTGATCACAGCTGCGGTGCATGGGAACTGGTACAGTACATGTATGCCTTCAATCTGTCTAGCGATTATTTTAATTGCCTTTATCATTCTAATCTGGCGTCCCTCAATTAAAATCGCACACAACGAGTCGTGTTGAACGAACGATGCCTTCGGCATGTTGTTGTGCGGTACCGTGCATGGTGTTGTACATGTACTGTACAGTACAGTACTGTAACGTTAGTACATGTACCGCTTGTTGTAAGTTGCGGGAGGAGTAATCTACAGTGTAGCACATCCCACGTGGCACGAGTCGTGCAACCCCCAGCGTTTACGGTAAACTTTTCCGTCATTGACGTCGGCACAGAGACGCAAGCGTGATGACCGACGGCTTCTCTGGACACGGCTGTTGTGCAAGTTTCGGACGGCGAGAAAGTGTTGTGACGTCGCACGGCCAAAACTCGTTGTACAGGTGTCCCCGCTGAATCTGCAAAGGTGGGACCAAAAAAAACTGCGAGCTGCACAGGTTGCGCATAGACGCTAACGTACTGCTTTTATAGACGCTAATGTACTGCTTTTTAATAGGTCATCTAGGGAAAATATCGCATCTTTGGTGATAAAGTATAAATCCTCCCGAGACCATGCCAAATCGCACGAGGGACCTATTAACCTACAAAAGACTAGGTAATTCGGGATAATCTATGGTTTTTCGTGTGCAAATCAATCGCTCAAGAGAGGCAATGTAACTATTTGAATATCACGCTTTTCACGAACTCCTGCACTTGAGCACTCCCATGCCAACTGTAACGCGCTCACGCTCGCTACCCTTCGATCTTATTCAAGTGTATCGACTCGAGCATGCACTGGTTCGATCGGGAGCGAGATCAACACGTAGAGGCGCGGGTTCTGAGCGAAGTATGAGGGGGCATACTGCTTGCTCGGTGTGGTAATGCACAGACATGGTTTAAATTGGTGCGAATATGAACCCGCTAGCATGCGAGGACACATCTCGGCATCTGTCCAGTCACCAGCGTACCGGTCGAGATCATTAACTGGGGTTCGTCAGTGTGCAGGCAGCACTGGACACACTTACACTGGTGTTTTGACTTTGTCTTGTATGTGGGCATGGAAAAGTCTACGTAAATCGGCAGAACACACAGCTACACGCTGAAAAAAAACGTGATTTGCTGGGAGATCGATTTAATCGCGATATGCTTGCTGTCTCGAGAAAGATGTGTCTCCTCAGAGAACCACCATTTATTCGCGCAGTTCGGGGTATTTCACCATCTACACCGGGTATCCCGCTGGGTTTATACCCGGTCCCAGTAAAAGACCCAGTCTTTGACCAGAATATGCCGAACATGGAAAGCGTTCTTACGAGAATGTTACGGATCGACATAGCTGAGTATACGCTAGATACGATGCCAGAATGCATCCAGCAGTTCCTGATAGTGGATGCTGAAAGATCGGTTGCCGGTCTGCTTGTGCGCGCCATCTCGAACACCATGACCTTCTCACCCAGCGTCAGGCGCACGTATGCCTTCTTGTTAACTTTGGGGTGGTTCGTCATGAGAACTTTAGGTAAATGGAGTTGGTTGTGGTGTACGCTGCATGTCCTGCAAGATGTAATGTTCATTGTGGGCCTTTCATTTTCCACTGTGATCTAGCAACTCAAATGTTTCCCGCAGTGAGACATTTTCCCACAATGATCTTACTAATTCAGTATATTTCACCAGACAGCTGTGGCAAATCGTGTGCACTGGCAGACTCCCGCACACTCTATGTTCGCGGTACATAGCCGATGGCAGTTGCAGATTCAGCGGGGACACCTGTACGTACTGTACCGTGTCGCAGACTGCGACTGTAACATTGTACCTGATGCCTCCTACAGTAGAAATCTATTTACGGCACGTGCTTCGGCTCACACTTTTTGTATGAAACCGTACTTACTGTGCCGCACTACTGTAGATGTATGTACATGTTGGTACATGTAGAGGCTTGAAACCTCAGGCTTCGGATTTGATTTCGCCATTTACATATATATCGCCACGTCGTGATTTCCACACATCCATACAGCATTACAGCAAGCGCTCTCGCTTCTGGTAGTGTACACGGACGAGTCCCGTTGAACCGCAACCGCGCGTGTAGCGTGGTCTGAACATATCATAAGATTTGCTATGTTTTCATGAGGGAGGGGTCCTGGCGCCCATGATGGCTCTGGCTCTGCTCCGCGATAGTAAGCGCAAAAAGGTTTTATGTACGTTACACAAATTGAAATCATGAGATATGACTGGCTAATAAATACTTGTAGAGACCAACTTTTGGTCGGGAAATGACCAATGCTGGCACTATTCAGGAAACATTTCAAAATTGTGCGTCAAATGACAGAATCGGGCATTCAAAACATTCTGGCACTAGAGCAGTAACAGCTCAGCCACGGTACTGCGAGCCAGGCGGCAACAAAAAGCACAGCCGAAAAGAGGTCATGCGCATGCTGCAAGAGGAGAAATAGGGCGCCGCAGCACAGGAGGAGAATGCACGAGGAGCACTAGGGGCCCGCCGTGTAAGTGTGCGTGTTGGCGCGCTCCTACATGACTCCCTTCTCAATGACATGCGCCGGCACGTGGACCTCCATGACGTCGGTGTCTTCCTAGGCGACAGGCTCTATTACACAGTAGTCGCCACAACGCCGATCTCCTGGTGCTCCTCTTGCAGCATACGCATGACCTCCTTTCGGTTGTGCTTTTTGTTGCCGCCTGACTCGCAGTACCGTGGATGAGCTGTTACTGTTCTAGTGCCAGAATGTTTTGAATGCCCGATTCTGTCATTTGACGAAAAATTTGGAAATGTTTCCGGAATAGCCAGTGTTTGTCATTTCCCTGTCACTCATCGGCACCTCGATGGTACGAGTGTCAAGGTGATCCACTAGCCGACTAACCACGCATTAGACCTCCAAATCAGAATTTGACAACTACGCGGTGAGCTGTGCAATCAGGGAAAACGAAGGTGCGACATTTTAGGGTATTCATCTCTCGGCCGAGAGCTGACCAAGGGATCGATATTGAAAGAGCTGAGAAGATATGATCAGTCGTTCACTTGGTCGTCTCCTTCGTGCGTGCACGAATCGCGCGAATTCTCTCTGCTTTTCACTCAGTCGCTGCATGTCATTCTTCAAAATTCCATCTCGCTACCGATCATCATGGCTCGCTCCACTCCCAGCACCCGATCCTCGCTTTCTTCAGCCCGCTCTGACTCGACTTCGAGCTCTCTTCGTCCCGAGGAAGCCTCGGAAGAGAGGCGCAATGCTCGTCGGGGTTTCTTACAGCTCCAGGAGCTGGAGAGTTTACGCGCGAGCAAGCGCGTGCGTCATCACTTCGATCCATTGCCTGATTGTGACGAAGATGAAGACGCGGACCACGCCATTTTGGACAACTTCCAGGCGCTTGGGTACCGCGTACTAAGTTTTACCGTCACTTTCACTGCACGAAAATCACGATCTGACCATTTAATCAGAATCCGATCGTCCAACTCGGAATCTTTCGTATTGCGCTAGCCGTAGTGGAATAAAGGGAGTAGCTGAGCTCGTGTCATCGTCATGGTGCTCTCGATCAGTAGCAGGCGGAAAAGGGAACAAAGGTTGTGCTTGGGCAACTAGGCCCTACCGTGCAGGGTAGGCAGCTTCTGACCTCGAGGTCTATTGATCCACGCGATGGCGTGCTCCCAGTCGTGGCGGTGGCCTAAACCCGTGGACGGCGAGTCCTTGGGGAAGTACCACGAGTACATTATGGCCCACATGCCGCGATACCACGTAGATCGCCCGTAGACTTGCGATCCCCATCCAGACCCCTTGCATTTGAAGCTAGGGGCACCCGTTGGTTTCAAACCACCGCTGGTCTCGCCCCACCAACTCACGGCAGGGTACGGGTGACATCCGTTCGTAATGTGAAGCTGCGGTTTAAACTTGACGGCGGCCTTTTCGGAGATTGTGACGGGCTCGGGCTGCTTGTACGACTGTACTTGGTCATGGCCCATCCACTTCGCCACCCTCAGATCCGGATCCGGGGTCGGAGCGGGCGTCGGAGCAAGTGTCAGCGCTGGGGTTGGCAAATACGTGGGTTCTAGTGTCGGAGGTTCCGTCGCTCTTGGGTCCTGCCTTATGATCCACAAGTTATGGACCGCACTGTTATGTTTCGCTTTGCCATTGGTTCGTTCGTATGGAGCGCGTCCGCAATGTCCAAGTACTTTACAGGTGGCGCGGGAATGTCGCCTACCAGCCGACGCCGCTTGACTTTGAGAGCTTACTTTGACTTGGGATTGAGAAGTATCTTGATTCTGGTTAACGCTTCCAGCTTGGACTACGGCAAGTGCGGCTATCACGGCGAGCAGCACGGTGTACAGCTTCATCGCGGGCTTGAAGCTGTGGCTTGTGCCCACCGGGGAGAATTGGAGAGTGGGTTGTCTTGCCGACAGGACTGCGACGCCATCGTATACTTTAAACCAAAGAGACAGCGCGCACTTATCATGGTCGTTATCTTACAATCATAGAGCCATGCAACGCGTTGTGTTACGCACTACTAGTACATTTTGAAGATGCCAATCCCTGTCCTATCACTTGTTTTATGACGTTATGAGGTAGCCGGGCTCGAGTGGGCAGATGGAATGATGGCACAAGAGGCTATCACGCGAAGTCAGAGATGTAATTATTGCGGCTATAGTTTACCTGTCAGACGATGGCAAGTATAACACGTCGTCCGTCGGTGAGCTTTGAGTCTTTCTGGTCTTCTTAGACGCTCTTGGCATTTATTGCTTGCGCGACTTTTCCTAGGCGCAGCGCTGGTGTCGAACATCTCACGTGTCAATATTCTACCGGCTACGGTTGGTGTCCGTGAGCTCCAGCACCGAGCGGGTCAAGCCGTCAGGAAGCGCACAGCTCCTAGACCAGGTGCCAAGAGATATTCCGGTTTGGTGACCGGCCACACCGCGCGCTTCGTAGCTTGAACACGTGCTCGGGCGACAGGAAGAGCATCGGCGTGTGCGGGCGGCTCGAAGTACGTGGTTCTCTTCTTCGCCTGGATGTCGTACATGACTGAGTCGAACACCCAATCTGGCAGCAGTCGAGACTGCAGGAACTTGAGCGGCCCAGCGACAGCAGCACATCCGGCCGGGTCTCACGCTGGCACCGGCATGTAGATGCTCACGTCGGGGCATTGGCGGAGCTCTTCCACGAGTCTTGAGCCGCCGACGGTGTCGGGCGCAGCGTACGACACCGGCAGCACCGTGTTGTTCTCTGCACGACAGGCGGCCTGCAGGTAGGCAGGTTGTCGGACGACACGACGGTCTCCAGCTCGCCGAATGCCGAGAGGAACAACAGTCACAGACACGACAGACCATACGTGTAGATTCATGTGGGGTTGGCCTACCTTAGAGAGAGTATTTCGTCGGGAACAAGGTGAGCCAAGGCGCACAGCGGCACCACTTCACTTTATGCATATGTTGTTTTGCTCTAAAAACCGAAGACTAGGTAAGCAACGGCACAGACATGAGACGTTGGATTGGTCAAATAAGCATTGAAGCATTGGTGTTACCATCGAAGTTGTTACGATCTCAAAACACGGCACGTGCGTCTAACTACTAAAGGCCAAGCCCTTCCTAACTTGGCCCGAAAATTACCGTCGTTCATGGGAGTGTTGGCGCTTCCAAAGTTCACTGAGTTTAGTGCCCTGCGAGCATTTTCAGTAAGTTGGTCCCACATAATGAGGTCCTGGAAATCGCCCGCCTCCGTAGTGGAATCGAGGGCGTGATCCATGGGCCAATGGCTTTGGTACGCCACCTTGGTGGTCGTGCCATCGACTGTGCCAGCATTGGGAGGGGCATACTTATGGTATCCGCTGTGTGCCGACGGCGTCACCGCCAAAATCTTTGGGTTCTCAACGTCAGGGTTATTAATCCACACGACAACGTGCTCCCAGTCATGACGATGGCCAATGCCCGAGGGCGGTTCGTCCTTGGGGAAATACCAGCAGTACATGATGGCCCAGACGTCCTGGTACCAGCCGGAGCGGCCGTAAACTTGCGAACCCCATCCAGATCCCTTACAACCGGCACTAGGAGCGCCCTTGGTCTTGAGACCACCGCCGGTCTGGCCGGCTTCGTCCACCGCAGGGTATGCGTGGCACCCGTTGGTGATATGGAGTTGCGACTTGAACTTGACAGCAGCCTTTTCCGAGATCGTGACTGGCTCAGGTTGTGGGAACGGCTTCACCTGGTCGTGGTCAATGGTGATAGTCGTCCACGGACCCGGATCCGGAGTCGGAGCAGGAGTGGGTGCAGGGGTCGGCGCTAGCGTCGGTGCAGGCGTCGGAGCTTCCGTCGCTCGCGGGTCCGGTCTCACCGACGGAAGTGTTACATTCGCCGGAGTGGCCATAGGAGACCTGGTGTGGCGAAGTATCTCCGAAATGTTCAGGTACTTGATAGTGGGTGCCGGAGTGGTAATAGTGTCCTGCTCTTGCGATGCACTTTGGGTTTGAGTAATTTGTTGGATTTGGGCTTGCGTTGCAGGGGCAAGGGCCACAGCGGCGCCCAGGAAAGCGTAGACCTTCATCGTTTTAAGTAACCAGGGTGTTCCTCCGATTCGAGCCCAATTGCAGAATGGCACGGATGAGAAACTGTGGTAAATTGACCTTCCGACAGCAACAAAATTCGATCACACAAAGATGACCGATTCAGATCGTACATGTTTTCTTGGTGCACGCAAAGCTGTGCGAAGAGCTGTTTTCCTTGAAGAGCACATGTGTGACACATCATCTGTCACACATTGTGTCCTCACCCAGCGACGATGGCTGTGCTCACACTCTCGATAGAGAACTGTAGAGTGCCAACCTCCTCTACATATTACGACATTTGCATAAGCTGGTTGAGGTGAGGTGATAATAGGCTTTGCAGCATTCGCCGCTTTCAGTGTATCATTTTTCTCCTTCAACGTAACACAGCGAAAAGATGTGAAAATCACCACCATGAAGATAGTGAAGCAGACCTGTTACCTCGCTCGGCTGTGAAGCGAGTCGTATAGTCGTCGCTGCGCGGCCGTGTCTACCTCCTACGTCTCCAACGCCCAGATGGCCGACAGCGATATCAATCGCTGCGCCCGACCGTCCACCCTCGTGTCCGGTCGAATTTTATTAAGGTGGGGTTACTAGAACCTCTTTTACACTCAACTCAACCAAACACAAGCTAATGCCAACCCTCTGCCGACACTAACCCACGTCCAGTCCAAAATCACGCGTCCGTCGCCAGCCCTCGCTAGCCACTTTCCACGCTGTCCGTCAATTCCTCGTCGTGAGCCTCAACCGTCCAACGACAGTTTCTTGGCTTCGTAGCTAACGCTACGGAAGTCCCTCGTTCCTCAGGAGGACTAACGTCCCCGTTCTTCGTGTGCGTGCTCGCTGCGTCTCGCGATGCAACTCGCGCTGCAGGCGGTCTCGATGTGTGCTCGAGCCCGCAAATTCTGTTCTGTCGCCCGCAGTCTCGTGCCTCGGCCGCCGTGTCGAGTCAACCCTCGGGTGCCAACTGCAAGCCCCGAGTCCTGCTGACTGTGCCACTCTTCGTCAACTCGGCCACTTAGGAGCGTCCGCTTGGCTCCGCCGACCGCTCCCGAACCACTCCGATGCCGCCCATCATTGCCGTGCCCTCGTTCAACATGGGCGTTTGCTTCACGTCGCCGCTCACCGTCATCGCCTACGTCTCGCTCGCCGACATCTGCCACAGATGGGTCCCTCGGCTGGGCCCATCTGTTACACGACTTCTCCACTTGAAGGGTCTTCCACGACCCTTCCGGCCTGGAGGAGCGCGTCGTACTCTGTGACTGACAGCCACCATCCGCCGTTATCGTTCCCTCGCTGACCGTCTCTGTCTCGTTGTATGGGTCGCACCTCGTATTCGAGTACGTATTGCCCGGCTACATTTCTTCTACGCCGTCGTCGAACTTCCACCACTCTTTCACTCGATCCGATGCTTCGTTCCTCACTTGCCATTGCGTATCGCATTCTCTTTGCAGGTCGATTCGCCGTGGCTGCACGAATAGCGGCCGTCTCTGCTCCCACAAGCGCTCTTGCCGACGCTGCATCTTCTTCCCGTTCGAGCGAGCCTTCATACTCCAACTGGGCTTCAATATCGGCCGCTGCCGTCTTCAGTAGTGTAGAAGAAGGTTGATGGTAGCTAATCAAAAATGACACGTGGGCTAAAAATTGCTCAGGTTCGCCCGCGACGTCCTCCCTCTCGACCAAGTAGTTGTCATAGCCTGCGGCCTCGATGATCCGCACAGGACCCAGCCATTGATGCACTAACTTCGTTGCTTTGGGCCCTCGCGGGGGCTTGTACAACCACGCCCGGTCACCCGTCGTGAATTCTCTCTTCTGTCGCACTTTGCGGTCGTAGTACCGTCCTTGGCGCTGCTGCTCACGCTTCCTCGCCGTCTCAGCACATTCACGGCTGCTCCGCATGGCAGTCAAGAGCCGCCGGTGATAGCTCGCCAGCTGGCCAGCTTCGGTCACGCTCGCTCGCCTCAGTAAATCGTTCGGGTCTCGTAAGCGCCGCCCCATCATAAGCTCATTGGGAGATAGTAACACCGTAGAATGTTGACCACTATTGTAAGCATAAACAGCGAAATCTATCCACAAGTCCCAATCTCGCTGCTCTTCATCATGCATATAGGTCGCAATGCAGTCCTTCCACGTGCGGTGGAACCGCTCAACCAAACCAATCATATGTGGCCTGTATGGCACAGGGTTGATCTGTTGCGCTTGCAACATGACCACTAGTTGCTCGATGGCCTTCCCCGTCAACTCGGGAGCCCCGTCCGTAGGCAATTCGCGAAAAGCTCCGAACCGTAGTACAATGTGCCTCATCAAGAATGCCGCCACCGTCTCCGCGGTATGTTGTTGCACCGTTGTGGCAACAGCATATCGTGTCACGTACTCCACTGCAGCTATTACGTATCTCATTCCGCCATCCGTGGTTGGCAGTGGGCCAGCCACGTCTAATGCCCAGCGATCTCCCACGTCGCCACCTCCAATGCTCCTCAGGGGAGGAATGACCTCGCGCGGTTTGGCCTTTCGGCTGCCGCATTCCTGGCACCCCTGAACCCACCGCTTCACCTCCTGCCGAAGCTTCGGCCACCAGTACAGTTGTACAATGCGTGCGTGTGTGGGGGGGGCGTAAGTGCCCTGCCCACACAGAGTCATGGCACTCTTTCATCACCGGTGCCCATAATGCCGGAGGCAGTATAATCCGCTGCCCGTTCGGCATCTCAATAACGGCCAGTCCGTACGCCGTCGTCACGCGCTGTCCGCGGTGTTCACCAGCCTCGAGCAGTCGCTGCACAAGCCTACTGCGCGCCTGTTCCGCCGCAATCTCCGCGTCCGTGACTTGTAGTGTAGGTTCACCCAATCGCGAGTCTCGCGACTCACGCCGCTCGTCTCGTGGCTGCTCGCCCCGGGGTTGTTCATCGTTAGCTGCCGCTCGTTGCCGATTATCATCTCCGCGCTCGACGCCTCGTCGTGCACCGGCGTGGCCACGGGTTGCTGTCGTAGACATCTCCTCGTTCCACGACGTCGTCGTCGACGTCGTCCCCGTCGCCCTCGTCCGCGCTTCCGTCGCGGCGGACGCTGTTGTGGATGGTTGCACAGGTCGTGGTCGTTCACCACCTGACCTTACTGCTGCACCTTGTTTCTGCTTAGTCACCGCCGTGCCTGCGCTCGCCGCCCCATGTCGCCGTCGCGGTGCTCGCGCTGGTTCACCGTCGACACAAACTACTGCACGCGGCTCGTCGTCGGTTTCCAATGGTTCCGCGAACGTCACTCGTTTCCGCCGTCGTCCTTGGTCACCCATCCGTGCTGTCGCCTCGACTGTCCCTGCCCGACGCGTCGCCGTCGTCGTCGTCAGCGATGTCGGCGTCCGTGAACTCGCCGCCGTACTCGTCCGGCTGGTGCTCGTCTCACTGGTGCCCACCGCCATTGTGGTAGTACTACCTTATCATCGTGTGCTGCTGACACTTCGTCTTCAGCTGCCGCCGTGTTGCCGTCGCAGTTCGTCTCGGGCGCTGGTGTCGTCGCTCCACTCTTACCCGTGCTTCGGTCTCGTGGCCGGGTCTCCGTGTTCGGTGCTGACCGTCGCGTCACCGTCGTGCGGGCCTCCGGTGTCGATGGCGTATGGTCCATGGCTCGCTCCTCGCTCGCCGTTCCCGTGTTCACCTTGTCATGCGGTGTTCGGTTCGCCGCCGTTTCTTGCTCTCGTCTCTTCTCATCTTCAAGTCGCCACGCTTCCGCGCGCGTCAGTGGTCGCGTCCCTTCATGCCAAGTCTTCGTTCGTCGTGCTCGCTTCGCCTTGACATCGTCCCGTGTCGCCTCCGTGACCTCTCCCGTTACTGTCGTCGCTACCGGTACTGCTGCATCTCGTCCCTGCTGCTCTGAGCCATCCGCCGCGCTGCCTACTACCTCTATGTTGTACCCGGCGTCCTCGGGCTGTCGGAGGCCCGGCAGAGCCCGTCCCGCTGGCCTTGCGACCGCATTTCGTCGCGCAGCCGGTTCGTCCTCAGTTGCCATGGCTAGTCCAGCCGCGATTCCCGCGTCGCTTGCAGTGCTCACCCTCATACCGCCCGTTGCCGTGTGCACCGTTGAAGCTGCTGCTGTTTCAATAGTTGGTGTAGCTGCTGCCCGTACAGCACCTCGCTGCCTCGCCCGCCGACGCCGTCCGATTGCCGCCATCATTTTCGCAGCTACCGGTGCTCTGGACAAGGCGTCCGCCACCACGTTCGTCGTGCCTGGGCGGTACTCCACCGCGAAGTCAAACTCTTGTAAGGTAAGCGCCCAGCGATGTAGCTTGCCGGTTAAGTTGGGGCTCGTCATTAACCATTTTAATGCTGCGTGATCTGTGACGATGATAAAGCGACGACCATACAGGTACGGTCGAAACAATTTGATCGCCCAAACCACCGCGAAGCACTCAAGCATACTTACTTTCCGTACTGCTGTTGACTTTGCTAGCATATGCAACAGGTTTCCAGCCGTCACCATGGTCCTGCACCAGACAGGCACCAAGTCCCGCCTGACTCGCATCCGTGACTACTCGGAACGGCAGCTGAAAATTAGGATAGATTAGTAAGGGTTTCACCGTAAGGATAAACTTGATCTGTTTAAACGCCGACTCTTGCTCCTCTGACCATATCCACTCAACATCTTTCCTGAGCAATTTAGTGATAGGCGCCATCATGGCCCCGAAACCTTCCACAAACCGGCGGTAGTAGCCGGCCAAATGCACAAACCGCTTCGCCTCAACAGCATCTGTTGGTCGTGCGAAGTTCCGCACCGCGGAAACCAGTCGCTCTAATGGCCGCACGCCATCACTGCTCAACTCGTGGCCCAAATACTCCATGGACCGCGTCGCAAACATGCGGTTCTTGAGTTTCAGGGTCAGCCCAGCCTGAGCTAACCGTTCCAATACATTAGCCAACTCAATTACGTGACGCTCAATACCACCGCGTGTGAACACTACAATATCATCCAAGTAGACTAGGCATGTCACCCACGTTAACCCTCGTAGCACTCCATTCATCATGCGTTGAAAAGTAGAAGGCGCATTGGTTAGACCGAAGGGCATGCTCACGAACCGATAAAGCCCCTTTTTCGTGGTAAAAGCGGTTTTGTCCCGATCGTCAGGTGCAACTCGAATTTGCCAGTAGCCTGCTCGTAAGTCGAGCGTAGTGAACAGTAGGGCATCACCCAACGCCTCGAGCGTCTCGTCAATGCGGGGGAGAGGATAGACATCCTTCTTCGTCACCCTATTCAACGCACGATAGTCAACACAAAATCGCACTTCGCCGTCCTTCTTCTTGACTAGAACTATTGGGAAGCCCCAAGTACCATTGCCCTCTTCAATAACACCGGCTTGAAGCATTTTCGTCACATTCTCTTCGATAATCTCATCTTCTGTATGTGTTTGGCGTCGCCGTTTCATCATGATGGGCGCCGAATCTGCAGCATCGATGTGGTGCTCCACATCCAAGGTCGTAGCACGAGGGCACTCACTATCATTCGCAGTCAATGAGCGGTAGACACGAAGTAGTTTAGTAACTAATACACGTGCATTTGGCTCATCAACTCCAATATGTACATCACTTTCGTCATTCAAAGGCGTGGTGCTATCGCCAAGCTCGTCGATCCATTGCTCCACTCGTTCCGCCTCCAATTACCCACTCATCGCTAGCATGGACATATCCGAGTCCATCGGCACCCACGTGCCAAGTTGCTTCTTGTTCGGGAGTTTCGCAGGCAGCTCACCGCTGTTGATCGCCGGCACCCAGGCGCGCCCATTGCGTGCTGTAGTTACCGTGGCCGCCAGCATCACGACGCCAGTATAGTGTGTAGGTAGGAATAGACCACACTCGCCATCCGTTGCTGCCACTGATACCTCTACCGAGGTCACCGCGTGCTCTTGGAGTCGCGTCTTGCCAACCATACGCACTGCAGCTATCCGTGCACTACCACTGCTGTCGTGGGTGCGGAACGGAATAACCACGGCTCGCCCATTGTCGTGATATTTGACTTCGTTATGCTCGAAGTCCATTGTGGCGCCTCGTGACCGCATAAAGTCTACACCTAACAGGAACTCGTCCGTACATCCTGCTACCACGCACGCGTCGACTTCAATATCTTCCTTGAACACACTGCGGAATCGAAACCGCCACACGCCAATCACGTCGAGTAGGAAGCCCCCAATACCTTCTACGTAGTCTACAGGTGCCTCCACGGCTATCTTGTCTCCATGTTGCATCCACTCGGTGCCCGCAATAGTGTACCGTGCGCACCTGTCCAGTTTCACTCGTCGCTGAACGCCGTTCACTTCCAGGAGGGCCGTCGGCAGCCCATCATCGGCACCTACGTACTCCACCTCGTCGTCTTCAGTAGCTTTTGGTGTGCTCATCGTTCCGCGTCGCTGCTTCACGAGGCTCACGCGCGCAGCCCCCGTCTTTGTCTGGTCCCTGGAAGCCTCTCTGACTTCGCTGGAGCGCTCTTGGCGGCGCCGCTCGAGCTCCACCATTGCCTCAGCTGCTGCTCTCCGGCGTTGTTCAAGTTGTTCCGCGACTACACGCTGCTGCTCGGCTTGCGTCTCGTACCCCTCGCGCCGTTGTTTCGCTAGTAGCATCTTCACTCGTCGGCGCTTCGCGACCTTTCATTCTCGACGTCGTGTGCGTCGGGTTCGTGCGAGGTCGTTCATTTCCTCGTCACCGTTCGTCGATTCGTCGTTTGGGCTCGCGGAGTCGTCACTCACAACCGCGGTGGCCTCGCCCACGGCCGTGTCGTCGCCGTCCGTCGTGATCACCATCGCGTCCGTCGTCTCCGTCGTCATGGACGTCGGCTGAGTCGCCTCGTGCAACTCGCCCGGCGCGTCGCCGTCGGGTCTGGTCATTGTCATCGAGTTCACCTCGTCGCTCGTCGGCCCGATTCCTCGCGCCGTCATTGACCCGTCTTGCTTCTTCTCCGCGATCGTCTCACTCGCACCCAAGTACGCCTCGTGCCCCGCAATCGGTATCTCGTTCGACTCGGCCGATGTGAGTGCGGCCTCGTCCACCTCCTGCGACTCGCTGACCGTCGTACGCGTCGTCGACGTGCTGGACGGCGCTGCTATCCGCTCGCCGACGGATTGTCGCCCAGCCTCCGACTTTCGCCCTCGTCAGAAGCCGCCACCAGCGCACAAGCGGCTGCCACAGTTGTCGTCGTGGATGTCGTGATGGTCGCCGACCCGCTCGACTGCGCCATGGTCATCTCATTTGCTCTCGTTTCGTCCGTCTCATGGTCCACCGCTGCCGCCATGTCCGGAGTCTCGTCCATCGCGTGGGGTCCGCCTGCTGCCACCATCGTCACCGCCACTACCGCCGCCGTCGACGCTCCATTCGTAATGGTGATCGGCGGGTCGCCTTCTCCAGCTTCGTCAGGCCCCAGTTTGCACTGCTTAGCCACCGCAGAGACTGTAGTGTGCCTGGTGCTCGCGTCCTCACTGTCCCGCTGACGTCCCTGGTGCGACGTCGCCGTCGCGCCTTCTCCAGGCCGAAACAGCTCGCCTTCTCCAGGCCGAAGCTGCTCGCCTTCTCCAGTCCGAAGTCGCCTGTTAGTGTACTTGGTAGGGGAACCACCGCACCCCCGTAGTTCCTTCTCCCGATCCGCGTGTGCGAACCGAACCGTCGCCATCGCTGGCCGAACCGTTGCGACGTACCGTGCAGCCCGCTCGCCATCCTGCGAGACCGCATCGTCCTTCATCCACTGCACCACTTGGTGCACCTTACCACGGCCTGCGGTCACTGCACACCGTGCCTCTCGTACCGCTCCCATCATTGGTCCGTCGTCGTCGAGGTAAGCCACCTCTGACACATCCATCTCGTTCTGTCTCATCTCACTCTCATTCTCATTCGCGTTCAGCTTGTATTCGTTCGTACTCATCTCATTCTTGTTCTCGTTCATACTCATCTCACTCTCGTTCATCTCATTCATCTCATTCTCATTCTCGTTCGTCTCGCTCTTGCTCGTTGGTGCTTCGTCGTCGAAACACTTTTCCTTCGACTCGGCCATCAGCACATTCGCCACCCCCAGTCGTCCTCGTTTCTCGTCCACCACCGCGCCCCTGCTTCCCGCTTGCCACCGTTCTCGGTTCGCGTCGGCATAGCCGCTGCTACCATCCGTTCGTCCTCATTTGCACTCAATTGCCGGGGATCCTCGGTCTGATCCGAACGCCATACCCCCGTTACGACGTCCGGCTGGCATTTCCCGACGTCGCACGAGGTTTCCCCTCACGTTGCTGTAGGTATTCCACATTCCTTGCTTTCGCCTCGCTATCGGTACAGTTACGTGCGTAGTGACCAGGCTGATTACAGGCATAGCACTTGACTTCCTGTGTACACTGAGACGCCCAGTGACCAGCCTGTCCACAGTGATAGCAGTTGCCGCTCGCTTGCCCGCCGTCACTGCCACCAGACGTCACACTCCGGCGTTCACTCGTTGCACGCTCAGTGCTTGACTTCCCTTCCACCACTGCCTGCTTTACCGCGGCCTTCAGACGCTTGCGACGCGGTTTCGCGTCGGACTCCTCGCTGCTCGACTCGACCTTCTCCTTCTTTGGCCTTGCCTTGACAGCCGACGCCGTCCTGTGGCCTGCGGTCGTAACCGTAGTAGACCTTCTCGCCGCCTTCCGTGGCTCGTACCAATACTTCCCATTCCACACGTGGCCTGGAGGAATATCCCACGTGCCGGAGTAAGCATTGTATACCCCATCGGATTCGTGAATAGGGCCACCTGCTCCATTTCTGACCGCACCATGGCTCCGCCATCATGTCCCCCAATCATATCCGTAGGCAACCCCGTTCCGCTGACCTGGGATCACATTGGTGTCCCCGGTCGTGCCACTCATTGGGATCACGTAGCGACTAGGAGCTGTAGCCCAGGCTTGACCTATGTTAATCATACCTTGAGCAACATTATCCATCGGATCATCGATTTCAGTTGCCTTATCCACTGCTTCCTCAAGGGTTCGCGGCTTCGGTTCTTGACGGACCAGCTTTTTCGTCGTTTTGTCAAGACATCTGTAGAATTGGGCTAGTAGCACGCGTTCACTAACCTTGTTTCTACCGACCACGTCACGCAGGCCAGCCGCAAAATCGGCATGCGTTTCGCCCGGCATCATTCGTCTCATGCTGACACGCCACTCAGCCGCGGACTTGTCAAGCTTCTCCCCGTACCGGCGCAAGAGAGCTTTTTTCAAGTTAGCCCAGGTGCGCTTCCGTTCAGGTAGGCGCCGATCCATGTCTACCCACCATTTGGCAGCGTTTTCCATCAACTTATTCCCCAAAATGAAGTACAGTGACTTATCTGACCATCGACCTCGCCCAGACTCAGCAGCTCCCTTCAGTGCCAGATCAACCCTGTCGATCCAGGTCGACACCGAAACTTTCGGCGACGGAGTGAAGGTAGGAAGTTCGAGGTCTTTCACACTCTTGCGCCTTGATTGTCTCTCAAGTGGTCGTCGGCTTCGTTCGTGTCGAGGTTCATGCTCCCGCTGCCGTAGACGTCGTTCACGCCGATCGTCGTCACGCTGGTCGTCATCGTCACTGCTCGAGTCGCCATGGTGGCCGTCGTCGCCGCCGGACTGATCGTCGCTCTCCGAGCTGCTTCCGCTGCTCACTTCTCGCTGCCGCCCACGTCGCTGGTGCCGGTAGTCGTCGCTGGACGACTCGTCCGAGCTGCTGCTACTGCTACTTCCACCGTCCGAAGATGCCGGAACCGCTCTCGACGTTCGTCGTGATCCCGCACGGCCGCCAGCATGACGTCGTCCGCGCTGCGCCGACGCTTGGTCGCCGTCTCTCTGCTCACGCCGAGCATGGCCGTGATGTGTGCGTGGTCGGGAGCCGCTCTCCGCCGCTGTCATTGTCGCGGGCGCGGGCGCCACTGCTGCAGTGCTGCAGCCACGGCTGCCAAGTCCGCCCCAGGTCGCTCTGGAACGCGTCTAGCTTCACTCGCTGCTGCCTGCAAGCCATCGATCCGTCCCGCCAGCTCTTGGATCGCCGCGGTCACCGCGTTCCAGTCTCCCGTCGCTGTCACTCCGTCCATCGTGCTCATCTCGTGACTCGCCGAAACCGCCGTCGGCACTCCGGTGTACGGGTGTACCATCACGTTCGTGCCGCTCATCGCCCTCGCCGCCGGAACTACGGGCACCGTCAGCCCAGCATTCGTGTGCACTGTCCTGCTGGTCGTCGCTGCGCTCGTCGTACTCGTTGTCGTCGCGGGAGCAGGTGGTCGCCGCTGATCGTCACCCGTCGCCTCGTCCGAAGCCGTCGTCACCTGCGGTCTCTCGTGACCGTCAGCGCCGAATGCCGCTGCAGCCACCTGCGCGCGTTCCTCGTTTGGCTCGTCACCTCGCATCGGTGCCTCGGCAGGCTGCATACCGGCCACGATTGTCGTCAGCCGCCGCAGTGTAGCTGCGATCGCCTCCATCTCCATGGACCTCGGGGATGTTGCCGTGCCCGGTGCCCTGACCGACGCTTCGGCCGTCCTTGGGTTTGCCAGCTGTGACCCTCCAGGTGCGTGCGCCTGGGCCTCGACATCCATTGCGGGTCCTTCACGTGGCTCGTCTCGCCGTTCTTCGTCTCGTGGTGCGTCGTTGCGATCCTTCCGTGGAGCCGTCTCGCCCTCACTAGAATTCTCATCCTCATCATCGTCGTGTTTCGTCTTCGACTTCACGACGCGCTTGGACTTGCCGCATCTCTGCGCCGTCTTCGATCGTGCCGCCGGAGACATCGTCGCCATCGCTCGTGTGATGACACCCGTAGTTTCGAAGGTAGACGACGAAGTAGGCCCCTGTATGACCACCATGAAGCAGACCTGTTACCTCGCTCGGCTGTGAAGCGAGTCGTATAGTCGTCGCTGCGCGGCCGTGTCTACCTC
Source organism: Phytophthora cinnamomi (assembly GCF_018691715.1). Classification (NCBI taxonomy): domain Eukaryota; phylum Oomycota; class Peronosporomycetes; order Peronosporales; family Peronosporaceae; genus Phytophthora; species Phytophthora cinnamomi. The sequence goes on from NW_027150993.1 coordinate 255,302, forward strand.
CTACGTCTCCAACGCCCAGATGGCCGACAGCGATATCAATCGCTGCGCCCGACCGTCCACCCTCGTGTCCGGTCGAATTTTATTAAGGTGGGGTTACTAGAACCTCTTTTACACTCAACTCAACCAAACACAAGCTAATGCCAACCCTCTGCCGACACTAACCCACGTCCAGTCCAAAATCACGCGTCCGTCGCCAGCCCTCGCTAGCCACTTTCCACGCTGTCCGTCAATTCCTCGTCGTGAGCCTCAACCGTCCAACGACAGTTTCTTGGCTTCGTAGCTAACGCTACGGAAGTCCCTCGTTCCTCAGGAGGACTAACGTCCCCGTTCTTCGTGTGCGTGCTCGCTGCGTCTCGCGATGCAACTCGCGCTGCAGGCGGTCTCGATGTGTGCTCGAGCCCGCAAATTCTGTTCTGTCGCCCGCAGTCTCGTGCCTCGGCCGCCGTGTCGAGTCAACCCTCGGGTGCCAACTGCAAGCCCCGAGTCCTGCTGACTGTGCCACTCTTCGTCAACTCGGCCACTTAGGAGCGTCCGCTTGGCTCCGCCGACCGCTCCCGAACCACTCCGATGCCGCCCATCATTGCCGTGCCCTCGTTCAACATGGGCGTTTGCTTCACGTCGCCGCTCACCGTCATCGCCTACGTCTCGCTCGCCGACATCTGCCACAGATGGGTCCCTCCGCTGGGCCCATCTGTTACAATAGGATGGATGTGGGAAGCATAGCTTACTCCGGCAAGGTCTGACACCGCCTCGTTTTGCTGTTCGCCCAGCACAAAAAGCACGCTCAATCGTTGGGCGTCACGTTCTTCAAGTGTCGGAAACGCATCCAGTTGGAGTTTGACTGTTTGCCGACGGTGCGCAGTCATGCTTGAAATGTTGCCCAGCACTGCTCAATCCTACTGCTCAATCTGTTCAGTACTTGGACGCACATCCCTTCAAAAAGTTATTATTCGAGCAGCAGGGCAGGCAGACGTGTGCATCTCAATCGGGATTGAAGGGCTGGACATGGTGTGAACCACGATACTCTCAATAGGTAGGCGCACGCAGTATTACATGTATTCCTCCTGGATCAACGGTGGAAAAATTCTAATCGTGGTTTATCTTTGCCTACTCGTGAAACTGCTGCCAATTTTTGGTTGGCGTCACATTCCCCAGGTTTGCTTCTAAGCAAAGTTATCCTGGTTCGGATGGCACCGACCAAACTAATTCCCCATCGCTGGGATATGCACGCACTACAGGCGCTATCGAAGAAGGATCCGAGTGAGTTGGCACGCGTCTTCACCGAGATTAAAGGCCTTGCCGCCACAGCAGTCGATACTCAAGTCCGAGTGTTCGGGTACGGAGCTCCCCTGCAGTTTAACACATTCGGTACGCCTGTGTGTTTATCGGCTTGATAGGATGCGAGACTAACTCGATCGGTTGCCAGGCTTCTTCGATAAGACTAGCTCTGTTTCTTCGGCCATATTCGAACGTGTCGTCGAAGGAGACACTATGCTGCTACTGGCGCTACGTCACCATAACCCGCTATGTGCCATCACACTCCTAAAGCTAGGTGCCTCATTCCACACATCGAATTCGATCGCAGAGTACCCGCTGCGAGTTATCTTCGACGCGATGGCGTTCTTTCGGCTACACCCAGCGGGAAGTAAGGAAGAACATGCCCGTTGTCCCAGCAATCCAGACGACAAGCTTCTAGAACTGCGCACCGAGTATGAGGCATTATTTTCGATCTTGACTGAGGAGCTTTCAGTTTTCTACAAAAGCAAGAGAGAGACAGCCGAACGAGAGCTGCGTGACCTTTACCAGCAATGCGCACCGGACCGCGTATCCAAAATTCCGTCTCAACTTGAGGCGTATGCTTACCGTGAGCACATTCTGCTTGAGGATGTTAAGAAAAAATATCTATCTTGACACTCGCTCCATTCGTTTGGATGGGTTTACTAGCCTTGTAGTTAGTTGCCTCTTCTAAGGGAGAAGCGGCGATACTGTCTTTTCCAGTAGTGCAGTCACCGTCAGTGTACCCCCTTCAAGTTGCCGTAGCAGTTCTTCCATCTCGGTGATGCTATACGAGGTTTCAACTAACGGTACGTCGGTGTCGCTTGTTGACCCAACTCCCATCGTCTTTATCGTTTGTATGCCAGTCTCCTCTTCGAACCACGAGGAAATGAGATACATCGCGCGCCCCTTGCGAAGAACTGTGCGCAAACGCCGCCCATCTAAGTTCAGTAGTGCTGCCGTCTTACATCGAACGGCCCAGTCGATCTCAAGAGGGTCCGTGTCCGCTTCAGCGCCAAACATTTGTCCATCACTGTTAAAGTCGTCTTGGTAACCATCCTCGAGCTGATCACAGTTGTGCCTCTGTCCTTCACTATCGCTCACAATCGTAGATGGGCATGTCCGCGGTCTTAAGCGCTCCCGTGGTGAATTCGAGCCACCATTTGCGCGTCCTCCGCTGTCGTTTGGACCTCGCATCGGCAAGATCCACGATATCAACAGCTGCGAGCTAGATGCGGTGTTAGGTGGAGTCGGAGCAACCTGGAAGCGTAATTGCTGGACCACACCGACAAGAAGTTTTTGAAGCTCATCATCGATCAGCAACGACGAAAGACTTGGAACATTTCCTGCCTTGGGCACCTGAGACACCGTCTCGAGCTTTATCCTGCCAACCAAAGCAAGATCAGTGGACCCGCTTCGATCCTTATGAATTGGGATTCGCTTACATGATCTCCAGGTCATCCACGATTTGAGCCACCTGCACCAGCTTTTCGTGATCTACCAAAAATTCACCGAGAATGTTGTCTTTCCAACATCCACGAATCAACAGCCCACTAGAAAACGCAATGAAAAGAGTTGTGAATGTTATCCGCAAACCGGCCAGCACAGAGTGTCATTCGAATATTTGCGTACCGGTCTCCAAGTTCAGCAATGGAAGAGCGGGTAAGCTCGATCTGCAGTTCGTCTACCATGACCTCAACACCTTGTCGAGTAGTTGCCTCCAAGAGTAAACAAGGTGGCAGTTCCCGGAATTGCGGACCATCTTCTTCATCTTCTAAATCAATTTCATCTTCATCTCGTGCAGATGCGTTCGAGCGGCGGTTTTGCAGTTCTCTTAGTCGCCCTGCACGACTACCGTTTGACTTACCCTTACTTTCAAGTGACGGGAGTCCCCGCATGTTCAAAGCATTGCCCCGTGACAAACCGCGCTCGCGAGTAGTTTTGCAGCTTCCGCGCGATGGCAGAGTTGCCTTCCTCGATGGGGCTTTGGGGTGTGGTAACAGGTACCCGACAGTGCCATCTTGGCGCAGATGACTGAATTTGTGTGCATGTTCCTGCCATTCGCCATCCCACTTCTTCGTGTTGTAATAGGGTTTCAATTGTGTTAGTCGCTCCTTTAGTCGCCGGTTTTCTTGATCAATAGCGTTCTGTCGACGCTTTTGAACGGCACGATTCACGAGTGTCGGCTTCTTGCAGGCGTCTCCGCGGCCCATGGCGTACTCGGGGGATAGATGACAATCCAAAAGAGGAGTCTGCGTTGCATCGAGGCGAATTCCAGGCATGTGCATGTGGGCTGGACTGTGCACAGGCTTTCTTGGCGATTGATGCCTAGGTGAGGAGGTTGTTCCTGGTGTATTCGCTCGAGATGCTGTATCGCCCATGACTGGCATTTTAGGCATCAAAGGCTCACTGGGCTTGGGGTGACAGCGTGGAGGCAATCGAGGTCGAGTCGACGACGAGGCGGAGGCGGCCAGCACAATGTTCTCTTGCCGGTTCATGATCTGGTCCATCTTGTTGGCAAGGCGTTGGTTTTGGTGGTAAATATCGAGCTGTCGGTCTCGTTCGATCTGCTGTCGCTTGGCATTGGTGGCCAAGTGAGGCTGGGGTACAGGAGCGTTGCTATCCAGGTAAACTCGTGATGGTGAATGGCTCGTGGGCACTATTTGTTCAAGCTTGCGCTGGTGCAGAGCTTGCTGTCGGATGACATCGCGCTCATAGCACAGGCGATTATCGAACGCTAACCTCCTGTTCATCGTAGGGGCTGCACCGCCACTAGACGTGCAGTGCAAGGCTCGACACTTACCTCACTTGGTCAACTATCCTATTTTGACTCTAGTGGTGGTCAAAATAGTTTATTTTTGAGGATTCAGGCGGTCATGCTCCACAGCGCGATGGCTCCGTCCTGGTTAGCGGAGCAACACACAGGCAGCTTCGGATGCCAGTCTAGGTCCGCTACGCTAGCTTGGTTCGGGATGAAGCTTGAGAGCGCACGTTTCTCGCCACGCTAAAGGTCACGCAAAACATGTTAGCTCAGCACTCGACACCAAATTGCACAATCAAGAAGCGCGACAATTTCGTACCTTGAAGATGTGGAGTCGAGCAGAATCGGCTACCACGAAGTATTCGCCCGCTGCTAGAAAGCGGAGCGTGGTGTCCACTTCGGAATCTTGAGCTGCCGACGGCGTGTCCAGCTCGTATGTGAATACCAGCGATGGCTTCACGTCTATTACACTACCTCTAACATCGCTCGCATCAGCTGGAGAGGTGACAGCTACCAAAATTGAGCCGACCGACCATTCCATCACGGTGCCACCGTTTTCATGTACACTCAGCATTGACGTTCCGTCCGGAGACAAGCAAATTGCTGACAAACTCCCGCCGTTGATGCGTGCAGAGCCACTGCAGGAGACGAGGTTGCATCGGTGTATCCGCTCAGGACGGATCACGTCGATAAACTCAATCTCCCCCGTCCGACCTCCAGTGATGAGTACGTTGCCCATATAGCCCCACGCCAAACAGGTAAGCTGTTTATCTTCCATCGGGAAATAGTCTTGCATTGGCTCCTGCATACCTCCGTGCAAGACGAGGACTTGTTGTAGTGCATTGTCCTCTTCGTCAAGACTGGTGAATAAACACGCAGCGATTGGGGCTTCGCGGGCACACATTAGCTGCTGAACGTGCAAGTTATCTTCGTTTGGAGGACATGTGATAACTTCCTGTCCCTCAGCATCCCACAACATCGTAACGGCATCTTCCAGTGTGCATGCCAAGAGCTACATATTCGTATACGATTCGCATTAGATACCCCCACTCTAAAACCTGATGCCAGCCTTCGCATAACGTACCTGCTTATTTGTCCCCGGACCCAACCACTCCAAGCCGGTCAACTTTGCCGGTAATTTGATAGTGGACGTCGGTGATAGTACGACAGGATTCGCAGACCAAATGTCGATGTGGGTGTTGCCAAGCTTCGCGATCGCAAGAAACTGTCCGTCTGGTGAGAAACGGCTTCTAGCTGTCATCGCTGATTTTGTGGGCTCCCAGTCGTTGAGCATGTTAAATTCCCGGATCAAAGATGCCTGAACGCTGCCTATCGGATTTTCGGAAACCGCAGCAGCCCACGAAGGCTTGTCAATTGGTGTCAAACTAGATTGTGCGAGAGCTCCGTCGCTTTTCAGGGGACAGCTCTCCGCAGGAGTTGGCGAGAACATGGGCGACGGCGTATTACTACCGATTCCATTCTCTGGAGGCACATCTAAGATATCATCATCGACCTCGTCCTCTTCGTCATCTTGGCCCAGTACTTCGTCATCACTCAGCTCATCTACTGGCAGGTACACTTCTGCTACGCGTGGCATATCTCGCGGATCGACAGGAACAGGAGGGTCAACATGAGGGCATTCCTCGCTGCTGATGCCGAAAAGCTCTCCAATCTCCTTCATCTGCTTGTTCGAGAGTCCAATGCCCGGTATTGGCGCGCCGTAGCTCCGGCTCCGGCTTCTGCCTTTGTTGCGATTATCGCTCGTCACATCCACATAACTAGGGGGTCGACGCGGCGAAGTGCTCCATAAAGTTGTGCTGCACCATGATGCGCAGAATCGAGTGGAGCTGGCGTCCCGCGTCCTCCAGCTTCTTAATCTTGGCCGTAGCCTCGCTGTTGTATAGTCTCAGTCTCGTCGCTTCCGACTGGCTCACTTTAAGCCGTAGCTTGAGCGTCGGCTCCTCCAGTCTTGCTAGCTGGAAAGCCAGCAGCTTCGGCAGCGGCAGGTTCCGGAACACGAGCGACAGAAAGTTGCGGAACGACGTCACGAACGCTTCGAGCCACGGCTGGCTGAAGAACACCTGGAAGTACGCGTCGCTCTCCGGGCGCTCGATGTAGGGCAGGATGAACCAGCGGCTCCACGAGTCGGCGCCGGCGCCTCCGTGGGCCGCCACCGAGGCGTTCAGCTGGTCCGCGTGGAGCTGGAAGAACTCGGCGGCCTTCTCCCGGTGGCCCGTCTTGACTGCGTTGACCACGTAGAGTCTCAGCAGCGACGTCTCGAGCTGCTGCAGCGTCTGCATATAAAAAAAATCACAATAAATAATAGTTAAACAATAATTTTCACCTAATAACTCTGGTAAAAGTCTGGTACCGAGGCGTAGGACGCGTCCAGGTGGTTGAAGAACCTGGCGGTCAGGAATTTCCACGTCTCCAGCACGGAGTCGATCTGGTAGCTGAAGAAATATCATAAAACAACAGCGTTCAGTAAAAAAAAACGATATATCGGCTTGTAGGGCGGCTATTGACGCCGCTCCGGCGTGAGTGCGACGCACGTTTGCACGGCTACCAGCAGCTGCGAGATGATCTGCTCCACGTCGAAGCCCCGCGCGCGGTCGCGCTTGCGCTCGGCGCTGAACACTTGGAAGCTCTGGCGAGGCACAAACGCGTTAATATCTCGGCCAGTTCGCGGCCGCCGCGGCTGCGAGCGGCGCGGGCAGACGCGCCTGTACCTTGGTGAAGCCTCGGAAGAGCAGGTACTCCATCACCAGCTCGTCCACGTGCGGCAGCAGGCTCGGCGGCTCCATGCTCGCTGGCGCTCTTCCACCTCCCTGTTGTGGCGTTGCGGCCCGAATCCTCAGTCGAAGTGGCATACAAACTTCAAGATAACGGCGTAATTCGTGTCTCTTACATATGAAAACTATATATGTTCATAATTTAGTGTGGTGCACCGGAACGACCTGACGTACAGACTCTAGCGCGCGGGGCTTCAACGTGACAGTTGGGGCTTGAAGTAAAAGGTGGAGAATGAGGAGCCTGAGACCCGGCGAGGAGGACATGGCAGCCCCATGGGTTCCCCGTCACGAAGCATTAGATTGGAGGTTTTGACTGCCATAACGCAATTTGCGGCTTCGAGCGTGGACGTCTGCGGGGGTCCATTCAGTGGGTGGTCGAGAGTGATGGTGCTACTTCAACTTGTGCTGCTGGCAGTTGCAGTTGCCTGTGACAGCGCCCGCAGCGACGTGGTGGACTTGGTGCCTGATGCTATTGCGACGGCCACGCCCAAGTGCGCCGAGGAGCCGATGCGGCGTGTGGACTGCTACCCGCCCAGCGCCAACTTCCCCGAGCCGACGGAGGAGTTGTGTCTGGCTCAAGGCTGCTGCTGGAAGAGTCTGGAGAACGAGGGCGTCCCCTGTGCGTTCGCAGTGGAGGAGCCACCGTCCCGAAGCAAGTGCAAGAGCGTGGCCAGGCCGTCGCGGCTGGCGTGTCGGAACCCGAGATTCGCTTCGGCCAAGGTGCTGGAGGATCAAGACGCCTGCGAGTCAGCGGGCTGCTGCTTTGACGATGGAGAGTGTTTCCAGCCCATGAGCGACGGCTACGAGCTGTTGACGCTGGACGAGACCAGCAACGGCTGGCGCGGGACGCTGGCGCTGCGTCATGGCAATCATGGACCTTTCGGCAACGATGTGCCGCTGCTGGAGCTGCACGTGGTTCGAGAGTCGTCGAGCCAACTGCGGATCCGCATCACCGATCCCGCGTTTCCGAGATATGAAGTGCCCGATCTACCTGTTCGACAACAAGAACATGAAGATGAAGTTGAGGGAGATACTGGCAAGGAGAGCGACTACAAAGTGCATTTTACACCGTGGCCATTTGGCGTTGCGGTGACTCGTCGACACTCTGGGGAGGTGCTGTTTAACTCGACGCCACCCATTGAACGCAAGGACGACGGTGCGAGCTTCAGTGGATTGGTGTTTGAGAACCAATTCCTAGAGTTCTCGACGCAGCTGCCGGAGACTGAAGACGGCGACAAGCCAATCCTGTATGGACTCGGTGAACGTGTCGGACCCGCACGCCTTCATGCCGACGAAAGGGGGTGACCTCTACCCCCCTGTTCGCACGCGCACCCAATGCGACGGCGCCAATTCATACACGAAGCGGAGGGGATAATTTGTACGGAGTTCATCCGTTCGTTCTTCAGGTGGAAGATGGCCACTCGGGCAGTGCGCATGGCGTGTTTGTGCTTTCGTCAAATGCGATGGAAGTCGTAGCGCGGCGTGAGGCACTGACGTATCGGATCACGGGCGGAATTCTCGACATTTTTGTATTCTCGGGGCCAACACCACGGAGTGTCATTGAACAGTACACAGGTGTTGTTGGTCGACCAGCTATGCCTCCGTACTGGGCCCTAGGTTATCATGTTGGCAGAAGTGGAGGCGGTGACACATCGGTAGATGACGCCATAAAGGTTGTCGCGCAGCTTCGAATGGCAGGGGTGCCGATGGATGCGTACTGGCAGGACTTTGACTACATGGCTGACGGCGGACGCACGCTCTCCTTGGATGAGCGCAAATTCCCTCACCGAGACATGAGTTCTTTCATAGACGACCTACACTTCCACAGCCAGCACTTCGTATGTGTCCAAGTTCCAGCCGTCACCTCGTCGAACTCTTCCGGTGCGCGCATGGAGGGTGGACGTGGTGAAAAAATGGCAAGATACAGCGTTACAACGAACTTGAAGCATACCAGAGATGGTAGAGAAAGTGGTAGCAACGGTGGTGATCACATCGGTCGCAGTCACAGCCACGGCAGTAGTGAGCGGAGTCGCCACCATGACGACCGAAGCGCTAGTGAACGTGGTGAGCACGGAGATGGAAGTAGTGGGAGTGAGGCAAACCGTCATACTGGCAAAAACGATCGTGAATGGGATCCAATAGCTCGGGGTGAAGAGCTTGACATTTTCGTGAAGGGTGTGAATGGCGAGCGGTATGCACAGAAAGCATTCAAGTCAGGTTGGGCAGTGTTCGTGGACTTCTTCCACCCGGAAGCATCGCGCTACTGGCACGAACAGCTCGCCAAGTTCCACAAGTATGTGCTTGCTTTTGACGGTTTGTGGCTGGATATGAACGAGCCGAGCAGCACCTGCGACTGTGACCTCGCCGCCAAAGACGATATTTGCGCCAGAATGTGTAGTGAGCGTCGTTCGATCGATCACGGAGAGAAAAGTGCAATGATGTTGGAAGAGATTGCTGTTAAAAGTGATGGTGGATTTATTCGCACACGCGATGTGAACTTCCCCTTCGATCCGTACCGTCAGCCGTTCGCACCGGGACAGAATGAACCTCGTCAAGGTGGTCATGGCAATTTGAACTCGGCTACGTTACCCATGGCAGCGCTTCACCATTCATCTCTGCACTACAATCTCCATTCGCTCTATGGTCACGCTCAAGCTCGCGCTACTCGCCATGCTCTCGACAAAATCATTAAAAAGCGCAGTGTGCTGCTTTCTCGCTCGACTTTCTCCGGCAGCGGCAAATATGCAGGTCACTGGCTGGGAGATAATACTAAGGCGTCTTGGGAGCAGCTCCGGCTGTCGATTTCTGGTACACTGCAAATGAACTTGCTGGGTGTTCCACTGACGGGTCCCAATGTGTGCGGCTCACGTGGCCAATCTTCGACAGAGCTTTGCGTGCGTTGGCATCAAGCCGCTTCGTTCCTTCCACTGCTGCGCAACCACGCTGAAAATGACCGAGGAAAGCAGACTCCTGTGGACTTTGATGCGGATGCGCTGAATATTTTGCGATCGACATTGCTGAGACGCTATCGCTACCTGCCGTACATGTACACGCTGTTTTACGAGGCTCATCGCTCAGGTAGCCCCGTGGTTCGGCCGCTATCGTTTGAGTTTCCAGGCGACAAAAGCGCTCGAGACATCGAGCACCAATATTTGCTGGGTCCAGCTTTAATGGTGTCGCCCGTGGTTCATGAAGGTGCTATCTCGACTGAGGTGTACTTCCTGATGCTCACTGGTACGATTCGCATAATGGGAAACTGGCACTGGATCCTGCTGCCACCGAGAATCGACGCGTGAGTCTGCTAACTCCGTTGCCCAAGCTGCAAGTGCACCTCCGAGGGGGCTACATTGTGCCGACGCAGCAATCACTTACAACAACTGCGCTCTCGCGACGTGGATCGTTCACTCTTCTTGCGGCGTTAGACACATCCGAGAAGAACCCTGCAGCTTTGGAGAGCTGTACGTGGACGATGGAGACTCGCTTTTCGCTGTAGAAGACCACCGCTACTCTTTGGCGCATTTTGGCGTGTTCCAGACCTCGAGCGACACGATCGAGTTCAAAAGTTCAGTCAAATTTCACGGGTATGCTGGACCAGAGATGCAGGCAGACCTAAGCGAAGTTCGTGTGTACGGTGTGCGTGGAGATGGTTTTGCCGCAAATTCCTCGATAGACTCAACACTCGTGACATCTAGTGGTGAGGGACCCCGAAGCAGTACTCAATCAAGGCTGACTACTTCGCGCAGTCAGATATGCTGGTTCTGTCACGTCTCGATATGCGTATTGTGCAGGAATTTCATGTGAAGGTGGTCGCAAAGCCAGCGGAAGCACCGGGAGGCGAAAAGAAGAGAGCTGACGGCAAGTCAGTTGGTGCCAATGCTTCTGGGAAGTCTGGTAGTGGTGATGATGAAGAAGGCGGGAACACAGGGCGCAATGGCAAGGGTAAGGAGAAGTCTTCTGAGAAGAAGAGGAAATCCAAGTTTTCTATCACAGGGATCGTCGGAACAGTTGTGGGCTGCGCCTTCCTTGCTGCGATCATCTTGGTCTTCCTGCTGCGTTACCGCCGTCGAGAATACAACACTATTTGATGAGAATGGACGACAGAATATCCCAGATGACGGCCAGAAGCGCTGGATAATGTCCGGCATGTTGCCTGTTGGGTAGGTAAAGGGTCGCTCGTTGTTTGTTGTTGCTTACTTGTTGATTTGAAGCGAAATGAGTACATCCCGAGGAACTACGGAGCCTATCTTTCTTAGCTTTTGTGTGTGTCCTAGTCTATCCGAGTTATGCTGATAGCCCACTTAACAACATTTCACACCTTCCTAGCTATCGCTGGCTAACCAAAACAACACCTTGGACTTAGCTACCTTGGCTGTTGTGTCATGTTAATTCTTCCTCCGCATACCGGAGACGCACAGTTGTGCTTGTTGCTATCAAGTACCTCGCCTCTAAAACGCTACACCACCTACTTGAGTTGTGGTGCAAGTACTAAGTTTTTGAATCCCCTTTCATTTAACAGAACTGTAAATCGCTAGCAGGCATGCTTCGTTCTGTCTGTATCCTGGCATTACAGTATCATAATGTGTTCAGCTCACAAGCCTAGGCAATACAATCATCTACCGGAAAGAAATTGCGTGGTGCTCAGACGCATTGTCAACAGTTGAGTGTACTACTACTTGTACTGCATGAAACTTGGACGGTGTCAAACCGAGCAACTTTACGACTTTCGGAGAGAGATATTATGCCAATTGGAAAAGCCTCAGAATTGCAAGGTTAGATGAAGCTAGCTACGGGGAAGTCTACTCAATCAGGTAACAACTGAAGTCTCGCGGAATATCAATCGTAGAGTATGCGCTATTTTTCGATCCCAATTGGACGAACACGTGATCGGGGCTGTGCCATTTGCTAAAACTTCGACAGGTTAATTTAACTCATAGTAAATAGATATATTTTGTATTTCAGCTCTCGCAGTTCCTCTGCTCAATACTACCGGTAAATGCTCGCATTCGGCAGTGACCAGATCTGTGAACTCATTGATTACATTGTGCAGCAATTATAAAACACTTCTAATGCAAGTAGTCATATGCAACCCAACGCTTTACTGCTGAAGTTCGTGGAAAGCACTGTCCAGTAGCTGGCGCCGTTCGTTGCCCAGACGCTTCAGTTCGTGAATTGCTTTCACGGTCAGTGCACCGAATGGTGATATTTGTCCAGTAGGAGAGACTCGCAATTCCGACACAGGGGAGATCGGGCTTTCCGACACGCTCTCCACCGGACGCAAACCATCGTCTGGGAAAATACCTGAATCTTGTGCTTATCGGTCGTCTCAAGGCTGAGAAGCAGCGTCTCCTCCTCTTGTTCGAGCCGCGCAATGGAGCGCAGCAAGTTTAACACGGTCGAGCTGCAGTTACCATGACTCAACAGAGCACGAGCCAGTGGACTCACCCCAACGGAACCGGAGCACGGACTCCGAAGATTGAAATGCAACTTCTGGTGCTGGAAAATACCGCAGTCCATGATGTCGGCGCAGGTCGGTCGCAAGAGAGGATCTTCTTGCACCATGGCACAGATTAGCTCTGCAATCTGTGGGTGCTCGTCAAGAAGTGAAGGCGGCAGTTGACCCTTGCGAGCATTGCTCAGCACCACGTAGCGCTCCATCTGCGTCGTGAAAGTGCAAAACAGCTCGCAAAGCAGGACGCCAAGGCTGAAAACATCACTAGGAGCAGCACACGTCTGGTGTCCGTGTGTTTGCTCCGGGCTGCTGTACAGTGGCGTACCGACGCCCACCGATAATTCAGAGACCTCCTCCATTTCTTCGTCGGTGCTGTTGTACGTCAAGGTATCGAAGCTGTCGTCACCCTCTTCACAAAGGTAACGCGAAGGGTGGAGATTCAGACTAGTCTGCAGCGTGTTCTTGGACAAGCCGAAGTCACCGATCTTCACACACGACTCGCGAGTCAGGAAGATGTTGGCTGGCTTGACATCGCGGTGAACGAGACCCTGCTTGTGGACGTATCTCAACCCGTTCACGATCTGGTGGAAGATGTGCATGTTCTTCACGGTGTCGATCTCACCAGACTTTCGCTGCTCCATCCAGTCTCGCAGCGAATTACCCTCGTAGAGAGACATCTGAATGTACACATCGATCTGCGTGATGAAGGCTCCTGGAGTGGATGCAGACGAGTCCAGTGGCTTAGGACGAGGTCGCTCCGTACGCTGCTGCCGGTTGAACGTGTCGTCGCCGTCCTCGTTAATCCGTTGTGGGCTGTTTTCCCCCGCTGCCAAACGCTGTGAGCGAGCAAGCGATATCCGGGGGCTAATATCGCGTTCGTCGTCTTCAGCCGCCTCCATCTCAAAGCCCAGGTCTCCGAAGCTAGCGACGCCCTCTTCATCTGGGTCGAACGAGTAGGCGTCCGAGTAGTTGGAGGAGCTCATGTCGACTTCATCGTCTTCACCACCGATGTCGCTCACGGAAGAGAAGCTGGATCGTCCGGTGGGGCTGGACGATCCCGCCGGACTACTCGTTCGTCTCGTTAGCGTGTACGTCGGGGAGTAACACGGACTCTCCGGTTGCTCGACCTCTTGACCCTTGTTCACCGCCGGAATCAGCGAGCCCAGTACCCACGTGTTGTAATATCGGCAGACGTTTTCATGATCAAGTCCGGCAAGCACAAGAGCCTCGTTCATCATCACGTCGCGCACTTCCGACGGATTGAAGTACGTCTCCGGCTTGAACCAGAACTGCTCGAGCTTGACCGCGTACCAATGGCCATCCGTGTTCGACTTGCACTTGTACACTTTGCCAAAGCCGCCCTGGGCGATCAATTCCTTCTCCGTGAAGTCCGTTTCGAACGGGCTGGACTTCTCGAACAACCCGCTGCCCGACCGCTCACCCGGTCGTTCTTGGCGACGCTGGGGTGGTGGTGGAGTCATCGACGACTGCGGCTGGATGGGTTTACCGTTCTGGACAGGGGTTGATAAGCACCGCGCGAGTGGCAGGATGACCGGACTCTGCCATGGTTTCGGCGGCGTGGTCGAGTCTCTCTTCTTGTCGACCCGAGACGGAATTTTCGAGGGTCTGAGCATCGCACTCACGCAGTGGTTGGCGCAATGAAGGGTGCCGATCGAGCAATCTCAAATCGAAGAAGGAGAAGTTCTCTACTTGCTCTCAAAAATAGAGGACATCGCCTGATCTGATCGCACGGGGCTACGCTATTATGGCTATCCCTCGATCCGTTTCAATTGCAGAGTCGCGGAGTACGTTGGGTTTGTGGGACTTATCGTGCAGTCAGCACTATGGCGAAGGAAGGGATCAACGGTGTCTTTGGGAAGCCCAAGCCTGCGCGAAGCAAGGCGGGCAAGGCGTCCGACCGACTGGAAGAAGATGCGCAGGCCATGGAGGCGCGACTGCTGCAGCTTCGGGTGAGCATGATGGAGGAAAACAGAAACGGGATGCTGAACTACCCCCTCAAGCACGCAGGAAACCGGTGGCGGAGTGCTCGCGAAGATCGAGGGAGTATGAGGCAGTACGCAAAGGATGTCCAGCAGAAAAAGACGTCCAAGAAGCAGAGCAAGAAGGAAGTGTCTGAAAGCGGTAAACCGTCTGGTGCGTCAACGAACTCCAAACCCAAGAAGAGTTCATCGCGAACCAAAGTGGCGATACTTTCACCAGCCACGGTAATGCAGTGGACAGTTCCTCAAGTTCTGGAGTGGTTAGCGGTGATCGGCCTGGAGGAGTTCCAGAGTGGATTCGAGTTCCACCAAGTTACAGGCCAAACGCTGCTCGGTTTGACTCCAGACGGATATGAAAAGCTTGGTGTCTTCAAGCTGTCCGCTCGCAATCGACTCCTCGCAGAGATGGAACAGATTCGTGCCCAACACGCGAAGACGCGAAGCGAAAGTCAAAATGGTGGTGCGGAGGCAGCTGAAATCATTGACCCCAAACTGCGTGACACTCCGCTTGTGCCGGAAGTATCATCACCTCCGAGCAGGCTGGCGGCAAAGACCCATTGGTCTCACGTTACGCCGCTTTCGGGAAATGCTGTTGCAAGTGGCGAAGGCCAGGTGCCTGTCAATTTGGCCGATGGAGAGTTTAACGAAGAAGCGAGTCACGCTTCATTCATGAAAGCGCTACTAGAGTGGAGAGAGAGTGACTCAAACCAACCTTCTGCAACATCAAACCAAGAAGAAGAATGGGTAAATCCCGTGTTCAGTGGCAGCAACCTCGACAAACCTGGGAATGAAGTGAGCGGTGGTGCTCTGTTGGAAGGCACATACGACGAACAAGAAGCGCACAAATCCTTCCAAGATGCTTTACTAGCATGGAGAAACGGGGGAAGTTTTACTACATCGGCAGCAAACCGCTCAGCTACTCCCGTCGAACAAGCCGAAACTGGGTGCACACCGGAAGAACGCAAAAGCTGCTGGCAGTGTTATCGTGTCGTGCAAGTGGATGATTTAGTTCATGATGACCAAACTAGCAAGGCATTCTGCAGCTCCGCGTGTCTAGAAGCATACCACGAGCAATATTCCCGCTTCTACACAACGCCATCGTGAGCTGTCAGCTTCTTGTATGAAAAGAAAAAGCACACAGCAGTGACGTTATGTTTTAATGAATAAGCTAATGGAGCTTCGTCCAGTGATTTGAGCCAGGCCTAGTGATTGTTATCATGCTCGACATCCTTGCTCTTTTTGCCGGTGCTTGTACAAACTAGCACCGACGAAATGCGCTTCACCGTACACCGGTCCATTACGTCAAAGTCAAAGTCTTCGGGTTCTACAGCATGACATACAAGTCTCGTGAGCTAGACACACCTTCAAATGACCATGAACACTAAATTACCCACCTTTGCCGTCATCTGGGGGCTTGGCCGCCGGTTGGATTGTATTCACTCCGAGCACATAGTACGGCTCCTTCGGCTTCGGTGGAATGCGAATGTTGAATGGGGATGTGAAGTTGTCTGCAGATACGACGCCCAGTTTCACAATTGCCTTCGAAGGGCTAGTAGGCTCCCCTTCTGTACTGACGGGGGCGGCGTCATTTGGAGATTGCGGTTCGTCCGTCGGTGGCTGGTTGGACGGGCTGTCCGAATCCTGCTGAGTCTCGCGCACGAGTTTCATCATCTCTTCGATCGAACCCATGAGCGCGTTTTCTATTCCAGTCATGTCATCGACATTCACAGTCTCGTTGGTGATATTTTGCAGAATTTGCTGCAGTCCGATCTAATGCGCAGAACGTATTAGCATTCAAGTAGCTCAAAAACAGTGTATGAAGTTCCAAACCTTTAGCGGCCGGACACTCTGATCAACAAACATGTACTGGTCAACAACAGTCGCCAGCGCACGCTCCACACTTGAGATTTCAATCTCTTTCACCTCAAGACGCTGCGATGTGCCGCGCTTTGATAATGGTATTTTCTCGGTCGCAATGTCTCGTGATTTTGCCTGGCGGCGACAACAGAGAAGAAGGTGAGTACATACTACCACATTTAGCGCAATTTATCTGTACTTACAAGTTGGTCGCGCAAAATCGCAATGCGCTCCATGTCCTCATCGTGCTTGGCATCCAACTCCTTCTTGATCTCTTCATGAGAAATGCATGTTCGAATGATTTCCTCCGGATCCACGCCCTCGTTATAGTGCCCAAAGCCCATGCGGAGGAAGGCTTGGCGGTACTCTTCTTGTGCCCCCATCTCGTCTGATGAATTCAGTGTCATAACGCTATTTCTGCGGGTGTTGTTTGGCGAACCTGTGGAGTGCAACAAATTATGAGCATACAGTATCCTCGGTGAAAGTGCCAGAACTTCATTTTGGTCGACTCACGAGGTCGGGAGATTCGACGTCCATTTGGAGAGGTCGCTTTGCCGTCTCCAGCGCCATTTGGTGCCTCTGCTCCGGCGCTCTGTGCATCCAGCAGCATTTGCATTTGGTCGTTGTAGTACTTTTCGAACTTGGCCTTCTCGCGTGCCCACTTCTGCCGCATCTCTACTTCACGCTTGTACTTGCGGAGGTTGGCTGCCATGTCTGCTTTCTGCTGAGCGAGTCGCGTCTGTATCTGATTCACAGCCTCGCTGGCGCTGATCTCCTTCTTCTGCAGCTCCTGCGTCTGATGATTCAGTTCCGCGAAGCGAGCCTTCAACTCGTTCGTCTCTTGCGTGATCTCGACGCGTTCGTTCAGCAGACGCTTCTTGATGTGCTCGAGGACCATCGTACTGCGCATGACCTCATGCGAAGCTTGCGCTCGCTTCTCCAGCTTGGCCTCCAGCTCGTTGATCTTCGTGTGTTTGGAGTACACCGGTCGTCTCGAGATCGACGCGATAGGCTGCAGGCGGTTGGGCTCCTCCACGATTTTGTCGTCGGGAGCATCTACAGCCTTGGCTGCCTGTCCTCGAGCAGCGTCTTCGACTTGGTTCCCGCCGCCAGTGTAGTGCAGCCCGAGCGCCCCGCTGTCCTTGATCAGGTCCTGCAGGATGAGCTTGGCCTTCTCCACCGCCTCGCGCTTCTTGGCCACTGCGAAGCGCAGCTTGTCGCTCTTGGCGCGCTTGAGCTCCACCACCTTGCGCACCTTGTGCTCCAGGTCGCGGATCAGCTCGTCGCTCGTGGCACCCACGCGCTCCCCATTCCCGCCGGCAGCAGTCGTCGGCCCCCGAGTTGGCGACTCCGGCGCAGCAGCAGCAGTAGCAGTAGCAGGAGGAGGAGCTCCAATGAGCAGCGCCGCCGAATGCGGCCGCAGCTTGCCCTGCAAAGGCTGCTGACTCGCCACCAACGACGACGCCGCGGCCTTCCGCTGACTACTGCCCGTCGCCGGACGCGGCGGCGACATCGCCGCAATGGAATAAGGCGCCACAAACCTCCGTCCGTTTCACAGATGGCTACACGCACTTCAACTTGCGTGTAGCCATGTTCGCTTCAGCATCCCACTGGTTTTCGACGTGACGAGCGCGCGAAGGGACACGGAGCTCACTAGCGCTGTAGCCATGAGCGACGCGGGCGGCGGCGGCGGCTTCCGCGGCGGCCTGCGCAGCCAGAGCTCGGTGCAGCTCATGGGCTTCATCGACCAGTGCGTGCGCGTGGACGTGCGCGAGACGACGGAGGAGGGCGAGCTGCGCATCCGCGGCTACGAGACGCTGCTGGGCGCCAGCACGGCCGTGCTGTCGTGCATCCAGGTGCTGCGCCGCATCATCCGCGAGTACGCGTACGGCCGCGTGGGGCGCGAGCTGCAGCACCTGTCGCTCACTGTGGCGTCCTTCGAGCGCGTGCTCTACACGTTCATCAAGGAGGAGATCGTCGTGGCCTCCAAGCACTACGCGAGCCGCCCGCCCGTGGACTTCCGCGCCAAGACGGCGCTCAAGGACATCATCCCGCTCATCCCCACGGACGAGCGCTACACCATCCTCTCGGGTGGCGTGGCCTCGCTGCTGCGGCACGCCACCAGGTCGCTCGAGGAGACCCGCCAGGTGCTCGAGGAGCTGCAGTCCGGCTACAACCCGGACCGCGAGAACCGCTGGTCGCGCACGTCCGTGGCGCTGCTGCTCGCGCTCGTGTTCTTGTACAAGCGGTTCCGCATCCGCACGTCCTTCCGGCAGTTCCTGCTGCAGGTGCTGCCCACGCGGCAGATGGTCAAGTGGGGCGTCGTGCTGCTCGTCGCGGCCGACTACTGGAGCCGAGCCATGTACCGCTTCTCCAACCTCAGGCGCATCAAGGTGCACCACGCGCGCGTGCTCATGGCGCTGCGGCTCTTCCTGCTCTGCCAACACGTGCTGCAGCGCGCGCGGCCCATCAGCAACGCGTCCGACCACCGACTGCTGATCGACAACCCCATGGAGGCCGACATCGACGACGACCTCAAGAACGCCACGACGCTGCTGGTCGAGCGCGTGCCGCTGCCTGCCGAGTACTACGACCGGTCGTCGGAGCCCTGGGGGTTCACCGCCTTCAAGATCGGCACCAACGTGCTGACTGCCTCGAGCGCCTTCGCCCACTCGATCCTCGGACTGCAGAACAAGCTGCTGCTTAAGATCTTCGGCCCGCCGCTTATCGTGATGGCTATTCCGTACTACGCCATCCGCAACGCCAAGGCGTCGCGCTACACGACCCGCACGCTCATCGATCAACCGAATGTGGACGTGATCCGCATGGGGTGGCAGGTCTTTGGCGAGTCGAGGCTTGTGCGCCTGATTACAAGCCTTCAGTGCCCCAAGATCCCCGTGTTTGAGGAGCAGTTCCTGGCTGCAGACGGCTCTGGCTTGAGCAAGAAGCGGAAGGATGCCTCCGATATCGGCATTTACCTATATAGTGCTCGACCGATGGAGTCGGTCAAGGCTGGGACTTGGACAAACGCCTGCACGCCATTGACCACGAGGATGATCGCCTGCGGGTTGCCGTCGACACGTCCTGTACTTCTGTACATTCACGGCGGGGGCTTTTTCGGGCGGTTTATTGCGAAGGACTTCTACAACCTAACGAATTGGGCGTGCGTCTTGGGGGCAGTCATCGTCTACGTCGGTACGTTTTGTTTTCTCCTGTGGACAAGAGATACATAATGGTTGACGGGGCTGTCCGCTTTTGTAGATTACGGTCTTGCGCCGGAGACACAGTACCCTGACTCCATGAACCAATGCTACACCGTGTACAAGTGGGTGCTCAATGGTGGATTGGGCTTCCGACCTGGCAAGATTGCACTCTTCGGTGAAAGTGCTGGTATGGATTTTGTTTCGCCTGAATGTTAATATGTGATCTAACTTGGGTTGTTCCGCTTGCAGGTGCGAACATGGGAGCGGCGATGTGCATTCGATGCATCCAGGACGGCATCGAGCTGCCGAGTGGGAACGTGTTCATGTTCCCGGCTTTGAACTTGCATTTGTCTCCATCGCCGTCGCGATTCTTGCACCAGAATGACCCGGTGCTTCCGCGCGGCATCCTCGAGCTGGCACTCACCTCGTACTACCCCTCGCACGGCCACTCGAACCAGTACAAGTTCAACATCCACGACCCGTGCGTGTCGCCGGGGCTGGCCGAAGACTCACTGCTCGAGAAGTTCCCGCCGACGTCGCTAGTAGTCGGTGACCTGGACCCCTTGCTGGACGACAGCGTCGACTTCTACACGCGGTTGTCCTTCCTAAAGGTTCCGTCGACGCTGAAGATCTACTCGGGGCTCTCGCACGGCTTCCTCATCTACGGCGACCTGGTCCCGGAGGCTCAGAAGGCGATCGACGAGACGTGCGAGCGCGTCCAGAACTGCATCCGGTTGCGGTGAAGTTGGTAGCAATTAATGAGAAATACTTGCAGTTGTGGTATAGCATTGAATTGAAAGGCAACATATCTTTCTTCTACATGCATCTATCGATATGCAGCAAAAAGGGTCGAACAGAATCTTGGCCACAGCGGCACTTATGACCTCACGCCGCTCCCCAGAGCAGTCTTAGTATCACATTGCGCCTCCAGGACCTCTTGTTCACGTTGTGTTGATCTCCGATCTTGCTTGTCGTTGTTGTTACGGTTCCGGAACCGACTGAGATCCATCTGGCCACGCGGGGTTGAGTGCCGGCCGTTCGCAGCACCACTGGACCATCGCGTCTTCTTCTCCTCGCGGTTGTACGTCGTGTTCACAAGACCCTGCTCCACAAGCTCCAACACCTGCGTTTTCAACTCCAGGGCCAGGTCCTTCTCCACGAAAGTCTCCTCAAAGCGGAATGACAACCAGAGGTACAAGTCGATAATCTTTGCCTTGATCTCGACATCACCCAATGCCTCGGCCGTTCGCGGTGGATACTTCGGCAGGTAGATATCCAGTTTGACACTTTGGCCGAGCGAATGAGCCCGGGCGTACTCGAGGAACACCTTGCGAGCGAGGGGTTGCGCAGGCTCACGGGGACATACAGAATGTGAAGCGGTCCGAAAGCGTCAGCTCCGTGTCTCGCAGCAGCGTTGCCGCATCCTTCATGTCCTGGTGGTTGCACATGAAGTAATCACCATCCAGACGTGCCAACATCACGTACTTGTCCACGAGGTCAGCAAGATCCGTGATTCCAGGCAACTGCTTGGCGAACTCTTCCATTTGCTCTGAAGACGGGAACAGACCTGCTGATGTAAGTGGCGTCGGTACTTCATCGTACGACTCCTTTAGATACTCCAAATCCTCTTCCAGTAAGCATGTCGCCTCGCCAGATGCAAAATCGCTGCCATAACGACCTGCACGTCCAGCAATCTGCTTCGCCAACGAAGCCGGAATATCAACCATACCGCCACTGCCGCCTGAGTACTTCTTCACCGTTGCGAACACGACGCGCCTGATGTTCAGGTTCAGCCCCATACCCACGGCATCGGAAGCGACCAAAATGTTGAAGTCGTTGTTGCGGTCATTGAACAAGCGAGCCTGCTGAGAACGCGTCTCGGGCGGAAGCTGACCGTAAATGATACAGCATTTCTGCCCAGTCTTGATTTCAATGTCACGCTTGATTTGGAAAATGTCGCGTCGCGAGAACGCCACGACACAGTCTCCTGGGCGGATGTTGCTGTAATTGTTCAGGTGGGTCGTCGAGATCTCCAACGGAGATCGGCGTTCGTACGAACGCAGTTCAAAGTCGTCTCCAGTGGTCTCCGCGAACTTCCTGACGAGATGCACAGCCTCACCTGATCCACACACGTGGATCTCCTTCGCCTGCAGCCCGAAAAGCGCGCGGGTCCACGCCCAGCCACGCTGTGGGTCTCCGATGAGCTGGATCTCGTCGATCACAGCCACATCCCACGGCCTGTTGATGTTCGCCATCTCCACCGTGCAGGACACGTGGGTCGAGTACGGCACGATCTTCTTCTCCTGTCCGGTGACCAGCGACGTGTAGAGTCCGTCCATGTTCATGCGCTCGAAGATCTCGAGCGCCAGCAGACGCAGCGGGCCGCAGTAGATGCCTCCGTCCTCTCCAGCCTGCTTCAGCCTCTCCAGAGCCTGGTGGGTCTTGCCGCTGTTGGTCGGTCCTTCGTGGTAGATGATCTTCCGCTTCATGGCCGTGGCGAACGGGTACATCTCGTGTGGCAGCCTCAGGTCCGTGAGCTGCTGGAGCGACAGCGCGTTGTCGTTGTCCTCGTCCGTGGCCAGGTAGCTGTTGGCCTTGGCATAGTCCAGGAAGTACGGGTAGAAGATGAAGGAGCTGTGTCTCTTGACGTGGTCCAGGTCCTGCCAATACACGAGAGAAAGAGAAAAGGTCAATATACCTGGGCTTCCAGAGCTCTTCTGGGCGCGACAAGGGCCGCGATCGTTGGTGCTTACCCTGGCGAAGGCGGCGAGCTCCTCCTCGTCCTCGAAGTACTTGGCCGGGTCGGACAGGAAGGACTTGCGGAAGCTGGAGGCCGCCAGCGCCCACTCCGCCGGGTTCATGCCGGCCTTGACCACCAGCTCCTTGGCCTCGAAGTTGCGCGGGAAGTTGCGCATGCGGCGGTGCACGCGCCGCGCCACGTCCGACGGCCACTTGATGCGCTGTTGCTGCTGCTGCTGCTGTGGCTGCTCCGCCGTCGCCGCCGCCGCCGAGAAGCTGCGCGTGTGCAGGAGCAGCAGCAGTCGCTCGACGCTGCAGGCGCTCGATTGTGCGCGGAGGCCGCGCGTGGCGGCTGAGGCCGGCGCTGTCAGCAGCTGTAGAGACGGGTGCAGGGTGCGCAGCGGCGCCCTGGAGAGCTGCCGGGCCGCGCGCAGCATGGTCGGGCAGTCAGTCGCAGCCAGTGGCGGAGTGTGGCCAGGAAGAGCTCACGCACGTGAAAGGTGGTGTGGCGTACGTAGAATTGCGGCTCAAGAGCCAAAGGCGTTACAAACCCCTATCGGTTACGAACCCGTGGTGGAGACCTCCCATTCGACCAGCTGAACGATCGCCGAGCAGCGCAGTCATATGACGGAAGACGGAAATGCCAAAGGCGCGAGAGAATGGACGTCGCTGTACATATCAAGGAGCAGCCAGCTGGCGAGCGTCTCGCGACGCAAGACGCACCTTACGGGGACGTGACTGGGCTCTGCACGACTATTATAGCGCGACGAGGCTCCTTCTTTAGCTTGCTGCACGCTGGTCTGGCGGCATTCGAGGTCTTTCGTGGCTTGTAACGCTGCCAATGCGCCACTGTGAAGCCAAGCAAATGCAACGGGGTGGGGAGACGTTGCTTCTCCTAGGAGTGAATCGGTCGCAGATTTCGTCGGTGCCGTGGTGTCAAATATGGGAAATGCATCTGCGACTGGGCTACATAGGTGGTTGTCGCCGCCGATTTCCACCTGAGGAAGATGAGCGATACAGCAGGAGTGGACGCAGCGTATTCAGTCCTGATGTTTCGAGTTCCGTTGGCGGACTAGAGTGGCGTCTGCTGCAGCAGCTGCTGCTCGATACGTTACGACTTCCATGCGGGCTAGCGTGTCATAGTTTTTGGAGTTGACCTGGCATGTGGCTGTGCACATGAAACTGTTTCGCGGTGAACGCTTGTCACTTCGCTTGACAGGACAATCGTCTTCGCTGTCGACCCCGCTGCCTCGATTGATTGTGACACTACCGGCACCTGCCAATTTTGAATTGTGCGTGGATGGACGGTTAAGGTGCTTGGCTTGTCGCGGGCCCGGATTTCAACACAGTTCTGAAGATCAATGCAGCTTGCCCAAGACTCGCGCTCTGGAGAACTGCTGACGAGGTCAGTCGATAATAGTTGCTCTGGATTATTGGGAGATGGTGTGCAGCGAGGCCATATACGAGACGCACAATGCACACCAAGGACACCGCTGCGGCATTACGCTGGACGATACTTTCGATATCGTTATGTTGCTTCTTGCGTACATTCTCCACCTCGGCGCTTTTTGCCAGGTGAAGCTGTGGCCAGGAGCTGAGAATCTTCAAAACACGACGAAGCAGTGGAAGTCTCCTTTGTAGCTCAGCAAGTCCGACGTCACGGTCACCTTAGTACACTGAGGTGGTAAATGGCGAGCTTATGATCTTGATGAGTTATACAGATACATGTACACTTCACCAAGCAAAAATGTTATGCTTTCGGGTGGGAGGAATACGTATTTCTGTCCTGTGGTAGATGACATGATTGCTTACCATCAGACTGGGCCGCAGTCACTGATGCCGTTTTAATGAACCTCCCCATGCACGGACAAGGAAGGAAACCACCGATGAGTGCCATGGGGTGTGCTGCATGGTAATTGCATCGTATATTATCACAATGACTGGAGATTCTGGTTGTTTTTCGCCGTGAACAGTTCTCATCTGGCTTCACACAGAGTAGCTCGCTTTCACAAAAGCATGGTGACCAAGTGAAATCCTGGTATCTACCAACAGCACGTGCGCGTGCAGGCCTCCCTTCGATCAGCAGGGGAAATGCGCTCAAGTGCTGCTACATGGGTAATGCACCCGCTCAGGCTCTACATCCGCGGATGGAGCAAGTGCACGCTGGCACAACACCACTACGAGTACTTAGCAATACTACAAGTTCCAGGCGGTCAGACTCATACCTGCGCATAGATATATCTGCCAAGTTGTCACTTGCGCGTGGGAATCACTATCGATTGGTGCTCATAAAGAAAGCATGGCGTCGCAGGCACTTTATCCCTCACTGACGTTGTGACTGAGCTTTCGGATCAGAGCTACAGACTACAAACACAGCCCGACTCTATTCGCTGAAAACCATTGACGTCGCAGTTGCACGTTAAGGAGGTTCAACCTGTCAAACGTGCACTTTGCTTATTCGTCGGATGCCGGTAGCTGTCGTATCGCTACTGACAGCCAACGCATGCGCAGATGCAGCTACATTTACGCGAGCACCATTGACGGCGGCCCGATACACGCGTGCATATGGATGTTGGGGTTACTACTGCGTATCCGCTCGACGAGAAAGGAGGCAATCACACCGGGATGATCTTCGTGCGGCAGCCAATGCACGCGTCCTGGATCAAGTTTTTCAGTTGAAAACAGTGCTGTTCTTTGGGCGTCGCGTGATGTTACTAGCTGTTTCGCAAACACAATGGAGTGATCCGCGGTGGTAGACAGCGCTTGATGGGGTAATATTCGGTGGCCACGTACGAGGAGGAGTAAGCATTTTCTCTTCGATTTGTAAGATGAACCCGAAGAGCTACGCCCAGTTGGACTTTGATTATCATCTGCTCGAATGATACTTGGTATGTTTGAAGTGCGTTCAAGGCCTGGGTCGAGTCAAAACACGCAGGATAATGCAATTTCAGTTTTGCCTGACACATACGACGACTGCGCAAGATTATTTCATGATGGACGGGAGTACCACGTCATTCCTCCTGCTAGGCGAATCTTCTTCGAACTGTCAATTTATTTGCTCTGAAAAGACCTTGTTGCATGGGGTGGCAGGCTCTTGCGGATGCGAGTGAATACCCTTCCCATTCCAACTGCTCTGTGCACTCAACAGTTGCATGGCAGTATTCTGGGCAAAATTCGTGTTGGACAATTGCTTAGGAGCATACTACCCTGTAGCAGATTTCGGGCTCGTAAAATTGTTATGGACTGGGTCAAGCATCGAAAAGTGCAGCGGGGTGATGGCATCTGCTGGCAAAAAACAATGTGGAGGTCGAGTGGGATTAGTGAGGGTTTTGCTGTCTACCAGTGTCCGGAGAGCAAATGTGCAAGTGAGGGAGGTACAGATATGATACTGTTGACGCGGCTCAGTCTCTATAATTGCCTCCACCACAAAGTATTCTCCAACTCTGGCATTTTGTCTGAATCGTGAGCTTTGCCCGCTACCCAATCAATCGCTTATCTTTCTTTTTCTTCGCGTGAACCTGAACCGTGATGCAAATCTTCACTTGAAGCTGCGAGGTGTCGCTGTCCACGAGGTGATGCGGGCTACTAATGATGTAATCCAACTTGGCAGTTCAGCCCAGTTTCAACGAACAAAGTGCAAACACAGTTCTGATGTACCCCAGCTATGATGCACAAGGGACGAGATCGTGGTATCTGATACTGAGCATTAATCAACTACTACATTTCCTCGCTACCGATCCTATGCAACGCGGTCGTACATTCCAATCATCTCGTAAGTAGGATACCACGCTTCCACAACATCATGCTTGGAGTTGAATGACATCGCTTGGAAATCTGGAGCGTGGTTGTTGCTGTCCATCCTCCAGATTCCCTCTTCAACGATGGCCTTAATCACAAGGCATCTGGGATTGCCTGCGAAGTCTCGCTCCTGGTTGGCCGCTCCCACATCGATCTGCAGTTTCCACCGCAGAGCTGGTTGAGTGCCGTTGCCGTTGAGAGGCCACGAGCTCATTTCCACGACGAAGCTGCTTGGTGACATGAGCTTACCGCGGTAGTCCCCGTAGCTATGCGCGCCAAGGGGAATGGAGCTGGAGAGGCCACTTGGGAAATGACTGAAGATTCGTTGCCGGCTATCCAGCACTAACGTCATCCCAGACGGGTTACTTGGCGCGGCCATGCGTGTCTTCCCCTATGGACGTCACCACGAACGTTCCAGTCCGAGTAAATTTCCAGTGACTGCCCGTCCACCGGTCTGATGTTGACACGGGCCATCTCGCGCATGAACGTCAGCAAACAACCAATCGAGACGTTGGTCGCAGAGGAGCCTCGGATCGGCGTCAGCAACGAGCGATGCCCGTTGAAAACCCACGAACCGTCAAACATCGACGCCTGACTCTCATCTCTGCGCCAAATTGTTGCGACTTGGCGTCAGGTTGGCCTGCTGTAGAAGGAACTGCGCTCGAAGTTGCGCCACGAACTCATGCATGCCGAACATAGTGCTGGAGGACAGAACATTCAACACAACGGACCGCAGCGGCTTCAGGTGGTCATACTTAAACACGACCGTCGTGATCTCTTCACATAGGAGAGATAGCGATGTAGACGACGAAGCAGACAGATCTTCGCTCCAACCGATGAAACGATCCACCAGCTTGCACATCAGTGTGACGGCTTCCACGTATCCAACTCGCAGTCGGCGTTTGTCCAGCAGTGCTGCGCTGTACGACCGGAGGAAGCGTTGGTACAGGTCCAAGTTCGCACTGTCTAGCGCCAACCACGCAGCCAGGTTACCACAGATACCCACTAGGCGTTTGAGTGGTCCGGGTGCGCCTTCCGCACTCGCAACTTCGTCGTCAAGTCTGCCTCCATCTCTACTGGCGCGAGCGAGTGGCTCGAGGAAAGCCCACGAAAGTGGCGGCCCTGCTTGTGGCTGAACGTCTTTCTCGTCGTCGCTCTCCCCAAAACTTTACCAGCTACCGAGCGATAGCCTGCAGTTTGATCTCTGAAAAGCAAGCTCAGCTGCTCCAAGAACGGTTGAAACGACGAGGCATTCATGTAGCGCAGAAAGTAGTACAGGATGGCGAGCTGCTTCGAGGACGTCATGACGTCCGGGTGGCGGCACTCCCACAGCTTCCGGTCCTGCCAGAGTGCCTCTGCTTGAACCTCTGCTACCTGTTGCACCCGGGAAGCTGGTGGCCTGTGCTCAATAGCGACTGAATCGTGCGTATTGGCGCTGTGCGTTTCGACGTCCGCATTGACGCTGTGCTGGGTCCCCACCGCCGCACGCAGCGCCTCCAAGGCCTCGCGTTTCCGCCCGCACCTCGCTCGGAGCTCGGCGATAGGACACAACCATAAACTCGGACGAAGAAACGAGACCCACGACGCGCAACTGTGACTGGACGCGCTGGAAGACGTAGACCCGCAGCGCGTGCTTCGTGAAGCGCTGCGCCTTGGTGGCGGCGCTTTCCCACTCGTAGTACCATCGCGCGCCAGGATTGATCTGGAAGAGGCTGCTGTGCTGAAAGAGGGGAGGCGCAGGTCAGAAATGCACTACTACACCCCACACAGTGCTGACAGAGGGAGGAGATCGGTCGCACGTACATCGGCACCAGCAGCGTCGCGCACCACGGCGCCTTCGATCCACGTGCCCTTGGGGGTCTGCTCCGTCTGGATGGAGCTCGCGACGTCGTCGTAGTCGATCGTGGCGTTCAGCGCCAGGAAGTTGGTTTGGGCCTCCTCAAAGTGCGCGTACACCAGCAGACTGCTGGGGTTGGCCGTGGACACCGTCGGCGGCGTGTCGGCCTGTTGCTGCTGCGCGGGGCTGACGAGCTGCACGCGCACGCAGAGCGACGAGCCGCAGTAGCTGCGGTTGAGGTGCTCAGGGCAGCAGTGCGGGAAGCAGCGCAGGATCTGGCAGGCAGGCAGGACGGCGCACGCGCGCCAAGCAGTAGAACCAAAGGGCGTCAGACTACATGGTGTACTGCATTTTGGTGTGGGTGACTGGCCAGCTAGCAGCTCGATGGCTAGCAGCCAGGTGCAGTGCGTGGCAGCCAGAGGTGGCGCACCTTGGTCTTCTTGGTGCGATTGGTCCTGCGACAGCAAGCAGCATGGACATTGCAGGCGGACTTCAGTACTCGAGGACCCTTTTCCCTCGCCCCTCTCCCAGGATTATTTAGGTAGGGGCTATCAGAATGCGAGTGCATACCGTTTGTACTCGCCCAGGAACAGCGCCGAGTGGCGGCAGCCCCGCCGCTCGAAGTGGCAGGCGACGGCGCTCATGGCCGGCGGCGTAGAGCAAGAAATCTTGCTCTACCCGACAAAACGGCGACTGGCCCGCGCAGCGGCGTGGGCGTCCGCCAGAGTTGGGGCCATCTTTTTATGACTAGCCACAACCCCTTCAGCGAGGATGCGCGAATCGGTCCTTCTTCGGCGCGCCGATTGGTCCTCAGGAGCAGTCGCTGGCTTCACGTCGCGTACACTCGTTTCAGTGTCCTTCAGCCGCTCCGATTGGTCCCCCCGACGTGATACTCGGGCAGGATTGGCGGATTACCGCTGCCAATTTTCGCGATAAAAGCCGACACAGTGACGAAAACCCCGGTTGTCGGACGTGGCGTTACGAACGTGTGTCGGTTACGTGTTTGAAACTGTTTCGAGCTGGCAAGCTGCTTCAACGCGCTGTGAAGCGGCTGCGCTGGGAAAATTCGGTTCATTAACTTTGAAGCGGGACCCCACTTTCCGGGTGTGCGTGGCTCCAACGAGCTGCACCCGCCTATTCGCCCATGGGTATCGAAAGGCTCAGCAGCAGCGAATGGTGCACTGCTTTATAATTTGCATTGTAGTGGAGTTTGTGCATCCTTTCTCATACACCGAGTTCGAGTTGTGGTCGACTGGATTGAGACTGAAGAGCTGCGGGCCGACCGCAACTGCGCTGCAAGCAGCTCGGTCCGTGCCATAGTGTTACGAACCTCCCAGAAGCAGTTACGAACCGTCTGTGCTCGGCCCCCGCAGGGGTGGTCTCGGAGTATCTTACTTGCGCGGCCTGAGCACTACGAGGTTCCTCGGCGACGGGAGTTCATCCAGGCGAGTGCACTAAATAGCACCTGCCACGTGGTGTGTCCGCCATGGCCAGAGACGTGGCACAATAAAGTCAAGGCCAGTTGACAGCACCAGGGAGACGCTCAGCTTTTCGTTAGTCGCATGAGAATGCGTTGACTGCGCTCTCGCCGTTGGGAACGGAATCTCTCAGAGACGCGCGGGAGGTAACGAAGGTGTCTACTGCTCCAAGATGCTGTGTGCTGTTGCTGAGTGTTTCGCTTAGGTGCGGATTGAAACAGGATGCTGGCGAGTTTGATGAATGCGGGTTGCTGAAGCGAACAAGTAGGTACTGTGTGAGGGAAAAGAAGAAACTACAACGGTGCGGCGTCTCGACATCGGAGGTACTTCTACGTGCAGCGGAGCTGGCGATAGCTACACTAGTAGTGCATCGCAGTACAGTGCACCGTGCCTTGTATCCGCGGTTTGCTTAATTCCCATGTCGATATCTACAGTACTTCCTGCGTCTGACTCGCCGCAACCCCGTTATGTCGTTTCGTTTCGTTTCGTTTCGTTTCGTTTCTCAGTGAGGTACGTTGATGTCACTTAGTTCTAGCTAACGACGTCCTATGTCCGTACCAGCAGAAGCCTCTTTATCTTCCGTTGCCTACCAAAACTCTAGCCGTAGCACCTGGCCCAGCCTAGAGTTGCGCTATGATTTACACCGTGGCATTCGCGGGTTCCGAAGATCCCTCAGTTAAGGTTCGGGCTATCCAATGCCCCACGTCATTCTGGGTATGAGCTGCAGCAGCTTTCCACTGGGGGTTGAGGACCTCCTACGTGTATGGCGCTCGTTGTGCGCTAATTTTCGAATCCACCGCAATCTTCGCAAGGGTGTCAGCCATTTTGTTGTACGCTCTGAGATGATGTTGCCACGAGAGCACGCAAATAGATCTGCTATATCATACGCAGCGCTCTTTCTCGGCGTGGAACGAGATGCCATCAAGCCCGGACTTCGGCAATAGCGGGAAAAGTGTATGTGATTGACCGTCCATTCAGTGCGTGGGTCATTTCTCTGTTGACTGCTTACACGTGGAGCTCGTCTGTGCAGTTTTGTTGTTGTTGCGATGTAGTTGTTTGTGCTTTATTGGCAATGCGGAGTTCGTGCGGTACCAGTGATACCGTACTGACAAAAAAGCTCGGAACGCGAAGAAGAAGAAAAAAGCTTTGAGCTGACGGCGGCGGTGCGCAAGAATAGTGGTTGCATCCCTGCGCGATTTTGATTTTCTGACATCAAGTGTGTTAAATGCGTGGCTATCGATCATTGCGTGAGCGAAAACGGCATCCGTGATATCTGGATGTTGGTGTCCGTAACACAGCCATTTGGCGTGACGGAATGATCGATGCTTGCAAATTTGCTGACGCGTGCCGTTTTCGCTGGTGTGGATCGTGTTCATAAGTATACAGATCTGTCAGTAGATACTTATCGAGTTGAGAAGATATTTTCAACGCTATTAATCGATATTAGCTATTTATCGATTGAATAAATAGGCATCGTTATGGATGTGGAACGAAAACTGGGTTCAATCGATGTGCTGCATCTGTATATTACCGAGATGATCAGACGAGGCCGGTATTAATTTCGCCGGAGGTATGACGGTGATATGCGGAGGCCGTGGTTTTATTTATGAGGGTATGTTACTTCAGCAGCAAAATATCTTTCGGCAAGGTGGGTGGTGGCGGTGCGTGATTTTCGGCTCCTGGAAATCCAACATGCACACTGAACTAACTCGAGCTGACAAATTGGCAGCTTCTCGGTGTTGACGAGGTTCCTCGGAGCCCTCTTGGCTACCCTTTACCATTGTCCTACGCCGCAAGGGGATCCCCGCTGCCATATTTGGCTCCGGGGTCCGCGATTTTTACCCCGTTGGCATATACGTATATACTCCACGTTCTCCCAGACCAGTGCCAGGGTGTTATTGTATTCTGAGGGGATATATAACTTTTAGTCCACGTTTACCTCTACCGGTGGAACTGGTCTTAGGCGGCCATCGAACTAACTGCAAATAAATACATTTTCTTTAAGTAAAAAGAACACAGCTATCTGAGCGGTTGGAACAGTTATGGATCGGTAGTCATTGTGAATGATGAGTAGATTATATCATCCTAATATCGAGTGATCCCTGGCTGTGCTTGCCTGTGTTTTATGGAGGTCTGCTTGTAGATCATGCACGCACAGGGACGGACGCGGTCTGGTACCCAGTACTAGGCTAGCACAGTCGAGCAAACCTCAGTAAAATACTATTTCAAAGTAGTTTGACAGACTTGAGCGCATGTATTGCAAATCTCAATCTGCCAGTTCAATTTTGCATCGCGAATGCCGCTGAGTTGACCGCATTCGTGTATAGTAGCCCAAAGCATCTTAATTAACTACTGTAGTTCTTCGTAGTTAACCCCCAGCGCATAATGTGCTGTTACTTGACGTTGGTGGAGGCCAACTAGATTGAATTTCCATACTGCTGTGCTAGTGTACTCCCTAACACTAACATGTTAGTTACTATACATGTTAGCTAACTGTTAGTTAGTGTCTAGTATTTTGAGCTAACATGTCAGTAGAAGTTAGAGAGATAAGCGTGAACTCGACGGCTAGAAAACTTGAAAGTGAGCTTGTAGTCTCCTTTGCCGCATCTAATAGCGTACAAAATCGAAGTCATTTTAGTAACACGCTAGCTAGTGAGCTGTTAGCCAAATTGTCGCTAAAGTACAGAATTTTGGCCCTGACATGGGTGTTTTTTATTAAAAACGTTGGAGTGTTTTCCTATAATGAACCACTTAAGTTATCTTATGGTCTCAACTTATAAAAACTTATCCAAGACTGTGAGAGACATTGCAAAAGCAAATATGGCTCACGATTCCTCCTCACGTTAAGTTGAATCATAGATTGGGTGGTTACCATAATAATTTTTCGTCCTGAATTCCTCGTGCACCATTGCTATTCATGGCACGCGCTTTGGATAGGTCCTAAAATACGTCTTATGTATCAAGCAGAGCGCATTAATGTGCGTAGTCACCATCCACTCCATTTAGTTGAATGGGTAGGTTGGGAAGACCTGACTTGGGAGCCCGCTCGCAATTTGCCTGCACAGATGATCGCAGCTTTTGAAAGAGAGGAAAACCAAGGGGCATGGCCAACTTACATCAGAGTTCCAGGAGGGCATTGGCGCGCAGAACTACGTGGAGACTCACTGCCTAAGTAAAAATCCTGCTTCGCAGACTACTTTAATCAATACATTACTTATTGTTCTTACTATACAATACTAACAGGCACTAACATGTATAGTTTTGAACTAACATGTTAGTTAGTGTCTAGTAATTCGGACCAACGTGTCAGTGGAGTACACTATGTTGTGCGAATATCAACAAACATTTGCCCTGCGAGCTGTAGTGTATTTTAAGATACCCATTTTGGTCAGATTTCATCGCCAACTGTTGCGTCATATTCAGGTTTGTATTGATCACAACACGCCATCTACGCCATACCCCCGTCGAAATTAATATCAGCCTCATCTGATCGTTTCGGCTTTACAGATACAAAATTCGATCGCACTTACCTTTGGCCCACATCTTTTGTTCAATCTTCATTTACGATGGTATGGCAAACGGTGAATATCAAGTATGTTGGGGACTGTGTGTGTGTGCACTCACCTGTATACTTTTGAAGTCGATGCCCCCCAAAGCAATTTGGCCGAGACCGATGAAAATCATCCATTCCATCACGTGATCAATGCGCTTGGTCTCCAGCATCCAACCGTTGCTAATGCCGTTGTTCACTCACGCAATGATCGATAGCCACGCATTTAACACACTTGATGCCAGAAAATCAAAATCGCGCAGGGATGCAACCACTATTCTTGCGCACCGCCGCCGTCAGCTCAAAGCTTTTTTCTTCTTCTTCGCGTTCCGAGCTTTTTTGTCAGTACGGTATCACTGGTACCGCACGAACTCCGCATTGCCAATAAAGCACAAACAACTACATCGCAACAACAACAAAACTGCACAGACGAGCTCCACGTGTAAGCAGTCAACAGAGAAATGACCCACGCACTGAATGGACGGTCAATCACATACACTTTTCCCGCTATTGCCGAAGTCCGGGCTTGATGGCATCTCGTTCCACGCCGAGAAAGAGCGCTGCGTATGATATAGCAGATCTATTTGCGTGCTCTCGTGGCAACATCATCTCAGAGCGTACAACAAAATGGCTGACACCCTTGCGAAGATTGCGGTGGATTCGAAAATTAGCGCACAACGAGCGCCATACACGTAGGAGGTCCTCAACCCCCAGTGGAAAGCTGCTGCAGCTCATACCCAGAATGACGTGGGGCATTGGATAGCCCGAACCTTAACTGAGGGATCTTCGGAACCCGCGAATGCCACGGTGTAAATCATAGCGCAACTCTAGGCTGGGCCAGGTGCTACGGCTAGAGTTTTGGTAGGCAACGGAAGATAAAGAGGCTTCTGCTGGTACGGACATAGGACGTCGTTAGCTAGAACTAAGTGACATCAACATACCTCACTGAGAAACGAAACGAAACGAAACGAAACGACATAACGGGGTTGCGGCGAGTCAGACGCAGGAAGTACTGTAGATATCGACATGGGAATTAAGCAAACCGCGGATACAAGGCACGGTGCACTGTACTGCGATGCACTACTAGTGTAGCTATCGCCAGCTCCGCTGCACGTAGAAGTACCTCCGATGTCGAGACGCCGCACCGTTGTAGTTTCTTCTTTTCCCTCACACAGTACCTACTTGTTCGCTTCAGCAACCCGCATTCATCAAACTCGCCAGCATCCTGTTTCAATCCGCACCTAAGCGAAACACTCAGCAACAGCACACAGCATCTTGGAGCAGTAGACACCTTCGTTACCTCCCGCGCGTCTCTGAGAGATTCCGTTCCCAACGGCGAGAGCGCAGTCAACGCATTCTCATGCGACTAACGAAAAGCTGAGCGTCTCCCTGGTGCTGTCAACTGGCCTTGACTTTATTGTGCCACGTCTCTGGCCATGGCGGACACACCACGTGGCAGGTGCTATTTAGTGCACTCGCCTGGATGAACTCCCGTCGCCGAGGAACCTCGTAGTGCTCAGGCCGCGCAAGTAAGATACTCCGAGACCACCCCTGCGGGGGCCGAGCACAGACGGTTCGTAACTGCTTCTGGGAGGTTCGTAACACTATGGCACGGACCGAGCTGCTTGCAGCGCAGTTGCGGTCGGCCCGCAGCTCTTCAGTCTCAATCCAGTCGACCACAACTCGAACTCGGTGTATGAGAAAGGATGCACAAACTCCACTACAATGCAAATTATAAAGCAGTGCACCATTCGCTGCTGCTGAGCCTTTCGATACCCATGGGCGAATAGGCGGGTGCAGCTCGTTGGAGCCACGCACACCCGGAAAGTGGGGTCCCGCTTCAAAGTTAATGAACCGAATTTTCCCAGCGCAGCCGCTTCACAGCGCGTTGAAGCAGCTTGCCAGCTCGAAACAGTTTCAAACACGTAACCGACACACGTTCGTAACGCCACGTCCGACAACCGGGGTTTTCGTCACTGTGTCGGCTTTTTATCGCGAAAATTGGCAGCGGTAATCCGCCAATCCTGCCCGAGTATCACGTCGGGGGGACCAATCGGAGCGGCTGAAGGACACTGAAACGAGTGTACGCGACGTGAAGCCAGCGACTGCTCCTGAGGACCAATCGGCGCGCCGAAGAAGGACCGATTCGCGCATCCTCGCTGAAGGGGTTGTGGCTAGTCATAAAAAGATGGCCCCAACTCTGGCGGACGCCCACGCCGCTGCGCGGGCCAGTCGCCGTTTTGTCGGGTAGAGCAAGATTTCTTGCTCTACGCCGCCGGCCATGAGCGCCGTCGCCTGCCACTTCGAGCGGCGGGGCTGCCGCCACTCGGCGCTGTTCCTGGGCGAGTACAAACGGTATGCACTCGCATTCTGATAGCCCCTACCTAAATAATCCTGGGAGAGGGGCGAGGGAAAAGGGTCCTCGAGTACTGAAGTCCGCCTGCAATGTCCATGCTGCTTGCTGTCGCAGGACCAATCGCACCAAGAAGACCAAGGTGCGCCACCTCTGGCTGCCACGCACTGCACCTGGCTGCTAGCCATCGAGCTGCTAGCTGGCCAGTCACCCACACCAAAATGCAGTACACCATGTAGTCTGACGCCCTTTGGTTCTACTGCTTGGCGCGCGTGCGCCGTCCTGCCTGCCTGCCAGATCCTGCGCTGCTTCCCGCACTGCTGCCCTGAGCACCTCAACCGCAGCTACTGCGGCTCGTCGCTCTGCGTGCGCGTGCAGCTCGTCAGCCCCGCGCAGCAGCAACAGGCCGACACGCCGCCGACGGTGTCCACGGCCAACCCCAGCAGTCTGCTGGTGTACGCGCACTTTGAGGAGGCCCAAACCAACTTCCTGGCGCTGAACGCCACGATCGACTACGACGACGTCGCGAGCTCCATCCAGACGGAGCAGACCCCCAAGGGCACGTGGATCGAAGGCGCCGTGGTGCGCGACGCTGCTGGTGCCGATGTACGTGCGACCGATCTCCTCCCTCTGTCAGCACTGTGTGGGGGTGTAGTAGTGCATTTCTGACCTGCGCCTCCCCCTCTTTCAGCACAGCAGCCTCTTCCAGATCAATCCTGGCGCGCGATGGTACTACGAGTGGGAAAGCGCCGCCACCAAGGCGCAGCGCTTCACGAAGCACGCGCTGCGGGTCTACGTCTTCCAGCGCGTCCAGTCACAGTTGCGCGTCGTGGGTCTCGTTTCTTCGTCCGAGTTTATGGTTGTGTCCTATCGCCGAGCTCCGAGCGAGGTGCGGGCGGAGCGCGAGGCCTTGGAGGCGCTGCGTGCGGCGGTGGGGACCCAGCACAGCGTCAATGCGGACGTCGAAACGCACAGCGCCAATACGCACGATTCAGTCGCTATTGAGCACAGGCCACCAGCTTCCCGGGTGCAACAGGTAGCAGAGGTTCAAGCAGAGGCACTCTGGCAGGACCGGAAGCTGTGGGAGTGCCGCCACCCGGACGTCATGACGTCCTCGAAGCAGCTCGCCATCCTGTACTACTTTCTGCGCTACATGAATGCCTCGTCGTTTCAACCGTTCTTGGAGCAGCTGAGCTTGCTTTTCAGAGATCAAACTGCAGGCTATCGCTCGGTAGCTGGTAAAGTTTTGGGGGAGAGCGACGACGAGAAAGACGTTCAGCCACAAGCAGGGCCGCCACTTTCGTGGGCTTTCCTCGAGCCACTCGCTCGCGCCAGTAGAGATGGAGGCAGACTTGACGACGAAGTTGCGAGTGCGGAAGGCGCACCCGGACCACTCAAACGCCTAGTGGGTATCTGTGGTAACCTGGCTGCGTGGTTGGCGCTAGACAGTGCAAACTTGGACCTGTACCAACGCTTCCTCCGGTCGTACAGCGCAGCACTGCTGGACAAACGCCGACTGCGAGTTGGATACGTGGAAGCCGTCACACTGATGTGCAAGCTGGTGGATCGTTTCATCGGTTGGAGCGAAGATCTGTCTGCTTCGTCGTCTACATCGCTATCTCTCCTATGTGAAGAGATCACGACGGTCGTGTTTAAGTATGACCACCTGAAGCCGCTGCGGTCCGTTGTGTTGAATGTTCTGTCCTCCAGCACTATGTTCGGCATGCATGAGTTCGTGGCGCAACTTCGAGCGCAGTTCCTTCTACAGCAGGCCAACCTGACGCCAAGTCGCAACAATTTGGCGCAGAGAGATGAGAGTCAGGCGTCGATGTTTGACGGTTCGTGGGTTTTCAACGGGCATCGCTCGTTGCTGACGCCGATCCGAGGCTCCTCTGCGACCAACGTCTCGATTGGTTGTTTGCTGACGTTCATGCGCGAGATGGCCCGTGTCAACATCAGACCGGTGGACGGGCAGTCACTGGAAATTTACTCGGACTGGAACGTTCGTGGTGACGTCCATAGGGGAAGACACGCATGGCCGCGCCAAGTAACCCGTCTGGGATGACGTTAGTGCTGGATAGCCGGCAACGAATCTTCAGTCATTTCCCAAGTGGCCTCTCCAGCTCCATTCCCCTTGGCGCGCATAGCTACGGGGACTACCGCGGTAAGCTCATGTCACCAAGCAGCTTCGTCGTGGAAATGAGCTCGTGGCCTCTCAACGGCAACGGCACTCAACCAGCTCTGCGGTGGAAACTGCAGATCGATGTGGGAGCGGCCAACCAGGAGCGAGACTTCGCAGGCAATCCCAGATGCCTTGTGATTAAGGCCATCGTTGAAGAGGGAATCTGGAGGATGGACAGCAACAACCACGCTCCAGATTTCCAAGCGATGTCATTCAACTCCAAGCATGATGTTGTGGAAGCGTGGTATCCTACTTACGAGATGATTGGAATGTACGACCGCGTTGCATAGGATCGGTAGCGAGGAAATGTAGTAGTTGATTAATGCTCAGTATCAGATACCACGATCTCGTCCCTTGTGCATCATAGCTGGGGTACATCAGAACTGTGTTTGCACTTTGTTCGTTGAAACTGGGCTGAACTGCCAAGTTGGATTACATCATTAGTAGCCCCGCATCACCTCGTGGACAGCGACACCTCGCAGCTTCAAGTGAAGATTTGCATCACGGTTCAGGTTCACGCGA
Source organism: Phytophthora cinnamomi (assembly GCF_018691715.1). Lineage (NCBI taxonomy): Eukaryota > Oomycota > Peronosporomycetes > Peronosporales > Peronosporaceae > Phytophthora > Phytophthora cinnamomi. The sequence continues at coordinate 293,098 of NW_027150993.1, forward strand.
AGAAAAAGAAAGATAAGCGATTGATTGGGTAGCGGGCAAAGCTCACGATTCAGACAAAATGCCAGAGTTGGAGAATACTTTGTGGTGGAGGCAATTATAGAGACTGAGCCGCGTCAACAGTATCATATCTGTACCTCCCTCACTTGCACATTTGCTCTCCGGACACTGGTAGACAGCAAAACCCTCACTAATCCCACTCGACCTCCACATTGCTTTTTGCCAGCAGATGCCATCACCCCGCTGCACTTTTCGATGCTTGACCCAGTCCATAACAATTTTACGAGCCCGAAATCTGCTACAGGGTAGTATGCTCCTAAGCAATTGTCCAACACGAATTTTGCCCAGAATACTGCCATGCAACTGTTGAGTGCACAGAGCAGTTGGAATGGGAAGGGTATTCACTCGCATCCGCAAGAGCCTGCCACCCCATGCAACAAGGTCTTTTTCAGAGCAAATAAATTGACAGTTCGAAGAAGATTCGCCTAGCAGGAGGAATGACGTGGTACTCCCGTCCATCATGAAATAATCTTGCGCAGTCGTCGTATGTGTCAGGCAAAACTGAAATTGCATTATCCTGCGTGTTTTGACTCGACCCAGGCCTTGAACGCACTTCAAACATACCAAGTATCATTCGAGCAGATGATAATCAAAGTCCAACTGGGCGTAGCTCTTCGGGTTCATCTTACAAATCGAAGAGAAAATGCTTACTCCTCCTCGTACGTGGCCACCGAATATTACCCCATCAAGCGCTGTCTACCACCGCGGATCACTCCATTGTGTTTGCGAAACAGCTAGTAACATCACGCGACGCCCAAAGAACAGCACTGTTTTCAACTGAAAAACTTGATCCAGGACGCGTGCATTGGCTGCCGCACGAAGATCATCCCGGTGTGATTGCCTCCTTTCTCGTCGAGCGGATACGCAGTAGTAACCCCAACATCCATATGCACGCGTGTATCGGGCCGCCGTCAATGGTGCTCGCGTAAATGTAGCTGCATCTGCGCATGCGTTGGCTGTCAGTAGCGATACGACAGCTACCGACATCCGACGAATAAGCAAAAGTTCACGTTTGACAGGTTGAACCTCCTTAACGTGCAACTGCGACGTCAATGGTTTTCAGCGAATAGAGTCGGGCTGTGTTTGTCGTCTGTAGCTCTGATCCGAAAGCTCAGTCACAACGTCAGTGAGGGATAAAGTGCCTGCGACGCCGTGCTTTCTTTATGAGCACCAATCGATCGTGATCCCCATGGGCAAGTAACAACTTGGCATATGAGACGGCGGGGTACCAAATGTTACTAATAGACCTCCAAATCAGAATTTGACAACTACGCGGTGAGCTGTGCAATAAGGGAAAACGAAGGTGCGACATGTTAGGGTATTCATCTCTCGGCCGAGAGCTGACCAAGGGATTGATATTGAAAGAGCTGAGAAGATATGATCAGTCGTTCACTTGGTCGGCTCCTTCGTGCGTGCACGAATCGCGCGAATTCTCTCTGCTTTTCACTCAGTCGCTGCATGTCATTCTTCAAAATCCCATCTCGCTACCGATCGTCATGGCTCGCACCACTCCCAGCACCCGATCCTCGCTTTCTTCAGCCCGATCTGGCCCGACTTCGAGCTCTCTTCGTCCCGAGGAAGCCTCGGAAGAGAGGCACATTGCTCGTCGGGGTTTCTTACAGCTCCAGGAGCTGGAGAGTTTACGCGCGAGCAAGCGCGCGCGTCATCACTTCGGTCCATTATTGCCTGATAGTGACGAAGATGAAGACGTGGACCACGCCATTTTGGACAACTTCCAGGCGCTTGGGTACCGCGTACCAAGTTCTACCGTCACTTTCACTGCACGAAAATCACGATCTGCCCATTTAATCAGAATCCGATCGTCCAACTCGGAATCTTTCGTATTGTGCTAGCCGTAGTGGAATAAATGGAGTAGCTGAGCTCGTGTCATCGTAATGGTACTCTCGATCAGTAGCAGGCGGAAAAGGGAACAAAGGTTGTGCTTGGGCAACTAGGCCCTAACGTGCAGGGTAGGCAGCTTCTGACCTCGAGGTCTAATCAGCCATTTGGTCTTTTCGAGAAAAACGGCTTGAAGTTGGCCAACCGTTATTCGTACATAACTGAATTGCTGAGTTAGAGCCCCTTTTCACTGTTCAAAAATTTGAGCGAGGTGTATCACTCTCAACGGTGCCATGCTGTGGACGCCGCTGCTGGCCACAACGACGCCTTACCGCTCTCTCTTGCGCAGGACCCCGCTCCTGTCGTTCGTACTGATGCTGCTGGCAGTGCTGAAAGCCGTGACGAAGGATTGGAGGACGGTGACTGCAGTATCGACAGCGATGAGCTTGATGACAGCGGGGACGAGGACTTTACTCCTGACTCCCAGGCATCCAGTGACGACGAAGAACCCCTGACTGCCGCAACAACCCGCTTTACGCAAAACCCAGCGTGCAGGAAGGTCTGGACGCTAAAGCAGCCAAACAGGCTCGTCGAGCTCACCGTGCAGCTATGGCTGAGGCAGCCAAGGAAAACCAGGACCGCCGCGGGCGACAGCAGACGGAGTCAAGCGCAAGCGAAGGCCCTGCGAAGAAGCGGAAGGCGTCCTCCTCGTAAGCTGCTGCAGCGTGCATCAGGTGACTGCAGGTTTAACCATTAAATCGAAATGATACTTACATCCTCCTTTGTCTGATTTTATGAATTTCTGAAAAAAATTCAGAAACTACACTTGGCTACACGGGAGTGGCCACACAAATAAGGCAAAACAGGGCATTTAGAGCCCGAATTAGCTAAACCCGAGACCACCACTGGATTCCTTGGACGATTTCGGGCTAGGCTCACCAATAAAGAAAATTTCGATTTTGCCTTCTCGGACCGAGATTTTTTTTTTCGTCGGCCGATTTCTCCGGCATGGCTGAATGGATTTCTTTGTTTAAGGGCTCTCTGGAAAGGCAAGATAAGGGCTTTACAACGGTGTGCCCAAATCCACTTTTAATTAATGGGCGATTAGTAACCTTTTGTTTGACGCCGTCTCATATATCACTGCGTAGGTATGAGCCTGACCGCCTGGAACATTGCAATCTCCTATTTAAGTAAGTTGTGAGCATTTCAGCTCATAGCAGTAGGCATCCCACATAGGTTTGGTTGATTTGCCAGCTTAACGACTGGCTCGCTGATTAGGATGCTCTTAAGTAATTCAATATACCTCATCATCATCCTATTTACGGAAGTAATGGATGGGGCTCCCTGCCAAATCGTCGGCGTTTCAGTTTCTTTTCTGGAATAGATGTATTCCTGAACAATCTTTGACTGGAGGTAACTATTGGACGATCAGAGAACAAACTTTCTGAGAAATCGTAAGTCGCGGACGCTGACGTTAAGGCGCAACTACAATTGGCCGAAATCATTCCCGATCTCGCATCCTGGTGCTAACATGGCATCACAGGACGCTGCAACCGAGGCGTGAGCCATACGTGATGTATGCATCGCCCCCGAAACGAGAAAAAAGTACACAAGCAACCTTAACGCCATCAAGAAGTGGATAGGTGAAGTGTTCGCTTTGACGCTAGACGACAGAGACCGCAATATAGCTGGATTTTTTGAAGCGAATGACGACCTGAATGTTAGAAATGGCGAGTCGGGTTGCAGGTTGAACTGCAAGTTGCAGCAGACGGGAGGTCGGAAGGTGATTTGCGCATTGTTTGTGACGGCTTCATCGCTGTAGTGGGTCTAACTTGACTCACTACTTTAGCTTACACGTTGCGCAACGTGTATGAGGAAGCGTAAGTACTTAGTAGTTACTTAGGTTAATTATATTTGAATACACAAATATAAGTTAACTTAGACAAGACTCCAAGTAGCTAGTTTAAGGTAAAATGAGAACTGTATTGCTTGTAAATTGATCTTCCTCTAAAATCTGCTAAAAACTGTTTATCATCTATGAAAGGGTTGGCAGCGGCTGGCTGTCAGAGCCCCGCTAATATGCATGTCTCTGATTGGTAGAAAGATGCTGCTTTCTACCAATAGGATCTTTTGGGTATGTGTGGACCACTCACTGTGGTGGTCCACTTCAATGTATCCATCGGTGTGTCTTACACCAATGTGAGGAAGTATCCAAAACTTTTAACAGATAAATTATCTGTTAAATTCACAAGTGGCTTGCAGCCACTTGTACGTGTAACCCCGTTACACCATCCCCCCCTTAAGGTTAGACGCGCGGGGTCTCCGCACGTCAATCTTTGGAATTGACCATTCGTCAATTCTCCGCGTTTGGAGAAGAAATCCGCGCTCATTCAACGATGAGCGCGCCTCAGAAGAAGTCTTCAAAGTTGGTGGGGAGTCATCTCTCCATCGACGACTACTTCGAACACCAGTTGGCGAAGTATGGCGACGTCGTCGACTTCAACGACGACGATGAAGACATGGAGGGCGAGGAAGACTCGCCCTCAAAGCGCAAAGACTCAGTGTCGAGCGAATCGCTCGACCCTCATGCGAAGAACATTCGCCCGCGTGAAGGGGACGAATCAGACGCTTCGAGCTCGAAGCGTTCGCGAACTGAGAGCGATACCCCACTCGCTTCCGCTGGGGCTCTCAGTTCTCCGCCCGCTGCAACTGCAGCGCGTGATTCCAAAGCTCAAGGCTCTCCGCGCGCTGCGCCTGCAGCGCGCGATCCGTGGATGCCGTCCGCGTCCGAGATCTCGGACCGGTATGGGAACTCGGTACCTCCGAATGAGGTGCCGTTATACGTATGCAGCGCCATCAAAGATGACGCCGTGGCTGCCGAGCTGCACTTTGACGCGGAGACGCATCAAAGGCGCGATACATAGGACTCTTCCATGAGCTCCGATGATTTCAAAGCAAGAAACATCTTCTCGCAGCAAAGTGCCCGAATGGCAGGCACTTTGTCAAAGCTGGAACGCCTTTGTTGAAAACTTCAACAAGAGGCCGAGTGCTTACCGTGATCGGATTAAGCAAGCGCTTGATCGCTTCGAGACGTACTCGAAGCGCGGAAAGCTGGAGCAACTTCATGTTGCTGCGGAGGAGGCTAATGTGCCGTGCGCTGTGCCCGAGGGCTTTCAGTGCACGAAGTGCTTTCCAGGCGCGGTCCGCTTGAGCGACCGCGACCTGAACGGGTACACGTCGTTCCGTGTGCCCGAGAGTCTCAAAGAGCTCCGTGCTAAGTTCTTAGCACGTGAAGGTTCGGGCGCTGGCGATGATCGCAGCGCTCGCACTACTTCCGCTGTGCCAGCGTGTACTGCTCCTCGTACGCCCTCACCATTTCCGGAACGTCCTCCAGCAAGACGTTCCGCGGCTCCCATGTATCTCGATGGGGAGGAAATCCTCTCCAACGAATACGAAAACGAGCCCCTTGAGGGTTCGTTTTCGGGATACTATGGTCAACAATCCGCTCAACAATCCAGCGGGTTGAGCCGCGGGCGTCACGGATCGGCGGTGGCGGGGGTGGGAACACGCCCCGGGTATGATCAGCCCCGGGCTGATCAGTATGCGCCTCTCCACGACCGGGTGACCGTCGTGGAGCGTCTGCAGGGCGCTGAGTTCGCCGCCCTGAAGCAGGAGCTGGCGAACCAGAAGGCTCAAGTCGCGGCGGTCTCGCAGACCGCCTCGAATATCCAGGTCGAGTTGGGGGCCCGGATGAAGGAGTTGCTCCAGCGCGTCCGCGCGCTGGAGGGGAGGCTGCTCGTCGCCGAGGCCAAGGCTTCCGCTTCTGCCTCGGCAGGAGCCGAGGTTTGGGTCAGCCGAGCTAGGTGACTCGTGCTGCAGGTATGGCTTCAGCCGCCCGACGTAATAGGTCGGATGGAGGCGCATGCTAGACGGTATGTCTAGCGTGTAAGCGTTGCCGTGCCGTGCCAACACAGTGAACGGCCCGATGAAGCGCGGAGCAAGCAAGCTTGCTCCGAAATCCGAAACTGCATGTTTAGGCAGGTTTTGTGTAGCTAGCAAAACCAATGAACTAACTTTGAATTCATTTGTGTTGCCTCTGCCCACATTGTCTGCGTTCAGCTTCTGTTGATCAACAGAAGCTGCTATTGCATCTTGGACAAACCGAATTACGGCTTGTCTTTTGGTGATGAAGTTGGTTGCATCCGAGCTGAAGTCATTCAGCTCGCTCTCCGCTAGAGGCCCGGTCTCTGCGTGGTTCTTCGCGGTGTCTGCGCCCTGCGCAGATTCATGCGTTTGATTCTTTGTTGTTGCAACTGATACTGTGCAAGTGTCAGCTGTTTTCTGCGGTTGCTGCATTGCAGTCGTAGATCCTCCCCCACTTAAAGTGGGAGCCATCACTCCGAGTAAACTCGGTAGACGTGGATGCCGCATGGCATTCACGTAGAACGGCGTATGCCCGGTCGATGCATGCACTGAGTTGTTGGTGGCAAATTCTGCCATCGATAAGCACCCGCTCCAGTATTGGAACGAGTGAGCGTAGCTCTTCAACATATCGACGAGCACGCGATTCACGCGCTCGGTTTGACCGTCCGTCTGCGGATGATCCGCAGTCGACATTGAAAGTTGGCTCCCAAGAAGTGTAAACACTTCTTGCCACAGGTGCGCTGTGAAGCGCGGGTCTCTGTCCGACACGATGTCGGTCGGCATGCCATGGTGTTTGAACACCATGTCGACGAACAGACGGGCCGTCTGCTTCGCGGTCACCTCTGCTGGCACCGCAGCAAGATGTACCATCTTGCTGAAGCGGTCGACGAAGACCACAACACCGGTATTCCCTCCGCAGTCCGGGGGGAGACCAAAGATGAAGTCCAAAGACATGGACTTCCAACACTCCGACGGAGTCGGTAGTGATTGCAAAGGAGTCTGCGCGAATGGCGCAGGCTTTATGCGTTGGCATACCTCGCAAGCACGGATGTACTTGTGCACCCACTTATACTGGTGGTGCCAGTAGAAGTCGCGCGTGAGAAGGACGTATGTCTTCTCACGTCTGAGATGTCCCGCAGTCGGGGCATCGTGATACTCGCACATGATCCTGAGTCGCTGGTCATGGTCATTCGGCACGACAACGCGATCCGCGTTGTCGTCGACTGCATTATAAAGTAGTAGTGTGCACGCGCACAAAGGTGCTTGGGCAGCTTCTGACGAGACTTGTCAAAGGCGTTGTGCCATAGGCCAGCAAGAGTTTCGTGTCCGTGTCGTGCGCGTACGCGGCCTTCACGTCGCCCAACAGAGACGACGTGGGTTTGCTCGATCGCATGGTGCCAATGGCATTGACGTCGGCAGTTCCTCCATAGTCCGGCCGACGTGATAACGCGTCGGCCACCACGTTCAACCTTCCGGGTTTGTATTCGACCCGGAAGCTATACTCCGCAAAGAATGAGAGCCATCTCGCCATTCTTTGTGAAATGTGTGGCGACTTCACTGCGGTGCGCAGTGAAGCATGGTCGGTGTAGACCACAAATGGTCTACTCCCAAGCAAATACACTCGGAACTTTGCGAGTGCATACTTCATGGCAAGGAGTTCCTTGTCATGTACCGGATAGTTGCGCTCAGCTGGCTTCAGCTGATGCGATTGGTAGTAGACGACACGATCACGGCCCTTGTGATCGTGCTGTATCAACGTGCATCCGATCGCGAAATCGGATGCGTCACACACTACGTGAAATGGGCGATCTTGGTCAGCCACTGCCAAGATCGGCGCCTCAGTTAAGCCCCGCTTGACTGCATCGAACACCTTTTGGCAATCGGGTGTCCAATTCCACACAGCTACTTTCTTAAGAAGTTGTGACAGCGGGCGGATCTTGCCCGCGTAATCCTCCACGTACTTGCACAAGTACGTGGCCAAGCCAAGGAACTGCCTCAGTTCCTTGACACTTGAAGGCGTTGGCCATTCGTTGATCACGCTGACCTTTTCCGGGTCAGGGCGAACACCATTCTTCCCTACGAGACACCCGAGGACGGGTATCTCGCTCGCCCCGAAGATACACTTCTTCAGGTTCGCGTAGAGCTTATGCTTTCGCATAAGCTCAAGTAGCTTCCGGAGATGCACCCTGTGCATTTCTACGTCGGTTTTCCCGTCCACAGCTCGGCTGTGGATGAACATATCATCGAAATAGCTCGGTGCGAAGTCGCGCACCGAGCGCAACAAGTGCGTCACGCACCTGTTGAAAGTCGCAGGGGTGTTCTTAAGCCCCTGTGGCATTACTAGCCATTCCCAGAGCATGCCGCTTGGCGTGCTCACTGCTGTGAGAGGGATATCGCTCTCACGCATTAGGATTTGATAAAATCCATCTCGCAAGTCGAGAGCACTGTAAACGGTGCTCCCGGCCATCGAATCGATGATAACATCTTTTCGCGGTATCGGCGTCTGCGCCGGTACCGTCGCATCGTTCAGCTTGTTGTAGGCATGAACGATGCGCCATCCGCCCTGTGGCTTCTTGACACAGAACGTCGGAGCACTGTGCGGGGACTTTGATTCCCGCACTTGTCCTGCTTTGCGACGACTTTCAAAGAAGTCGTCGATCGCTTTTACTTGCTCTCGCGGCAGTGGCCACTGCCGCGTGACACAGTACTTCGTGCCCGGCACGAGATCAATCTCGTGCTGAATGCCCTTATCCTGCGGAAGCTCCGCAGGAGTCTCTTCCGGGAGTACGTCTTTGTACTCCCTCAACAATTCGTAATAGGGACTCGACTTCAGCGAGTCCCAACCTTGTTCCTCGAAGCGCTCTCGCTTCGTCTTCGCACTGGGAGTGTCTTCCCTCTCAGTGGTACTTCCCATGAAGAGCTGCCTCAGCTCTTCGCTCTCGCTCGCCGTTCTTTCGCTGTCCGAAAGAACGCAGACTTGCTCGATGCGTCCATCGTGCAAGTCGCGCGTGAAGCGCTTCCAGCTCATGGCTGGAAGCGAAGTCAACTCCGACGCCGTCGTCGGAGGACTAGCGAGTTCCATGTCACGATACTGGAATCCAGTATCGGTGCGCGTCAAGACGCTTAGCGTCTTGACATTCGGCGTCACCGCCTCAGTCTGCCCAGCAGACTGCTCTTGTTGCGTCTCGGTCCCGGACCGAGACTTGCGCAGCGTTCTCCGCTTGCGCCGTCTTCTTGTTGTGCGGAGCGGGGCTCCGCACAGTTGTTCTTCTTGTCCAGGCCCGGCCGTGGACAGTTGTTCGCCGGCCGACCCTGTCCGCGGGCGCGCGGTATCAAGCCCGGCTTGATCGCATGGCGCTTCGTCGTGCAGCCCGGCTGCACGACAGCATGCAAATTGCGTCAGTGCGGTACGTTTGCAACCGTCCGCACTGTTTGCAGCGTCAACTCCCGGAGTTGACACGCCTTCGTCACCTCGACGCCATTCATTGGCGGAGCCCCTCATGACCGAGGGTGCGTCGGCTCCCGGAGCCGACGCGTCGTTGTCGACCTGACCTCTTCGGGTCAGGGACTGTCCCCTACACGCTTGAACGTGGGTATTGGTTCCCGGAACCAGTACATCTTTTTCTTCTGACGTCGGCAGCATTGCCGACGTGGGTCTCACTTGTGCGCACCCTCGCGCACTTCCTGGGCACTCTGGGACAGCAGCATTAAGCGCTGTCTCGACTGGTAAGCCGCGCGCACCTGCTGGTACGTGCGCTGCGGTAACAGGGCCATCGCTCTCTGTTCCGCTGTTGCGGCGCGAGTGTGCGCTTCTTCCAGTCTATTACAGGATCATGCCGTGCAAGTCACAGCATGCCTATTACCACGTCGAACTTATCGTCCAGGTCCAAGACGATAAAGTGTTCGACAAACATTCGTGGTTTGTACGAGAAGCGCACGTTCACGACGCGCTTCTCAGTCTTCACGATGGCACCTGTTGCCAGTCGTACCTCCAGAAGACTTCGAGGTACATTTACCTCCTCGAAGTCAAGTCTCGGCAGGCTTCGTAGTCGAACAAAGTTGTTCGACGCGCCTGAGTCTACCAATGCTCGAAGAGAGTCACTCGCTCTCTTCGAGTAAACCTTCAAGATGACTAGGTTTGGCCTGTCATCTTGTTTCTTGCAGTGAGAGCTAGTCTCACTGGGGGCTGCAGTCCTCAGTGTCGCGTGCCCGATGTCGGCACGCGCGACTGCATTACCAGTAGGGCGCCCCGCGCCTACTGGATGTTCGCGTTTTTTGTTGGTCCGCGGCGATGCCTAGCATCGCCACGACGGCCACCTCCAGGGGGCATGGGAGCTGTGCACTCCCGTGCAAAGTGACCGATCCTTCCGCAACGGAAGCATCGCACGTTGCCTCCCTGCTGCTGGTAACCCGCAGTTGTGCGTTCGAGAGGTCCATTGGTTCTGGACCTCCCGTCCTCGCTACCGGGCGCGGTTGCGGCCTCGGCACGTTTGCATGGAGTTCAGCCTGCCGCAGGCTAAACTCTTCTTGCATTGCGAGAGTAATCGCAGCTTCGAGAGTACTCGGGTACTCTCGGAAGAGATAGGTCTTCACGGGCCCATCTCTAAGTCCTTTCATGAACGTGACGACCTTGGTCGCCTCGTCAATCGGGTTAGTCACGATATTTGATACCAAATATCGTGCGCGCTGCGCGTAAGCATGGACGTCATGCTTACCCTGCTGAAGGTCGAGGAACTCCGCCCTCGACCGGAACTCGTTTTGCGGGGGCTCAAACGCTTGTTTGAGCTCCTCTTTGAACACTTCGTACGTGCTGAAGCACGTAGGATCGGAGAGTCGGCGTCCATACGCCCAACTCCTTGCGCGTCCGCCAAGACAGGACATGGCGAACGCGACCTTCGACAGCGGGTCGACGATGCGTCGAGCCGCTATGGCTGTGTCGAGTTCAACAAGCCATCGGAGGAGTGGCTCGCCCTCTCTCCCCACGTAATTGCTTACGCTCAACTTTAATGGTTGAGCACGCGGTGTCGTCCCTGACGACGCCGTCACTGAGGAGGCAGCATCACGCTGCTCCTTCATGATGAACCCCAGAGCAACACCATTTTGCTCCGTCGGCGATAGCGTACGCAACATCGTAGCTATCGCCGCTTCTCCAATGACTGTTGACAGTCGTTGGAGGGCTTCCCACTCTGGGTCGGACAGGTGGGAGCAGTCGGCGCGTGCAACATGCGTTGCAGGCGTGTTGGAGCTCTCCATGGGTACCTCCGTGCTCATGTGGTTCTCGGCTCCGCGTTCGTACACCTCGTACGAACGTCAAGCAGTCGGTCGTTGAACGGACTACAAAGTGCTACCAGGTGTAGTGGGTCTAACTTGACTCACTACTTTAGCTTACACGTCGCGCCACGTGTATGAGGAAGCGTAGGAGTTTATTAATAATTTGAGTTAATTATACGTGAGGACACTAGTATAATATAAATCAAATAAAGACTCCAAGTGACTTAGATTAGGTAAAATGAGAACTGTATTGGTTGTAAATTGATCTTCCTCCTAAATCTGCTAAAACTGTTTATCATCTATAAAAGGGTTGACAGCGGCTGGCTGTCAGAGCCCCGCCAATATCCACGTCTCTAATTGGTAGAAAGATGCTGCTTTCTACCAATAGGATCTTTGGGTAGTTGTGGACCACTCATTGTGGTGGCCCACTTCAATGTATCCATTGGTGTGACTTACACCAAGGCGATGAAGTATCTCAAACTTTTAACAGATATCCTATCTGTTAAAATCACAAGTGGCTTGTAGCCACTTGTGCGTGTAACCCCATTACAACTACGTTGCATTAACTTGCGAAGGCGCTACTCCACACCAACTCTTGTCCTATCCTAGGCGAACTCTCGCTCAAATAATCTTAAGCTCCCCAACAGGTATCCCCACGCAGCCGAGCATGCTCAGGCACTACAATAAGCCAGCTACACCTACCGAAGTCGGACGTGACCCTTGATGGCTTTGGGGGAAGACTGCTCTTTTTGTCTGACTGTCCAGAGGCCAGGAGGGCCCCTGTACGTCATCATATGGTTAGCCCTATGTCGCTATACAAATATCTAATAGAAACGGACTCAAAGATGGTGAATAGGTACGACCTGGTCTATGCTACCAAGTCCGACTGTACCGAAATAATGGTACATGATGAATGCGAGTCCTCGGTCGGGGTTTTATTAGGGCCCGCCAAGGCTCCTGCTCGCTTCACCGAAGAAAGTGTATGTCGCCACGTGCAGTCGCGTACATTCTTCACCACGACGCTCCGAACCAAGTTCGAATCGCTGTCGCCAGGTTGACTCGAGTCAATTACGGGCGGTTCGCATCTTCACAACTGCCCCCGCCTCGACGCGATCCGCCACACTGGCGAGTGTCTATCAATTCCTGGATGAGCTGTGCCCCCCCCCCCCCCCCCTCCCAAATCTCCTCGAAAAGCTGTCCCCCCTTTTGGGTTTGCCATATACAGTGATGGGTAAGATTTGAAGGGTCTTTCCCGAAAAGCTGCCCCCCCCCCCGCTGTATTTTCAGCCAATTAGCTCTCATTTCATTTTCAGCTGAAGGGCACTGATGTACGTCCTGCTGTTTCGCTCACCGCTCCCTCTCCTGCGGCTCTAACTTCTATTTAAAACAGGACTACGAGCCAGCGCCGTTGGACGTCGCATGAAGCATGTGGCAAGCATATAAAATTCGACGACATCATCGTTTTCAGGGGGGGGGGGGGGGGGCGATTGGCGCTCAAGACGGAGGCCTCGAGTACGTAGTCAAGGCGTACGTTATCCGCTTGGGGTTGCAAACGTGCCGTGTGATTTTTGTTGCCCCATCGGCTCTTAAAAACAACGGGCAGCGTACGAAAACAAGATGGCGACCGTAGCTGAGGACCTGTGCAAGTCGGACAACAGTCAAAACCGAAAGCTCTCGGATCGGAACCGAGGCACCGTTCGTTGTTTAATGCTTACGGATGTGGAGTACCACTTTCGACCCTGTGAGGCAGCAGTAAATCATGCTGTTCAATCGCAAATTCTTCTTCTTCATCTTGTGCAGTGGGGGCACTTGTCCAGCTTGGGCAGCCTGCTGAGCGGTTGCATTTGGTCTGTATAACCTTCGACTCCAAATCAATAGAACAGAACGTGCTGGTAATGGTGTCGCTCATGATTGAGTTCCAAGCAGTATAGAGTCATTGAATTATATCCTTGCAGTCAGGATCAGGGGCCTTCGTGTCGCCAGCCAAAGCGTCCGTTTTGTGGACTGCCCAGTCATTGTATTGGTTTCAAATATAACCGTTTAGCGGTTTGTTGATTCCAATGTCACAATGCTGCGGCTCACAGATATACCCACCTGGAATTATCTCCACTTCAGCACTGATACTATTGAGCGTTTTGATGAACGACGCCTGAATATGGTATTTGAGCTCTTCGAGCATCAGCAAAGATGATGGATGAGCGGTGGTGTAAGGCTTCCAAACCTCCTCAAACCAAAGTTGGCATCCCCGCTCATCCATCCATTCTCTTCACAACACCCAAATACACCAGCGGGGAGCACTCTAGCAAGGCTCTGCCCGATGGTAGCACCAGCCTTAGCGTTAAAAACAACAAATAAAGGAGACTTTGTGTCATGCTGAGCAATTGTAACACACGCTGTGAGCCCTCGTGAGTTAGATCCGATACCACGAATCGAGACGGTGCGAGCATTGACGGCATTAATAGTTGTGTCAGATGTTATCTCGAAAAAATATCACTGTTTCATCCGTATTCACTCGCAGCGAAGTCGGTGTTTCTTCTAACGTGCCTCAAGGCTCATTTACAGCTGTAACGTACTCGGTTCTAATATGCTGCAAGTGGCCACAAAGCTTCTGGGCGACGCGAGTTCTCCGCCGAATACTTAGACGATGACAATGTACGAACGGATACATCCATTTCCACATAACGTTTGGTTGTCATCGCGAAAAGAGGGGTTGATTGTCAGTCACCTGGTTCGTGGAGACGGCCAGCTCATGCGTTCTACGATTAACTATCCACAAGTCTTCCTGGAGATCGGCGTCGTATCGGAGGCGCCCAGCGGTCGTTGTTCTTGCTCGAGAGTTCCGTGAAACTGTCCGCTCCACCTTGGCCCTGTTCTTCGCCCAGCGTCTGACCTGAGAGGCATATACGCCATGCTCTCGTGCTACCACTTTCACACTCTTCGTTTCGGATTCCAGTAGTATAGTTAGCTTCTTCTTCACACTAAAGTATAATCTCCCCAACTTGATCAATGGCGTCCACCCAGCGGCTAGTCAAAATCCATTTTATTTTACCCATTGAACGGCTTGTAGGATCTGGATGATTTCCTCGATGAGCTTTCCCCCCTTTGACAATGTACCACAGGGGGACAGCTCACCGAGGAACTCGGTAGGCGTCATCAGTTCCGGTTTTCACCATGTCGCGCTTGTTGTCTGACGCGACCACCCCGGCACTTCGCGCTATCCGTTGTTCTGGTCCGGTACGTGCCTTGCTGCCACAGTGCCCGCTGCTACAGCTTCTTAAGAAGGAAGCTGTGTGGAATTGGACCGCCGATTACCGAAAGGCATTCGATGCAGTCAAGCGGGGCTTAACTGAGGCGCCGATCTTGGCAGTGGCTGACCAAGATCGCCCATTTCACGTAGTGTGTGACGCATCCGATTTCGCGATCGGATGCACGTTGATGCAGCACGATCACAAGGGCCGTGATCGTGTCGTCTACTACCAATCGCATCAGCTGAAGCCAGCTGAGCGCAACTATTCGGTACATGACAAGGAACTCCTTGCCATGAAGTATGCACTCGCAAAGTTCCGAGTGTATTTGCTTGGGAGTAGACCATTTGTGGTCTACACCGACCATGCTTCACTGCGCACCGCAGTGAAGTCGCCACACATTTCACAAAGAATGGCGAGATGGCTCTCATTCTTTGCGGAGTATAGCTTCCGGGTCGAATACAAACCCGGAAGGTTGAACGTGGTGGCCGACGCGTTATCACGTCGGCCGGACTATGGAGGAACTGCCGACGTCAATGCCATTGGCACCATGCGATCGAGCAAACCCACGTCGTCTCTGTTGGGCGACGTGAAGGCCGCGTACGCGCACGACACGGACACGAAACTCTTGCTGGCCTATGGCACAACGCCTTTGACAAGTCTCGTCAGAAGCTGCCCAAGCACCTTTGTGCGCGTGCACACTACTACTTTATAATGCAGTCGACGACAACGCGGATCGCGTTGTCGTGCCGAATGACCATGACCAGCGACTCAGGATCATGTGCGAGTATCACGATGCCCCGACTGCGGGACATCTCAGACGTGAGAAGACATACGTCCTTCTCACGCGCGACTTCTACTGGCACCACCAGTATAAGTGGGTGCACAAGTACATCCGTGCTTGCGAGGTATGCCAACGCATAAAGCCTGCGCCATTCGCGCAGACTCCTTTGCAATCACTACCGACTCCGTCGGAGTGTTGGAAGTCCATGTCTTTGGACTTCATCTTTGGTCTCCCCCCGGACTGCGGAGGGAATACCGGTGTTGTGGTCTTCGTCGACCGCTTCAGCAAGATGGTACATCTTGCTGCGGTGCCAGCAGAGGTGACCGCGAAGCAGACGGCCCGTCTGTTCGTCGACATGGTGTTCAAACACCATGGCATGCCGACCGACATCGTGTCGGACAGAGACCCGCGCTTCACAGCGCACCTGTGGCAAGAAGTGTTTACACTTCTTGGGAGCCAACTTTCCATGTCGACTGCGGATCATCCGCAGACGGACGGTCAAACCGAGCGCGTGAATCGCGTGCTCGTCGATATGTTGAAGAGCTACGCTCACTCGTTCCACTACTGGAGCGGGTGCTTATCGATGGCAGAATTTGCCACCAACAACTCAGTGCATGCATCGACCGGGCATACGCCGTTCTACGTGAATGCCATGCGGCATCCACGTCTACCGAGTTTACTCGGGTGATGGCTCCCACTTTAAGTGGGGAGGATCTACGACTGCAATGCAGCAACCGCAGAAAACAGCTGACACTTGCACAGTATCAGTTGCAACAACAAAGAATCAAACGCATGAATCTGCGCAGGGCGCAGACACCGCGAAGAACCACGCAGAGACCGGGCCTCTAGCGGAGAGCGAGCTGAATGACTTCAGCTCGGATGCAACCAACTTCATCACCAAAAGACAAGCCGTAATTCGGTTTGTCCAAGATGCAATAGCAGCTTCTGTTGATCAACAGAAGCTGAACGCAGACAATGTGGGCAGAGGCAACACAAATGAATTCAAAGTTAGTTCATTGGTTTTGCTAGCTACACAAAACCTGCCTAAACATGCAGTTTCGGATTTCGGAGCAAGCTTGCTTGCTCCGCGCTTCATCGGGCCGTTCACTGTGTTGGCACGGCACGGCAACGCTTACACGCTAGACATACCGTCTAGCATGCGCCTCCATCCGACCTATTACGTCGGGCGGCTGAAGCCATACCTGCAGCACGAGTCACCTAGCTCGGCTGACCCAATCCTCGGCTCCTGCCGAGGCAGAAGCGGAAGCCTTGGCCTCGGCGACGAGCAGCCTCCCCTCCAGCGCGCGGACGCGCTGGAGCAACTCCTTCATCCGGGCCCCCAACTCGACCTGGATATTCGAGGCGGTCTGCGAGACCGCCGCGACTTGAGCCTTCTGGTTCGCCAGCACCTGCTTCAGGGCGGCGAACTCAGCGCCCTGCAGACGCTCCACGACGGTCACCCGGTCGTGGAGAGGCGCATACTGATCAGCCAGGGGCTGATCATACCCGGGGCGTGTTCCCACCCCCGCCACCGCCGATCCATGACGCCCGCGGCTCAACCCGCTGAATTGTTGAGCGGATTGTTGACCATAATATCCCGAAAACGAACCCTCAAGGGGCTCGTTTTCGTATTCGTTGGAGAGGATTTCCTCCCCATCAAGATACTTGGGAGCGGCGGAACGTCTTGCTGGAGGACGTTCCGGAAATGGTGAGGGCGTACGAAGAGCAGTACGCGCTGGCACAGCGGAAGTAGTGCGAGCGCTGCGATCATCGCTAGCTGCCAAACCCTCACGTGCTAAGAACTTAGCACGGAGCTCTTTGAGACTTTTGGGCACACGGAACGACGTGTACCCGTTCAGGTCGCGGTCGCTCAAGCGCACCGCGCCTGGGAAACACCTCGTGCACTGAAAGCCCTCGGGCACAGCGCACGGCACATTAGCCTCCTCCGCAGCAACGTGGAGTTGCTCCAACTTTCCACGCTTCGAGTACGTCTCGAAGCGATCACGCGCTTGCTTAATCCGATCACGGTAAGCACTCGGCCTCTTGTTGAAGTTCTCAACAAAGGCGTTCCAGCTTTGACAAAGTGCCTGCCATTCGGGCACTTTGCTGCGAGAAGAGGTCTTCTTGCTTTGAAACCATCGGAGCTCATGAAAGAGTCCGATGTAGTAATCGCGCCTTTGATGCGTCTCCGCATCAAAGTGCAGCTCGGCAGCCACGGCGTCATCTTTGATGGCGCTGCATACGTATAACGGCACCTCATTCGGAGGTACCGAGTTCCCATACCGGTCCGAGATCTCGGACGAGGACGACATCCACGGATCGCGCGCTGCAGGCGCAGCGCGCGGAGAGCCTTGAGCTTTGGAATCACGCGCTGCAGTTGCAGCGGGCGGAGAACTGAGAGCCCCAGCGGAAGCGAGTGGGGTATCGCTCTCAGTTCGCGAACGCTTCGAGCTCGAAGCGTCCGATTCGTCCCCTTCACGCGGGCGAATGTTCTTGGCGTGAGGGTCGAGCGATTCGCTCGACACTGAGTCTTTACGCTTTGAGGGCGAGTCCTCCTCGCCCTCCATGTCTTCATCGTCGTCGTCGAAGTCGACGACGTCGCCGTACTTCGCCTTCTGGCGTTCGAAGTAGTCGTCGATGGAGAGATGACTCACCACCGACTTTGAAGTCTTCTTCTCTTGAGGCGCGCTCATCGTTGAATGAGCGCAGATTTCTTCTCCAAACGCGGGGAATTGACGAATGGTCAATTCCGAAGATTGACGTGCGGGGACCCCGCGCGTCTAACCTTAAGGGGGGGATGGTGTAACGGGGTTACACGTACAAGTGGCTACAAGCCACTTGTGAATTTAACAGATAGGTTATCTGTTAAACGTTTTGGATACTTCCTCACATTGGTGTAAGACACACCGATGGATACATTGAAGTGGACCACCACAGTGAGTGGTCCACACATACCCAAAAGATCCTATTGGTAGAAAGCAGCATCTTTCTACCAATCAGAGACATGCATATTAGCGGGGCTCTGACAGCCAGCCGCTGCCAACCCTTTCATAGATGATAAACAGTTTTTAGCAGATTTTAGAGGAAGATCAATTTACAAGCAATACAGTTCTCATTTTACCTTAAACTAGCTACTTGGAGTCTTGTCTAAGTTAACTTATATTTGTGTATTCAAATATAATTAACCTAAGTAATTACTAAGTACTTACGCTTCCTCATACACGTTGCGCAACGTGTAAGCTAAAATAGTGAGTCAAGTTAAACCCACTACAATACCCGCTGCGGCAGTGCAATCGCGGCGATGCCGTTTTCGGCCGAAAAAGTTTTGCGATGACAAAAGGAAGTCTCCGACGGGACTCGAACCCGCAATCTCCCGCTTCGTAGGCGGATGCCTTATCCATTGGGCCACGGGGACGCTTCTGACCGGGTACCATCCACGGTTAGTAACAACTTTGGGAAAAACACGATCCTTACGAATGCACTTCCAATTCACCACTTCTATCGACGCCAACACCTCTGCAGTCGTCCTGACACACTCTAGGGGTGTAGTGGGTCTAACTTGACTCACTACTTTAGCTTACACGTTGCGCAACGTGTATGAGGAAGCGTAAGTACTTAGTAATTACTTAGGTTAATTATATTTGAATACACAAATATAAGTTAACTTAGACAAGACTCCAAGTAGCTAGTTTAAGGTAAAATGAGAACTGTATTGCTTGTAAATTGATCTTCCTCTAAAATCTGCTAAAACTGTTTATCATGTATGAAAGGGTTGGCAGCGGCTGGCTGTCAGAGCCCCGCTAATATGCATGTCTCTGATTGGTAGAAAGATGCTGCTTTCTACCAATAGGATCTTTGGGTAGGTGTGGACCACTCATTGTGGTGGTCCACTTCAATGTATCCATCGGTGTGTCTTACACCAAGGTGAGGAAGCATCCAAAACTTTTAACAGATAAATTATCTGTTAAATTCACAAGTGGCTTGCAGCCACTTGTACGTGTAACCCCGTTACACCATCCCCCCTTAAGGTTAGACGCGCGGGGTCTCCGCACGTCAATCTTCGGAATTGACCATTCGTCAATTCTCCGCGTTTGGAGAAGAAATCCGCGCTCATTCAACGATGAGCGCGCCTCAAGAGAAGAAGACTTCAAAGTCGGTGAGGAGTCATCTCCATCGACGACTACTCGAACGCCAGCAGGCGAAGTATGGCGACGTCGTCGACTTCGACGACGACGATGAAGACATGGAGGGCGAGGAGGACTCGCCCTCAAAGCGTAAAGACTCAGTGTCGAGCGAATCGCTCGACCCTCACGCCAAGAACGTTCGCCCGCGTGAAGGGGACGAATCGGACGCTTCGAGCTCGAGCGTTCGCGAACTGAGAGCGATACCCCACTCGCTTCCGCTGGGGCTCTCACGCGCCTGCAGCGCGCGATCCATGATGCCGTCCGCGTCCGAGATCTCGGACCGGTATGGGAACTCGGTACCTCCGAATGAGGTGCCGTATGCAGCGCCATCAAAGATGACGCCGTGGCTGCCAGCTGCACTTTGATGCGGAGACGCATCAAAGGCGCGATACATCGGACTCTTTCATGAGCTCCGATGGTTTCAAAGCAAGAAGACTCTTCTCGCAGCAAAGTGCCCGAATGGCAGGCACTTTGTCAAGCTGGAACGCCTTTGTTGAGAACTTCAACAAGAGGCCGAGTGCTTACCGTGATCGGATTAAGCAAGCGCGTGATCGCTTCGAGACGTACTCGAAGCGTGGAAAGCTGGAGCAACTTCATGTTGCTGCTGAGGAGGCAAATGTGCCGTGCGCTGTGCCCGAGGGCTTTCAGTGCACGAAGTGCTTTCCAGGCGCGGTCCGTTTGAGCGACCGCGACCTGAACGGGTACACGTCGTTCCGTGTGCCCAAAAGAACTCCGTGCTAAGTTCTTAGCACGTGAGGGTTCGGGCGCTAGCGATGATCGCAGCGCTCGTGTTACTTCCGCTGCGCCAGCGCGTACTGCTCTCGTACGCCCTCACCATTTCCGGAACGTCCTCCAGCAAGACGTTCCGCGGCTCCCATGTATCTCGATGGGGAGGAAATCCTCTCCATCGAATACGAAACGAGCCCCTTGAGGGTTCGTTTTCGGATACTACGTCAACAATCCGCTCAACAATCCAGCGGGTTGAGCCGCGGGCGTCACGGATCGGCGGTGGCGGGGTGGGAACACGCCCGGGTATGATCAGCCCTGGCTGATCAGTATGCGCCTCTCCACGACCGGGTGACCGTCGTGGAGCGTCTGTAGGCGCTGAGTTCGCCGCCCTGAAGTCGCGGCGGTCTCGCAGACCGCCTCGAATATCCAGGTCGAGCTGGGGACCCAGATGAGGGTTGCTCCAGCGTCCGCGCGCTGGAGGAGAGGTTGCTCGTCGCCGAGGCCAAGTCTCGCTTCTGCCTCGGCTCCTGCCGAGGCTTCGGGTCCGCCGAGCTAGATGGCTCGTGCTGCCGGTATGGCTTCAGCCGCCCGACGTAATAGGTCGGATGGAGGCGCATGCTAGACGGTATGTCTAGCGTGTATGCGTTGCCGTGCTGTGCCAACACAGTGAACGGCCCGATGAAGCGCGGAGCAAGCTTGCTTGCTCCGAAATCCGAAACTGCATGTCTAGGCAGGTTTTGTGTAGCTAACAAAACTAATGAACCAACTTTAAATTCATTTGTGTTGCCTCTGCCCGCATTATGCGTTCAGCTTCTGTTGATCAACAGAAGCTGCTATTATGTCTTGGACAAACCGAATCACGGCTTGTCTTTGGTGATGAAACTGATTGCATCCGAGCTGAAGTCATTCAGCTCGCTCTCCATGAGGCCCGGCCTCTGCGTGGTTTCTGCGGTGTCTGCGCCCTTCGTTGGCCATGTTGTTGGGGAGTCTGCGCCCTGCGCAGACTCGTATGGTTTGTCCATTGTTGCAGCTGACACTGTGCAAGTGTCAGCGGTTTTCTGCGGCTGCTGTATTGCAGTCGTAGATCCTCCCCCACTTAAAGTGGGAGCCATCACTCCGAGTAAGCTCGGTAGACGTGGATGCCGCATGGCATTCACGTAGAACGGCGTATGCCCGGTCGATGCATGCACTGAGTTGTTGGTGGCAAATTCTGCCATCGATAAGCACCCGCTCCAGTATTGGAACGAGTGAGCGTAGCTCTTCAACATATCGACGAGCACGCGATTCACGCGCTCGGTTTGACCGTCCGTCTGCGGATGATCCGCAGTCGACATGGATAGCTGGCTCCCAAGAAGTGTAAACACTTCTTGCCACAGGTGCGCTGTGAAGCGCGGGTCTCTGTCCGACACGATGTCGGACGGCATGCCATGGTGTTTGAACACCATGTCGACGAACAGACGGGCCGTCTGCTTCGCGGTCACCTCTGCCGGCACCGCGGCAAGATGTACCATCTTGCTGAAACGGTCTACAAAGACCACAACACCGGTATTCCCTCCGCAGTCCGGGGGGAGACCAAAGATGAAGTCCAAAGACATGGACTTCCAACACTCCGACGGAGTCGGTAGTGATTGCAGTGGAGCCTGCGCGAATGGCGCAGGCTTTACGCGTTGGCATACCTCGCAAGCACGGATGTACTTGCGCACCCACTTATACTGGTGGTGCCAGTAGAAGTCGCGCGTGAGAAGGACGTATGTCTTCTCACGTCCGAGATGTCCCGCAGTCGGGGCATCGTGATACTCGTACATGATCCTGAGTCGCAGGTCATGGTCATTTGGCACGACAACACGATCCGCGTTGTCGTCGACTGCGTTGTAAAGTAGCAGTCCTTCGTGCACACGAAAGCGGTGCGCACGCGCTCGAAGGTGCTTGGGCAGCTTCTGACGGGACTTGTCAGAAGGCGCTGTGCCATAGGCCAGCAAGAGCTTCGCGTCCGCGTCGTGCGCGTACGCGGCCTTCACATCATCCAACAGAGATGATGTGGGTTTGCTCGATCGTATGGCGTCAATGGCATTGACGTCGGCAGTTCCTCCATAGTCCGGCCGACGTGATAACGCGTCGGCCACCACGTTCAACCTTCCGGGTTTGTATTCGACCCGGAAGTTATACTCCGCAAAGAATGAGAGCCATCTCGCCATTCTTTGTGAAATGTGTGGCGACTTCACTGCGGTGCGCAGTGAAGCATGGTCGGTGTAGACCACAAATGGTCTACTCCCAAGCAAATACACTCGGAACTTTGCGAGTGCATACTTCATGGCAAGGAGTTCCTTGTCATGTACCGGATAGTTGCGCTCAGCTGGCTTCAGCTGACGCGATTGGTAGTAGACGACACGATCACGGCCCTCGTGATCGTGCTGCATTAACGCGCATCCGATCGCGAAATCGGATGCGTCACACACTACGTGAAATGGGCGATCTTGGTCAGCCACTGCCAAGATCGGCGCCTCAGTCAAGCCCCGCTTGACTGTATCGAATGCCTTTTGGCAATCGGGTGTCCAATTCCACACAGCTTCTTTCTTAAGTAGCTGTGACAGCGGGCGGATCTTGCCCGCATAGTCCTCCACGTACTTGCACAAGTACGTGGCCAAGCCAAGGAACTGCCTCAGTTCCTTGACACTTGAAGGCGTTGGCCATTCGTTGATCACTCTGACCTTTTCTGGGTCAGGGCGGACACCATTCTTCCCTACGAGACACCCGAGGACGGGTATCTCGCTCGCCCCGAAGATACACTTCTTCAGGTTCGCGTAGAGCTTATGCTTTCGCATAAGCTCAAGTAGCTTCCGGAGATGCACCCTGTGCATCTCTACGTCGGTCTTCCCGTCCACAGCTCGGCTGTGGATGGATACATCATCGAAGTAGCTCGGTGCGAAGTCGCGCACCGAGCGCAACAAGTGCGTCACGCACCTGTTGAAAGTCGCAGGGGCATTCTTAAGCCCCTGTGGCATTACTAGCCATTCCCAGAGCATGCCGCTTGGCGTGCTCACTGCCGTGAGAGGGATATCGCTCTCACGCATTAGGATTTGATAGAATCCATCTCGCAAGTCGAGAGCACTGTAAACGGTGCTCCCGGCCATCGAATCGATGATAACATCTTTTCGTGGTATCGGCGTCTGCGCCGGTACCGTCGCATCGTTCAGCTTGATGTAGGCATGAACGATGCGCCATCCGCCCTGTGGCTTCTTGACACAGAACGTCGGAGCACTGTGCGGGGACTTTGATTCCCGCACTTGTCCTGCTTTACGACGACTTTCAAAGAAGTCGTCGATCGCTTTCACTTGCTCTCGCGGCAGTGGCCACTGCCGCGTGACACAGTACTTCGTGCCCGGCACGAGATCAATCTCGTGCTGAATGCCCTTATCCTGCGGAAGCTCCGCAGGAATCTCTTCCGGGAGTACGTCTTTGTACTCCCTCAACAATTTGTAATAGGGACTCGACTTCAGCGAGTCCCAACCTTGTTCCTCGAAGCGCTCTCGCTTCGTCTTCGCACTGAGAGTGTCTTCACTCTCAGTGGTACTTCCCATGAAGAGCTGCCTCAGCTCTTCGCTCTCGCTCGCCGTTCTTTCGCTGTCCGAAAGAACGCAGACTTGTTCGATGCGTCCATCGTGCAAGTCGCGCGTGAAGCGCTTCCAGCTCATGACTGGAAGCGAAGTCAACTCCGACGCCGTCGTCGGACGATTAGCGAGTCCCATTTCACGATACTGGAATCCAGTATCGGTGTGCGTCAAGACGCTTAGCGTCTCGACGTCCGGCGTCACCGCCGCAGTCTGCCCAGCAGACTGCTCTTGTTGCGTCTCGGTCCCGGACCGAGACTTGCGCAGCGTTTTCCGCTTGCGCCGTCTTCTTGTTGTGCGGAGCCCGGCTCCGCACAGTTGTTCTTCTGGTCCAGGCCCGGCCGTGGACTGTCGTTCGCCGGCGGACCCTGTCCGCGGGCGCGCGGTATCAAGCCCGGCTTGACCGCATTTTCCTTCGTGCAGCCCGGCTGCACGGTAATGTGTCCCTTCGCCGGCAGACCCTGTCTGCGGGCGCGCGATATCAAGCCCGGCTTGACCGCATGGCGCTTCGTCGTGCAGCCCGGCTGCACGACAGCATGCAAATTGCGTCAGTGCGGTACGTTTGCAACCGTCCGCACTGTTTGCAGCGTCAACTCCCGGAGTTGACACGCCTTCGTCACCTCGACGCCATTCATTGGCGGAGCCCCTCATGACTGAGGGTGCGTCGGCTCCCGGAGCCGACGCGTCGTTGTCGACCTGACCGCTTCGGGTCAGGGACTGTCCCTTACACGCTTGAACGTGGGTGTTGGTTCCCGGAACCAACATATCTTTTTCTTCTGACGTCGGCAGCATTGCCGACGTGGGTCTCACTTGTGCGCGCCCTCGCGCACTTCTTGGGCACTCCGGGACAGCAGCATAAAGCGCTGTCTCGACTGGTGAGCCGCGCGCACCTGCTGGTGCGCGCGCTGCGGTAACAGGGCCATCGCTCTCTGTTCCGCTGTCGCGTCCGAAGCGCACGAGCGTGCGCTTCTTCCAGTCTATCACCGGATCATGCCGTGCAAGTCACAGCATGCCTATTACCACGTCGAACTTATCGTCCAGGTCCAGGACGATAAAGTGTTCGACAAACACTCGTTGTTTGTACGAGAAGCGCACGTTCACGACGCGCTTCTCGGTCTTCACGATGGCACCTGTTGCCAGTCGTACCTCCAGAAGACTTCGAGGTACATTTACCTCCTCGAAGTCAAGTCTCGGCAGGCTTCGTAGTCGAACAAAGTTGTTCGACGCGCCTGAGTCTACCAATGCTCGAAGAGAGTCACTCGCTCTCTTCGAGTAAACCTTCAAGATGACTAGGTTTGGCCTGTCATCTTGTTTCTTGCAGTGAGAGCTAGTCTCACTGGGGGCTGCAGTCCTCAGTGTCGCGTGCCCGATGTCGGCACGCGCGACTGCATTACCAGTAGGGCGCCCCGCGCCTACTGGATGTTCGCGTTTTTTGTTGGTCCGCGGCGATGCCTAGCATCGCCACGACGGCCACCTCCAGGGGGCATGGGAGCTGTACACTCCCGTGCAAAGTGACCGATCCTTCCGCAACGGAAGCATCGCACGTTACCTCCCTGCTGCTGGTAACCAGCAGTTGTTGCATTCGAGAGGTCCATTGGTTCTGGACCTCCCGGCCTCGCTACCGGGCGCGGTTGCGGCCTCGGCACGTTCACATGCAGTTTAGCCTGCCGCAGGCTAAACTCTTCTTGCATGGCAAGAGTAATCGCAGCTTCGAGAGTACTCGGGTACTCTCGGAAGAGATAGGTCTTCACAGGCCCATCTCGAAGCCCCTTCATGAACGTGACGACCTTGGTCGCCTCGTCAATCGGGTTAGTCACGATATTTGATACCAAATATCGTGCGCGCTGCGCGTAAGCATGGACGTCATGCTTACCCTGCTGAAGGTCGAGGAACTCCGCCCTCGACCGGAACTCGTTTGCGGGGGCTCAAACGCTTGTTTGAGCTCCTCTTTGAACACTTCGTACGTGCTGAAGCACGTAGGATCGGAGAGTCGGCGTCCATACGCCCAACTCCTTGCGCGTCCGCCAAGACAGGACATGGCGAACGCGACCTTCGACAGCGGGTCGACGATGCGTCGAGCCGCTATGGCTGTGTCGAGTTCAACAAGCCATCGGAGGAGAGGCTCGCCCTCTCTTCCCACGTAATTGCTTACGCTCAACTTTAATGGTTGAGCACGCGGTGTCGTCCCTGACGACGCCGTCACTGAGGAAGCAGCGTCACGCTGCTCCTTCATGATGAATCCCAGAGCAACACCATGTTGCTCCGTCGGCGATAGCGTACGCAGCATTGTAGCTATCGCCGCTTCTCCAATGACTGTTGACAGTCGTTGGAGGGCCTCCCACTCTGGGTCAGACAGGTGGGGGCAGTCGGCGCGTGCAACATGCGTTGCAGGCGTGTTGGAGCTCTCCATGGACACCTCCGTGCTCATGTGGTTCTCGGCTCCGCGTTCGTACACCGCGTACGAACGTCAAGCAGTCGGTCGTTGGACGTACTACAAAGTGCTACCAGGTGCAGTGGGTCTATCTTGACTCACTACTTTAGCTTACACGTTGCGCAACGTGTATGAGGAAGCGTAAGTACTTAGTAATTACTTAGGTTAATTATATTTGAATACACAAATATAAGTTAACTTAGACCAGACTCCAAGTAGCTAGTTTAAGGTAAAATGAGAACTGTATTGCTTGTAAATTGATCTTCCTCTAAAAGCTGCTAAAACTGTTTATCATCTATGAAAGGGTTGGCAGCGGCTGGCTGTCAGAGCCCCGCTAATATGCATGTCTCTGATTGGTAGAAAGATGCTGCTTTCTACCAATAGGATCTTTTGGGTATGTGTGGACCACTCACTGTGGTGGTCCACTTCAATGTATCCATCGGTGTGTCTTACACCAATGTGAGGAAGTATCCAAAACGTTTAACAGATAACCTATCTGTTAAATTCACAAGTGGCTTGCAGCCACTTGTACGTGTAACCCCGTTACACCAGGGTACATATCACTCGAACTGGGTTGCGCAGCCTTTCCGGCTGCAGGCGACGAAACCCCGGTCTTCTGAGCATACTGCAGGCAAGATGCTAGTAGCTGTAGCCGAGTCGGCGATGGTCGCAGAGAGTTGAGCAGGGTTGTCGGCGAGGTGGGTGATAGTGCGGATGTACGGTGGGGTGTATACACTGGTCGTCAGCGCAGACAGACCGTCCACGTACTGTGGCCGCCGCCAGACAAAACCGAAGTAGGAGCAGGCTGCTGAAATCGGAGACAGTGAACAGTAGAGCCGATAGCGAGTCTCGTATGCAAGTTCTCGGCGTTGTAAGCGTTTGTCGGGAACAGCGAGACACCTGGGGCCGTGATGGCGTGATCTGAGACGGTGTGACACTGTCTCGGCTGCTCGAACTTGACACCAAACGAAGGCCCAATAAAAAGGAAGTTGGACTACGAGCTGTAGAACTTGAAACACTTAAAGACGGCTTCGGGCCGAGATTGCAAAACCAAAAGTAAGATTGATTGAGTGAGTTTTAGCTTCTAGCCTGCCTACTATGCTCTCTTGTTGGCAAAAAGAAAAATCAAACATCTGTGGGAATCGAACCCACGACCTTCGAGTCATAGACCCGGTACTAACCCACTAAGCAATACAGACTTGTGCAAAGTCATGGACACCCTACTCCTACATATGCAAATACTGTTCACCCACACGCGCATCCACGCAGCTTGAACATCCAGACGCGCTCCCACGCGCTCGTCCTCATGCACACGCAGCCTGCGCGTCTCATCTTGAGCATTGGACGCCGCCACAAAGCCTCGCACACGCGCACACACACACGCACGCACACGCACGCACACACAATGGCGCGCCAAGTGTGAAACCACACGCACGCATCACCCTTTAACACTCTCCCTTGATGCGCTGTGCCTGGCGTCTTAGTCGTCCATGCCGAGTCCAACGATAAACTGGCGGTGCTTGGGTCGTGCCAGCGCCTTGGTAAACCCGTCCGCGACCATCTCGTCTGTCGGCTTGTACTCAAGCACGATGATCTTGTCTTCCACCTTCTCGCGCAAGAAGTGATACTTCAGGTGGATGTGCTTCGTGCGTGAGTGGTAAGCTGGGTTCTTGGCCAGCGCAACGCATCCTTGGTTGTCCTGGAATATAGTAGTAGCACCCACACTCTCAGACCCCACGTCCTTTAGTAGCTGACGCAGCCATACTGCCTCTTGGGTGGCATTGTATAAGGCCATATACTCTGCCTCCGTGCTCGATGTTGCCACTGTCGGTTGCCGCTTCGACTTCCACGAAATCGCACTCCCATTCAGGAAAAACACGTAGCCTGTAGTCGAGCGCCGGGTGTCCAGATCGCCCGCCCAGTTCGCATCCGCGAAGCCGAACAACTCTCCCTTGGTCCCGCCGATGAACACAAGCCCCAAGTCTTGAGTCGTCTTCAAATACTTTAAAATCCTTTTTGCGGCCACCCAATGAGACTTGTTGTAGCACTCGCAAAACTTGGCCACTTCACCCACAGCTTGAGCAATGTCCGGACGGGTGCAAGTTGCGAGGTACATTAAAGCCCCCACCAACTCGCGGTACGGGTACTTAGGCGCGAAAACTTCGTCCTCCGAGGGTTTCACCAGTTTCGAGTTGCTATCCGCTGGTGTGTGCACTGCCTTGCAGTTTTCTACACCGAACTTTTCTGCGAGTCGCTGAATATACGCTCGTTGGTTCATGATAATGACCTTGCTCTCACGGTCGCGGTGGATCTCGATGCCGAGACAGTACTTTAGCTCACCGAGCTCCTTAATGCTGAACTCACGCTTCAGCGCCTCCTTGATCCCAGTAATATCTGCTTTCGTCTTGCTGAAGATCATGAGGTCGTCCACATAGACGACAATAATGCTGAACTTTGAGCCAGAACGCCGAACGTACACACACGGATCCGCCGCCGATCGACAGAAACCTTGGTTTTCCAAGTGCTTATTCAGCTTGCTGTTCCATTGACGCGCCGCTTGCTTCGTGCTGTAAAGTGCTTGCATCAGCAAACACTTCTTAGTCGGGTTGCTTTGGTCCTCAAAACCATCTGGCTGGTCCATATAGAGTTCCTCGTCCACGTCACCGTATAGAAACGCAGTGTCAACATCCACGTTTTCAGCCTCCATGTCTTCCTCTGCAGCAATTGCCACAACCATGTTGATGGACTCCTTGCGTGCTACAGGAGCGAACGTCTCCGTGTAGTCAACTCCTGGGCGTTGTGTGAAGCCCTTTGCCGCAAACGAGCCTTGAACTTGATAATTTTCCCGCTCGGGTCTCGCTTGATGCGGAAAACCCACTTGCACCCGATTGCCTTTTTGTCTGATGGCATATCCACCAAAGTCCAGGTGCGGTGATCCTCAAGCGACTTCATCTCGCTTTCCATGGCACGCAGCCACTCGTCCTTGTACTTGCTGCGCATAACTTCGTCGTATGAAACAGCACGCTCGCCGTCGTCGTCTTCAGTAAGTAGACAGTAGAGGGAATCGAACTCACCCTCAAAATCGTCCAAGTTGAACTCACCACGTCGAGTCCCGGGGTACTCGTCCTGGTAGCGCACAACTCCACGCCTTTTGCGTGCCGGACGCACCATCCACTCCTCCTCGCCATCTCTCCCCGGAGTGCTAGAGCCACGCGTCGGCACAGAGTCAGTCGGCCCGCTGTGATTACCAGGTTCCCGGCGTGGGTGAGTTGGGGGCGTGCGGAAACCTTCCTCAACGCTGGGTTCTTCCGTGCGCTCCTCTTCTTCGTCGTTGCCGATAATATCGATCACCTCCTGGCTGCCCTCCTTACGCGCCGTAGCGAGTGGGGCTTCAGCAAAAGTCACACTCCTTGAAATCACGATTGATCCGTTAGTTGGGTCCAGCAGTCGATATGCTTTGTGCTGTTTGGCGTAGCCGAGGAAAACGCACTTGATACCCGAGTCATCCAGCTTTTTGCGTTTTTGCTTGGTCACATGGGCGTAGCACTCGGTCCCAAAAACGCGCATGTGCTCCAGACGTGGCTCCCTTTTGTAAACCAGTTGGAACGGACTTGAGTGTGGGTTTGAAGTGTTAGGCAACACGTTCCGAATGTCTGCTGCAGTCATCATAGCCTCACACCAGTACGACTTGTCAATCCCGCTCTCTTTCAGCATGCAGCGTGTCATTTCGACCAGCGTACGGTTCATTCGCTCTGCCATACCGTTCTGCTGCGGGTTGTATGGTACCGTAAACTCCTGCTTGACCATCTTGTCGTCGCAAAGAGTCTCCATTGCTGCGTTGCAATATTCTCCACCATTATCACTGCGTAACACCTTAATCCTGATGCCCGCGCTTGTTTCTGCCTCTTTGAGAAATTTCTTGAACGCCTCACACACTTCGCTTTTCTTGCGCAGTGGATAGATCGTCACAAAACGGCTTTTCATCAAAATAAAGCTCACAATATACTTGTAGCCCGGCTTGGATGTGGGGGTGACAGGCCCCAACACATCAGAGCACACGGTGGTGTCATTGCGTGCACTCTCCCTGGCTTCGAGCTCCTTCTCGGTTGAACTGAATGGCTTGCGTGCTTGTTTCGCAGTCGCGCATACACCACACACGGTTCCAGGTGCAACTTGCGCACCACTGAGTTTTCCGTCCTTAACCATGGAGTTCAACGTGCTGAAAGACACGTGACCGAGTCGCCGATGCCACAGACCAACGTCGTTTTCAGCCACATGACACTCCTCACCACCATCAGTGTTGAGGTACATCAGCTTGCCTTGCTTCCTACCCGTCGCCACAACTTGGCTGCCGCGTTTCACAACGCACCGCTCGCTGTCCATAGTCACGGTCATACCGCGTGCTGTTGCAGCCGTCAGAGAGAACAGGTTCTTGTTTAAGTCTTCAACATGCAACGTGTTTTCCAGCCGCGCGTTTATCCACGAACTTCCAGTCCAGACACGCAAAACAACTGTTCCAAAGCCGAGAATCTTCAAGTTCGCACTGTTCTTTGCGCTCAATATGCTGCGCGCAGTCTTTATAGCCGAGTACTCGTGAAAGGCGTCACGTGTCTTGCACATGTGTGCCGAAGCACCACTATCCATCACCCAGCTCTCGCTCGCAAAAGCGTCGGTCGCGTTAAACGCAACGTTTGACTGGTCTTGGATACCATCATCGGGACTTGCCCTAGAACGGCAATCCCTCGCGTAGTGGTCCATCTTGCCACAGTTGAAACACGCTCCGGAGAATCCCTTCTTGCGTCCCCCGCGTGTGCTTTTCTTCTTCTGTTGCTGCTTTCCATTGCCCTTACCGGCAAGAAGCGCGGTCGCCTCTTCGACGCGCGTCAAGTCCTTTTGACGCACTTCTTCCGCAATCAGATTGCTCACGAGGTCTGCAAGCTTGAAATCGCTCACTGACATGCGAAATGCTTGAACCAGGCTCTCGTAGCTCGATGGTAGACTCCGCAACATCGTCGCACAGACGTCTTCTTCGCTCGGTTCACACCCCGCGTTCTTCATATCCATCACGAGCTTCTCTAACTCCGTTACGTGATTGCTGACGGAGGATGCTGTAAACTTGAACGCCGAGAACTTCTCTTTGAGCCACAGTCGGTTCGCCATGTCTTGAGTCTTGTGGAACGTTTTCAATGTGTCCCACGCTTCCTTCGCAGTCTTGGACGTCACCACGTGCATCAACTGCGAGTCGTTGAGGTTGAGCACAATCGCCGCGTGCGCTTGCTGCTCCTTCGCCGAGGCCACCTCGGCTTCTCCGCTGACCGCATCCCACAATCCCTTGGACATCAGGTACATCTTCATCTTGTAGCTCCACAGCGAGTAGTTCGAGCCGTCGAAAGGCTCGACTTTGAACTTGGTGTCGGTACTTGGGCTCATAACCAAAAGGAAGTTGGACTACGAGCTGTAGAACTTGAAACACTTAAAGACGGCTTCGGGCCGAGATTGCAAAACCAAAAGTAAGATTGAGTGAGTGAGTTTTAGCTTCTAGCCTGCCTACTATGCTCTCTTGTTGGCAAAAAGAAAAATCAAACATCTGTGGGAATCGAACCCACGACCTTCGAGTCATAGACCCGGTACTAACCCACCAAGCAATACAGACTTGTACAAAGTCATGGACACCCTACTCCTACATATGCAAATACTGTTCATCCACACGCGCATCCACGCAGCTTGAACATCCAGACGCGCTCCCACGCGCTCGTCCTCATGCACACGCAGCCTGCGCGTCTCATCTTGAGCATTGGACGCCGCCACAAAGCCTCGCACACGCGCACACACACACGCACGCACGCACACACACACACACGCACGCACACGCACACACGCACACACACACGCACGCACACGCACACGCACACGCACGCACACACAATGGCGCGCCAAGTGTGAAGCCACGCGCACGCATCACCCTTTAACACCTATAAGCTTCAATACCTGTAACGGGGTTACACGTACAAGTGGCTACAAGCCACTTGTGAATTTAACAGATAGGTTATCTGTTAAACGTTTTGGATACTTCCTCACATTGGTGTAAGACACACCGATGGATACATTGAAGTGGACCACCACAGTGAGTGGTCCACACCTACCCAAAGATCCTATTAGTAGAAAGCAGCATCTTTCTACCAATCAGAGACATGCATATTAGCGGGGCGCTGACAGCCAGCCGCTGTCAACCCTTTCATAGATGATAAACAGTTTTTAGCAGATTTTAGAGGAAGATCAATTTACAAGCAATACAGTTCTCATTTTACCTTAAACTAGCTACTTGGAGTCTGGTCTAAGTTAACTTATATTTGTGTATTCAAATATAATTAACCTAAGTAATTACTAAGTACTTACGCTTCCTCATACACGTTGCGCAACGTGTAAGCTAAAGTAGTGAGTCAAGTTAGACCCACTACAATACCCGCTGCGGCAGTGCAATCGCGGCGATGCCGTTTTCGGCCGAAAAAGTTTTGCGATGACAAAAGGAAGTCTCCGACGGGACTCGAACCCGCAATCTCCCGCTTCGTAGGCGGATGCCTTATCCATTGGGCCACGGGGACGCTTCTGACCGGGTACCATCCACGGTTAGTAACAACTTTGGGAAAAACACGATCCTTACGAATGCACTTCCAATTCACCACTTCTATCGACGCCAACACCTCTGCAGTCGTCCTGACACACCCTATGGCACATATCACTCGAACTGGGTTGCGCAGCCTTTCCGGCTGCAGGCGACGAAACCCCGGTCTTCTGAGCATACTGCAGGCAAGATGCTAGTAGCTGTAGCCGAGTCGGCGATGGTCGCAGAGAGTCGAGCAGGGTTGTCGGCGAGGTGGGTGATAGTGCGGATGTACGGTGGGGTGTATACACTGGTCGTCAGCGCAGACAGACCGTCCACGTACTGTGGCCGCCGCCAGACAAAACCGAAGTAGGAGCAGGCTGCTGAAATCGGAGACAGTGAACAGTAGAGCCGATAGCGAGTCTCGTATGCAAGTTCTCGGCGTTGTAAGCGTTTGTCGGGAACAGCGAGACACCTGGGGCCGTGATGGCGTGATCTGAGACGGTGTGACACTGTCTCGGCTGCTCGAACTTGACACCAAACGAAGGCCCAATAAGCTTCAATACCCGCTGCGGCAGTGCAATCGCGGCGATGCCGTTTTCGGCCGAAAAAGTTTTGCGATGACAAGAGGAAGTCTCCGACGGGACTCGAACCCGCAATCTCCCGCTTCGTAGGCGGATGCCTTATCCATTGGGCCACGGGGACGCTTCTGACCGGGTACCATCCACGGTTAGTAACAACTTTGGGAAAAACACGATCCTTACGAATGCACTTCCAATTCACCACTTCTATCGACGCCAACACCTCTGCAGTCGTCCTGACACACCCTATGGCACATATCACTCGAACTGGGTTGCGCAGCCTTTCCGGCTGCAGGCGACGAAACCCCGGTCTTCTGAGCATACTGCAGGCAAGATGCTAGTAGCTGTAGCCGAGTCGGCGATGGTCGCAGAGAGTCGAGCAGGGTTGTCGGCGAGGTGGGTGATAGTGCGGATGTACGGTGGGGTGTATACACTGGTCGTCAGCGCAGACAGACCGTCCACGTACCTGTGGCCGCCGCCAGACAAAACCGAAGTAGGAGCAGGCTGCTGAAATCGGAGACAGTGAACAGTAGAGCCGATAGCGAGTCTCGTATGCAAGTTCTCGGCGTTGTAAGCGTTTGTCGGGAACAGCGAGACACCTGGGGCCGTGATGGCGTGATCTGAGACGGTGTGACACTGTCTCGGCTGCTCGAACTTGACACCAAACGAAGGCCCAATAAGCTTCAATACCCGCTGCGGCAGTGCAATCGCGGCGATGCCGTTTTCGGCCGAAAAGTTTTGCGATGACAAAAGGAAGTCTCCGACGGGACTCGAACCCGCAATCTCCCGCTTCGTAGGCGGATGCCTTATCCATTGGGCCACGGGGACGCTTCTGACCGGGTACCATCCACGGTTAGTAACAACTTTGGGAAAAACACGATCCTTACGAATGCACTTCCAATTCACCACTTCTATCGACGCCAACACCTCTGCAGTCGTCCTGACACACCCTATGGCACATATCACTCGAACTGGGTTGCGCAGCCTTTCCGGCTGCAGGCGACGAAACCCCGGTCTTCTGAGCATACTGCAGGCAAGATGCTAGTAGCTGTAGCCGAGTCGGCGATGGTCGCAGAGAGTCGAGCAGGGTTGTCGGCGAGGTGGGTGATAGTGCGGATGTACGGTGGGGTGTATACACTGGTCGTCAGCGCAGACAGACCGTCCACGTACTGTGGCCGCCGCCAGACAAAACCGAAGTAGGAGCAGGCTGCTGAAATCGGAGACAGTGAACAGTAGAGCCGATAGCGAGTCTCGTATGCAAGTTCTCGGCGTTGTAAGCGTTTGTCGGGAACAGCGAGACACCTGGGGCCGTGATGGCGTGATCTGAGACGGTGTGACACTGTCTCGGCTGCTCGAACTTGACACCAAACGAAGGCCCAATAAGCTTCAATACCCGCTGCGGCAGTGCAATCGCGGCGATGCCGTTTTCGGCCGAAAAGTTTTGCGATGACAAAAGGAAGTCTCCGACGGGACTCGAACCCGCAATCTCCCGCTTCGTAGGCGGATGCCTTATCCATTGGGCCACGGGGACGCTTCTGACCGGGTACCATCCACGGTTAGTAACAACTTTGGGAAAAACACGATCCTTACGAATGCACTTCCAATTCACCACTTCTATCGACGCCAACACCTCTGCAGTCGTCCTGACACACCCTATGGCACATATCACTCGAACTGGGTTGCGCAGCCTTTCCGGCTGCAGGCGACGAAACCCCGGTCTTCTGAGCATACTGCAGGCAAGATGCTAGTAGCTGTAGCCGAGTCGGCGATGGTCGCAGAGAGTCGAGCAGGGTTGTCGGCGAGGTGGGTGATAGTGCGGATGTACGGTGGGGTGTATACACTGGTCGTCAGCGCAGACAGACCGTCCACGTACTGTGGCCGCCGCCAGACAAAACCGAAGTAGGAGCAGGCTGCTGAAATCGGAGACAGTGAACAGTAGAGCCGATAGCGAGTCTCGTATGCAAGTTCTCGGCGTTGTAAGCGTTTGTCGGGAACAGCGAGACACCTGGGGCCGTGATGGCGTGATCTGAGACGGTGTGACACTGTCTCGGCTGCTCGAACTTGACACCAAACGAAGGCCCAATAAGCTTCAATACCCGCTGCGGCAGTGCAATCGCGGCGATGCCGTTTTCGGCCGAAAAAGTTTTGCGATGACGAAAGGAAGTCTCCGACGGGACTCGAACCCGCAATCTCCCGCTTCGTAGGCGGATGCCTTATCCATTGGGCCACGGGGACGCTTCTGACCGGGTACCATCCACGGTTAGTAACAACTTTGGGAAAAACACGATCCTTACGAATGCACTTCCAATTCACCACTTCTATCGACGCCAACACCTCTGCAGTCGTCCTGACACACCCTATGGCACATATCACTCGAACTGGGTTGCGCAGCCTTTCCGGCTGCAGGCGACGAAACCCCGGTCTTCTGAGCATACTGCAGGCAAGATGCTAGTAGCTGTAGCCGAGTCGGCGATGGTCGCAGAGAGTCGAGCAGGGTTGTCGGCGAGGTGGGTGATAGTGCGGATGTACGGTGGGGTGTATACACTGGTCGACAGCGCAGACAGACCGTCCACGTACTGTGGCCGCCGCCAGACAAAACCGAAGTAGGAGCAGGCTGCTGAGTTCTCGGCGTTGTAATCGGAGACCTGGGGCCAGTGAACAGTAGAGCCGATACCCGCTGCGGCGAGTCTCGTATGCAAGTTCCGACGGGACTCGCAATCTCCCGCGTTGCCTTATCCATTGGGCCACGGGACGCTTCTGAGTACCATCCACGTTTGGGAAAAACACGTCGCACTTCCAATTCACCACTTCTATCGGAACAGTCGTCCTGCGCACATATCAGACTGGGTTGCGCACCTGCAGGCGACGAAACCCGGGGGCCGTGATGGCGTGATCTGAGAGGGTTGTCGGCGGTGTGACACTGTCTCGACAGCGCGGCTGCTGGCCGCCGCCAGACAAAACCGAACTTGACACCAGTAGAGCCGAACGAAGGCCCAATAAGCTTCAATACCCGCTGCGGCAGTGCAATCGCGGCGATGCCGTTTTCGGCCGAAAAGTTTTGCGATGACAAAAGGAAGTCTCCGACGGGACTCGAACCCGCAATCTCCCGCTTCGTAGGCGGATGCCTTATCCATTGGGCCACGGGGACGCTTCTGACCGGGTACCATCCACGGTTAGTAACAACTTTGGGAAAAACACGATCCTTACGAATGCACTTCCAATTCACCACTTCTATCGACGCCAACACCTCTGCAGTCGTCCTGACACACCCTATGGCACATATCACTCGAACTGGGTTGCGCAGCCTTTCCGGCTGCAGGCGACGAAACCCGGTCTTCTGAGCATACTGCAGGCAAGATGCTAGTAGCTGTAGCCGAGTCGGCGATGGTCGCAGAGAGTTGAGCAGGGTTGTCGGCGAGGTGGGTGATAGTGCGGATGTACGGTGGGGTGTATACACTGGTCGACAGCGCAGACAGACCGTCCACGTACTGTGGCCGCCGCCAGACAAAACCGAAGTAGGAGCAGGCTGCTGAAATCGGAGACAGTGAACAGTAGAGCCGATAGCGAGTCTCGTATGCAAGTTCTCGGCGTTGTAAGCGTTTGTCGGGAACAGCGAGACACCTGGGGCCGTGATGGCGTGATCTGAGACGGTGTGACACTGTCTCGGCTGCTCGAACTTGACACCAAACGAAGGCCCAATAAGCTTCAATACCCGCTGCGGCAGTGCAATCGCGGCGATGCCGTTTTCGGCCGAAAAGTTTTGCGATGACAAAAGGAAGTCTCCGACGGGACTCGAACCCGCAATCTCCCGCTTCGTAGGCGGATGCCTTATCCATTGGGCCACGGGGACGCTTCTGACCGGGTACCATCCACGGTTAGTAACAACTTTG
This sequence comes from Phytophthora cinnamomi, assembly GCF_018691715.1. Classification (NCBI taxonomy): domain Eukaryota; phylum Oomycota; class Peronosporomycetes; order Peronosporales; family Peronosporaceae; genus Phytophthora; species Phytophthora cinnamomi. Next base: position 330,242 of record NW_027150993.1, read on the forward strand.
GGAAAACACGATCCTGACGAATGCACTTCCAATTCACCACTTCTATCGACGCCAACACCTCTGCAGTCGTCCTGACACACCCTATGGCACATATCACTCGAACTGGGTTGCGCAGCCTTTCCGGCTGCAGGCGACGAAACCCCGGTCTTCTGAGCATACTGCAGGCAAGATGCTAGTAGCTGTAGCCGAGTCGGCGATGGTCGCAGAGAGTTGAGCAGGGTTGTCGGCGAGGTGGGTGATAGTGCGGATGTACGGTGGGGTGTATACACTGGTCGACAGCGCAGACAGACCGTCCACGTACTGTGGCCGCCGCCAGACAAAACCGAAGTAGGAGCAGGCTGCTGAAATCGGAGACAGTGAACAGTAGAGCCGATAGCGAGTCTCGTATGCAAGTTCTCGGCGTTGTAAGCGTTTGTCGGGAACAGCGAGACACCTGGGGCCGTGATGGCGTGATCTGAGACGGTGTGACACTGTCTCGGCTGCTCGAACTTGACACCAAACGAAGGCCCAATAAGCTTCAATACCCGCTGCGGCAGTGCAATCGCGGCGATGCCGTTTTCGGCCGAAAAGTTTTGCGATGACAAAAGGAAGTCTCCGACGGGACTCGAACCCGCAATCTCCCGCTTCGTAGGCGGATGCCTTATCCATTGGGCCACGGGGACGCTTCTGACCGGGTACCATCCACGGTTAGTAACAACTTTGGGAAAAACACGATCCTTACGAATGCACTTCCAATTCACCACTTCTATCGACGCCAACACCTCTGCAGTCGTCCTGACACACCCTATGGCACATATCACTCGAACTGGGTTGCGCAGCCTTTCCGGCTGCAGGCGACGAAACCCCGGTCTTCTGAGCATACTGCAGGCAAGATGCTAGTAGCTGTAGCCGAGTCGGCGATGGTCGCAGAGAGTTGAGCAGGGTTGTCGGCGAGGTGGGTGATAGTGCGGATGTACGGTGGGGTGTATACACTGGTCGACAGCGCAGACAGACCGTCCACGTACTGTGGCCGCCGCCAGACAAAACCGAAGTAGGAGCAGGCTGCTGAAATCGGAGACAGTGAACAGTAGAGCCGATAGCGAGTCTCGTATGCAAGTTCTCGGCGTTGTAAGCGTTTGTTGGGAACAGCGAGACACCTGGGGCCGTGATGGCGTGATCTGAGACGGTGTGACACTGTCTCGGCTGCTCGAACTTGACACCAAACGAAGGCCCAATAAGCTTCAATACCCGCTGCGGCAGTGCAATCGCGGCGATGCCGTTTTCTGCCGGAAACGTTTTGCGATGACAAAAGGAAGTCTCCGACGGGACTCGAACCCGCAATCTCCCGCTTCGTAGGCGGATGCCTTATCCATTGGGCCACGGGGACGCTTCTGACCGGGTACCATCCACGGTTAGTAACAACTTTGGGAAAAACACGATCCTTACGAATGCACTTCCAATTCACCACTTCTATCGACGCCAACACCTCTGCAGTCGTCCTGACACACCCTATGGCACATATCACTCGAACTGGGTTGCGCAGCCTTTCCGGCTGCAGGCGACGAAACCCCGGTCTTCTGAGCATACTGCAGGCAAGATGCTAGTAGCTGTAGCCGAGTCGGCGATGGTCGCAGAGAGTTGAGCAGGGTTGTCGGCGAGGTGGGTGATAGTGCGGATGTACGGTGGGGTGTATACACTGGTCGACAGCGCAGACAGACCGTCCACGTACTGTGGCCGCCGCCAGACAAAACCGAAGTAGGAGCAGGCTGCTGAAATCGGAGACAGTGAACAGTAGAGCCGATAGCGAGTCTCGTATGCAAGTTCTCGGCGTTGTAAGCGTTTGTCGGGAACAGCGAGACACCTGGGGCCGTGATGGCGTGATCTGAGACGGTGTGACACTGTCTCGGCTGCTCGAACTTGACACAAACGAAGGCCCAATAAGCTTCAATACCCGCTGCGGCAGTGCAATCGCGGCGATGCCGTTTTCGGCCGAAAAGTTTTGCGATGACAAAGGAAGTCTCCGACGGGACTCGAACCCGCAATCTCCTTCGTAGGCGGATGCCTTATCCATTGGGCCACGGGGACGCTTCTGACCGGGTACCATCCACGGTTAGTAACAACTTTGGGAAAAACACGATCCTTACGAATGCACTTCCAATTCACCACTTCTATCGACGCCAACACCTCTGCAGTCGTCCTGACACACCCTATGGCACATATCACTCGAACTGGGTTGCGCAGCCTTTCCGGCTGCAGGCGACGAAACCCCGGTCTTCTGAGCATACTGCAGGCAAGATGCTAGTAGCTGTAGCCGAGTCGGCGATGGTCGCAGAGAGTCGAGCAGGGTTGTCGGCGAGGTGGGTGATAGTGCGGATGTACGGTGGGTGTATACACTGGTCGACAGCGCAGACAGACCGTCCACGTACTGTGGCCGCCGCCAGACAAAACCGAAGTAGGAGCAGGCTGCTGAAATCGGAGACAGTGAACAGTAGAGCCGATAGCGAGTCTCGTATGCAAGTTCTCGGCGTTTGTAAGCGTTTGTCGGGAACAGCGAGACACCTGGGTTTCAGTTTCGGACAAGCGTTTCGCATCAGCCATTCACTGTGTTGGCACGGCACGGCAACGCATACCGCTAGACATCGTCTAGCATGCGCCTCCATCCGATTTTACGTCGGACGGCTGAACCAACCGCAGCACGAGCCATCTAGCTCGGCTGACCCGAAGCAGGAGCCGAGGAAACGAGACTTGGCCTCGGCGACGAGCTCTCCTCCAGCGCGCGGACGCTGGGCCACCTTCATCTGGGTCCCCAGCTCTCTCTCTCTCTCTCTCTTTTCTCTTTACGATTTCCGTTTCTCTCGTTTCGTTTCCTTTCGTTTCGATTCA